>NC_133328.1:651788364-652162121 GCF_042186555.1 Aquarana catesbeiana | reverse complement strand
CCTCTGTGATTGGACACACCTCAGGAGACCCGCTCCACAGTGATTGGACACACCTCAGGGGACCCGCTCCACAGTGATTGGACACACCTCAGGGGACCCGCTCCTCTGTGATTGGACACACCTCAGGAGACCCGCTCCACAGTGATTGGACACATCTCAGGGGACCCGCTCCACTGTGATTGGACACACTTCAGGAGACCCGCTCCACTGTGATTGGACACACCTCAGGAGACCCGCTCCACTGTGATTGGACACACCTCAGGGGACCCGCTCCACAGTGATTGGACACACCTCAGGGGACCCGCTCCTCTGTGATTGGACACACCTCAGGAGACCCGCTCCACAGTGATTGGACACATCTCAGGGGACCCGCTCCACTGTGATTGGACACACTTCAGGAGACCCGCTCCACAGTGATTGGACACACCTCAGGAGACCCGCTCCACTGTGATTGGACACACCTCAGGAGACCCGCTCCACAGTGATTGGACACACCTCAGGAGACCCGCTCCACAGTGATTGGACACATCTCAGGGGACCCGCTCCACTGTGATTGGACACACTTCAGGAGACCCGCTCCACTATGATTGGACACACCTCAGGAGACCCGCTCCTCTGTGATTGGACACACCTCAGGGGACCCGCTCCACAGTGATTGGACACACTTCAGGAGACCCGCTCCACTGTGATTGGACACACCTCAGGAGACCCGCTCCACAGTGATTGGACACACCTCAGGGGACCCGCTCCTCTGTGATTGGACACACCTCAGGGGACCCGCTCCACAGTGATTGGACACACCTCAGGAGACCCGCTCCACAGTGATTGGACACATCTCAGGGGACCCGCTCCACTGTGATTGGACACACCTTAGGGGACCCGCTCCTCTGTGATTGGACACACCTCAGGAGACCCGCTCCACAGTGATTGGACACACCTCAGGAGACCCGCTCCACAGTGATTGGACACATCTCAGGGGACCCGCTCCACTGTGATTGGACACACCTTAGGGGACCCGCTCCTCTGTGATTGGACACACCTCAGGGGACCCGCTCCACAGTGATTGGACACACCTCAGGAGACCCGCTCCACAGTGATTGGACACATCTCAGGGGACCCGCTCCACTGTGATTGGACACACCTTAGGGGACCCGCTCCTCTGTGATTGGACACACCTCAGGAGACCCGCTCCACTGTGATTGGACACACCTCAGGGGACCCGCTCCACTGTGATTGGACACACCTTAGGGGACCCGCTCCTCTGTGATTGGACACACCTCAGGAGACCCGCTCCACTGTGATTGGACACACCTCAGGGGACCCGCTCCACTGTGATTGGGCACACTTCAGGAGACCCGCTCCACTGTGATTGGACACACCTCAGGGGACCCGCTCCACTGTGATTGGACACACCTCAGGGGACCCGCTCCACTGTGATTGGACACACCTCAGGGGACTGGCTCCCTCTGTGATTGGACACACCTCAGGGGACCCGCTCCACTGTGATTGGACACACCTCAGGGGACCCGCTCCACTGTGATTGGACACACCTCAGGGGACCCGCTCCTCTGTGATTGGACACACCTCAGGGGACCCGCTCCACTGTGATTGGACACACCTCAGGGGACCCGCTCCTCTGTGATTGGACACACCTCAGGAGACCCGCTCCACAGTGATTGGACACACCTCAGGGGACCCGCTCCACTGTGATTGGACACACCTCAGGGGACTGGCTCCCTCTGTGATTGGACACACCTCAGGAGACCCGCTCCTCTGTGATTGGACACAGTTCAGGAGACCTGCTCCTCTGTGATTGGACACACCTCAGGGGACCCGCTCCACTGTGATTGGACACATCTCAGGGGACTGGCTCCCTCTGTGATTGGACACAGTAGGGGCCAATCAGCGGGTCCAGCGAACGCGATGTCCACCAGGACCCGCCGATCGTTCAGGAGAAAGGCAGAACGGTGGTCTGCTTATGTAAAGGCAGATCGATGTTCTTTAAGAAGGGAATGTGCTGATACTTTGTTTTTACTACGTAGGAACACGGATCTCTGTCTTCCCCCAGTCAGTAATCACTCCCCAGGAAAACACATTTAACCCTTTGATCGTCCCTGATGTTAACCACTTCCCTGCCAGTGTCATTAGTACAGTGACAGTGCATATTTTTAGCACTGATCGTTGTATTGGTGTCACTGGTTCTCAAAATACATCACTTGGTGTCCGATTTGTCCGCTGCAGTATCGCAGTCCCGCTATAAGTCGCTGATCGCCGCCATTACTAGTAAAAATATCCCATAGTTTGTAGATGTGATAACTTTTGTGCCAACCAATCAATATTCACTTATTGAGATTTTTTACCAATATAATGTAGCAGAATACATATTGGAATAAATTGATGAAGAAATTACATTTTTTTTACATTTTTTCATTGGATATTTATTATAGCAGAAAGTAAAAAATATTGTTTTTTTTTTTCAAAATTGTTGCTCTTTCTTTTGTTTGCAGCGCAAAAAACAAAAACGCCGAGATCATCAAATCCCACCAAAAGAAATCTCTATTTGTGGGAAAAAAATTACATCAATTTTGGATGGTGTCAGTAGTTTTTTTTATTTGTAATTATTGATTTTTATTTTAATTAAAATTAATTAAATTGATTTTTTTTTCACAATGCTTTATGGAGAGAGGGGGTTGGGGCAGTGGACAGTGTTGGGAGGGCAGGGGAGAGCGCTGTCAGTAGTTTTTTATTTTATTTTTTTACACTTTATAATTTTTTTGAATTTTTCTTATATTTTTTGGGGGGCTTTGGTGAGATGTCAACATATACACTTGTTCATTTTTTTACTTCAAAGCAGATTTTATATATTTGCTCTGAAATAAATTTAAAAAAATAACAAATAAACAAACAGTGTGTGTGTATATATATATATATATATATATATATATATATATATAATATATATTTTGTCCTATGCTGTAAGGAGGTGTTTTTCTTAGGAAAATGGTGGCGCCCGGCCACCAGAGACTCAACACAAGAAAAACGTTTGTTCTCTAGCATTTGAGAATTCTCCCATTAAAATCAATGCAATTTGGTCCACCACAAAATGGCCGCCAGCTGGAGCCCTAATTACAAGGACAGGTTGTTTAGTTTAGATGGGGATGTTAGGAGCGGAAGTTGTTTGCAGAGACTTCTGCGGGGACAGAGTCGGTCTTCACAGCTGTTCCCCGCACCGATCATTCCCGGGAGATCGGGAGGCGCTTGCGGGTGTGCGGTCACCACCTCGTCCCTTTATAACTGAACACATAATAATTACTCGGGTTCTGCGTCTGATTAAGGTGGTAATTAAACTCACTTGGTGCCTCATCTGCATCCAATCCGCCTCAGAACCCGAGTAATTCAGATGTGTTCGGGTTTGAGGGATGAGGTGACAACTCTACATACATGAGATGTCAGCTAAAAACGTAAACAACCTTGTTGTCATAGCAACCATTTTGTTTACTTGTTTACAAACTTGAGCTGTAAAAAAAAAAACACATCCTCCCGCTGTCTGTTTTACAGCTCGGATTTGTAAACAAACAGGTTGCTATGGCAACAAGGTTACAAAAAAAAAGGAAATTCAAGAAAAATTCCCCAAAGCAATTCTTCAATGAGGAGCAGGCAAATTTTCCAAAAGTATATAAAGTATTTATTGCACAAAAAATCACTTAACACTAATCAAAAATAGAAAAAACCTCCAGCGATTTCATTACAATTAGACAACATTGTCTACAGACGGCCACCACACACATACAGACTCCCCCCTCCCCCGACCCCGATACCTGCAGATTTCCTGCCAATCCCCTGGACAGGTTTGTTGGTGGGGGAGGGTCCTCTGAGCTTGTACGGCCCTCTGTGGAGACACCAATTACACGGCGAGACCCTTTATCTCCATAGCAACAGTGAGACCCCCCCCCATAACACTAACAATAAAAACATTCTCCTTTATTTATAATGTAACATATGGGGGAGAAATGATTTGGCAGTGAAAGGGTTAAAATGTGTGTGTGTGTAGGGGGAGGGGCTCCGCTCTCCATACTGCCCGTGGAGTATCATAGTAGAACTATTACTGGTCCACTTAGTCATCATCTTCTATCTACTACTTTTACTATGGGGAACCAACTCCACCCAACCCGAGGATTTCCCCGACCAGGTAAGACATTTTACTACACAGGATGACCCCGCCCAGGAGGAGCTCACACAAACAGAACCCACGCAGGCCGAGTCTGCACAGGATGACCCCGCCCAGGAGGAGCTCACACAAGCAGAACCCACGAGGGCCGAGTCTCCTCAGGAGGACCCCGCCCAGGAGGAGCTCACACAAACAGAACCCACACAGGCCGAGTCTGCACAGGATGACCCCGCCCAGGAGGAGCTCACACAAGCAGAACCCACGCAGGCCGAGTCTGCACAGGATGACCCCGCCCAGGAGAAGCTCACACAAACAGAACCCACGCAGGCCGAGTCTGAGCAGGATGACCCCGCACAGGAGGAGCTCACACAAGTAGAACCCACGCGGGCCGAGTCTGCGCAGGACGACCCCGCACAGACCAGCGGTCCACGTTCCAGCAAGAAGTCCCTTAGGGCTCACATTCATGACTATATCCGGCGTAAATGCCGGCCAAAAAAGCTGTTCAGGTGCCGCAAATAATTCCACCAACATCCTTAAAAAGATGATCTGGGTTGGGGTGAGTTAGGTTAGGTTGTCTAGGGTGAGTTTGGGTTAAGTTAGGTTGGGGGGGTTAAAGTACTCTGGAGGGGGGATGGGAGGGGTATTAGTACTCTGGCGGAGGGGGGTGGGAGGGGTATTAGTACTCTGGCGGAGGGGGGTGGGAGGGGTATTAGTACATGTCAGTACTCTGGTGGGGTGATGGGAGGGGTATCGGTACTCTGGTGGGGTGGATCAGTACTCTGGCGGGTGGGAGGGGTTTTAGAGGCAGGAGGAGGAGGTATCACAGGTAGGGGGAGGAGGTATCACAGGTAGGGGGGAGGAGATATCACAGGTAGGGGGGAGGAGATATCACAGGTAGGAGGAGGAGGTATCACAGGTAGGGGGGAGGAGATATCACAGGTGGGGGAGGAGGTATCACAGGTAGGGGGAGGAGGTATCACAGGTAGGAGGAGGAGATATCACAGGTAGGGGGGAGGGGATATCACAGGTAGGGGGGAGGAGATATCACAGGTAGGGGGAGGAGGTATCACAGGTAGGAGGAGGAGATATCACAGGTAGGGGGGAGGAGATATCACAGGTAGGGGGGAGGAGATATCACAGGTAGGGGGAGGAGATATCACAGGTAGGGGGAGGAGATATCACAGGTAGGGGGGAGGAGATATCACAGGTAGTTAATAATGCGTCCTCTGACACCAGTGTTGGGGGTTAATAATGCGTCCGCTGACACCAGTGCGGGGGGTTAATAATGCGTCCGCTGACACCAGTGTTGGGGGTTAATAATACGTCCGCTGACACCAGTGCGGGGGGTTAATAATGCGTCCTCTGACACCAGTGTTGAGGGTTAATAATACGTCCGCTGACACCAGTGTTGAGGGTTAATAATGCGTCCGCTGACACCAGTGTTGAGGGTTAATAATGCGTCCGCTGACACCAGTGCGGGGGGGTTAATAATGCGTCCGCTGACACCAGTGTTGGGGGTTAATAATGCATCCGCTGACACCAGTGTTGGGGGTTAATAATACGTCCGCTGACACCAGTGTTGGGGGTTAATAATGCGTCTGTTGACACCAGTGTTGGGGGTTAATAATGCGTCCGCTGACACCAGTGCGGGGGGGTTAATAATGCGTCCGCTGTCACCAGGGAATGGGGTTAATAATGCGTCCGCTGACACCAGTGTTGGGGGTTAATAATGCGTCCGCTGACACCAGTGTTGGGGGTTAATAATGCATCCGCTGACACCAGTGTTGGGGGTTAATAATGCGTCCGCTGACACCAGTGTTGGGGGTTAATAATGCATCCGCTGACACCAGTGTTGGGGGTTAATAATGCATCCGCTGACACCAGTGTTGGGGGTTAATAATGCGTCCGCTGACACCAGTGTTGGGGGTTAATAATGCGTCCGCTGACACCAGCGAATGGGGTTAATAATGTGACATCCATGTGGGTGCACTTGCGCAGACGCACCCTGGGTGTGTTCGGGGGCCGTGCAGCGGCAGCCACACAGATGTCACATTGGGTACAGCCGCTGCACCCCAGTTGACAGCAATGGGACTGCCTACACGGGATGCTGGGAACACCTGTGCATCCCCATTCTGGTAAACACGGCCCTCCTATGGGGTACGGATTCATACCCTTCATGTGAATAAGACCTAAGTGTGAATGGAATAAGTAGCTCCATTGTGTTGCTAAATTGGGGACCACTGTACCCCACTTTATTGTTATTTGGGTGCGTTTTATTATAGGAGTGTTATATATTGTAGATTTGGATAAGTTTGTATATGTTGTGGATGTGTGCGTTATTCTTTGGGTGTGTTTTGGAGTGTCATAGATTGTAGTTTAGGATAAGTTTGGATTTCTTCTGGAGGCGCTTTGAGTGGACATAATTGATGAACTCCGTTCAGCGGGGGCAGGCCTTAGAGAACAGAGGCCACATACAGGCAGCACAGAGGCTTAGGGGTTAGCCTTGCAGCACTGGGGTTCATGGTTCAAACCCTGACCAGGACACTATCTGCATGGAGTTTGCATGTTCTCCCTGTGCTTGCGTGGGTTTCCTCCGGGTACTCCGGTTTCCTCCCACACTACAAAGACATGCAACCTTGCGTTGGTGGTGCAGTGGTGAGCATAGCTGCCTTCCAAGCAGCTGACCCGGGTTCGATTCCCGGCCAACGCCATCTCCAATACCTGGAGTCCTCAGAGAGAAAAGCGCTATACAAGGGTGGAATGAAGAATGAAGTGAATGTGTGGAATGTTTGAGGAAGGTGAACCCAGCAACTGATAAAAGTCGCTTAGGCTGCGATCACACCTAGGCTTTCTGGATCGCGGGCGGAATTACTGCAATTCCCGATTGTGATCCCGTTATTTTCAATGGCACCCCAATCACGGGACAACATTGTCACCTGACAAATTACACAAACAAAATTGCGGGACGCCTGTTTCCCAAAAGCCGTCCTGCAATTTGTCAGGCGACAATCGCTGCAAAATCACCCTCAATTGGGACGATATTGAAAGTAAAGGGTCTCACATCAGACCCAATAATGACCAACTGAGAAATGCATCCCAGCTTAGTCTCCCTATAAATTTATGGCAGCTTATGGGGTGGCGCAGACGGGCAAGGCGCAGACATCATGGCTCTGTCCTGAGTGGCTCTGTCACGAGTGATGTGAAGTTTCACCGACGCAGTTTAACTAAAGCTGCATGAACAACAACAAGAACTTGGCTCCACTCTGCAAGACGACAAGCAAACCAGCTTTGACATTTATTTTATATTAGGTTAGTTTCCCACTCTCTATCCACTAACATGCTCCTCATTCTCTTCCTTCTCACATTGGTGTCTTCTATCCTCAAATTATCCTTACTCTACCCCTCCTCTCTTCCCTGCAGCATACACATATCACCCTGACTCCTACCCTCTCCCTACTACTGCACCCATCATCTCCTGCATTTGTTGCACCCACATGCTGGCATAAACACCAGGGCCACTAGACACGTGGGTTCATGCGCATACCACTCCTATCTTGCCTTCCTCACCCTCCTCCTTCTCCTAGTCTCAGGTGATATTTCTCCTAATCCTGGTCCACCATTTTCCAACTGCAAGCCACATATCCAATACCCCTCCCCCTCTGGCAACCTCAGCAATCCACTCAGTTTAATTTCTATCCCCCTGCTTCCTCAAAGCACCCCACCAATCTCATGCACCCTTTGGAACGCCCGCTCTATGTGTAACAAGCTTACATCTGTACATGACCTCTTCATCTCTCATGGCTTGAACATACTCTCCATAACAGAGACCTGGCTTCAAAATTTGGACTCATCTTCTCCTGCTGCCCTCTCCCATGGTGGCCTCCATTGGACTCACTCCCCCAGACCCAACAGACAGAAAGGAGGTGGAGTTGGCTTCCTTCTATCCCCACAAATCACCTTCCAAGTCCTTACTGTCCCTCCCTCTCTATCCCTCTCTTCTTTCGAGATGCACTGTATTCATCTGTTTTCTCCCATTTCTCTGAGAATTGCAGCAATTTATCGGCCTCCAGGACCGGTATCGCGCTTTATTGATGACTTTGCTGCCTGGCTACCCTACTTTCTCTCCTCTGAAATACCCATTATTATTCTTGGTGACTTTAACATTCCTGTCAATGTTAACAGCCCAACTACAGCTCAACTTCTCAACTTAACCTCATCTTTTGACCTAACCCAATGGACACATACTTCCACTCACTCCAATGGTAATACCCTTGACCTTGTATTCTCCCATCTCTGCAACCCTGCCAACCTCACCAACACCCCCTTTCCTCTATCTGATCACAACCTCATTACTTTCACTGTATCCTTACCTCCAACCACCCATCCCTCCAAGCAGCAAACAATTACTTGTAGGAACCTTCGCCACTTTAACCCTTCTCTTCTCTATTCTACTACTGACCACCTATATGACATAATCTCTCCCCTGTCCTGTCCTGACCACCTATATGACATAATCTCTCCCCTGTCCTGTCCTGACCACCTATATGACATAATCTCTCCCCTGTCCTGTCCTGACCTGGCCACCTCTGTCTACAACAGTTCACTCTCATCATCACAAGATGCACTTGCTCCTCTAACCACACGCAGAATCAGGCCCCGACCGTTACAACCCTGGCAAACAGACAACACTAGAAATCTCAAGAGACATTGCCGTGCTCTTGAACGACCGTGGCGTAAAACCAAATGCCTGCAAGACTTCACCCTATATAAATCTGCCCTTCTAAAATACAATTCATGCCTCCATGCTGCCAAACAAGCCTACTTTGTCTCTTATTAATTCCTTGTCATCCAGTCCCCGTCGGCTCTTCTCAACCTTTAACTCTCTACGTCCCCCACCCCCCTCTACCCACTAACTCACTCACTGCCCAAGAGATTGCCAATCACTTCAAAGACAAGATCGATGCAATTCGTGAGGACATCTCCACTGTGCGTACGTCTTCCCCACCCAACATACCTTGCCTAACAGCACAGTCAACACTCTCCTCTTTTGAATTGGCTACTACTGAAGAGGTTACAAAACTTTTCTCGGATGCCCACCTAACCAATTGTCCCCTGGATCCTGTTCCTTCACAACTACTACGGTCACCCTCTTCTTCTATCCTATGTCCCTCACCCACATCTTCAATCTCTCCCTCTCTAGTGGCATCTTCCCCTCCCCTCTAAAACATGTGCAGATCACTCCCATACTTAAAAAGCCCTCACTGGACCCCACCAACCTGAACAACTTAAGACCCATCTCATTGCTCCCATTCACCTCTAAACTTCTAGAACGCTTAGTATACAACCGTCTTAGCTCCTACCTCAATGAAAATAACCTTCTTGACCCCTTACAGTCTGGCTTTCGCTCGCAGCACTCTACGGAAACTGCCTTACTAAAACTCACTAACGATTTACTAACTGCTAAAACCAACAGCCAGTACTCCATACTCCTACTACTTGTCCTCCCTGCGGCCTTTGATACTGTTGTCCACCCGCTCCTTCTCAATAAACTCCATTCCCTTGGCCTCCGAGATTCTTCTCTATCCTGGTTCTCTATCTATCACAGCGTTCCTTCAGTGTCACCTATAACTCTGTCTCCTCCTCTCCATTGCCCCTTTCTGTGGGGGTCCCCCAAGACTCTGTTCTTGGACCCCTTCTCTTCCCTATCTACACCTCCTCCCTCGGTCACTTGATAACCGCCCACGGCTTCCAGTACCACTTATACGCCAATGACACCCAAATCTATCTGTCTACTCCTCACCTCACTCCTTCAGTCTCCTCTCCATTACTGACTTACTAACTGACATATCAGCATGGATGTTACACCACTTCCTTCAACTAAATCTCTCTAAACTGAGCTATTAATATTCTCCCCCGCCCCCGCCCCCCTCCATGACTTTTCCTTCAAAATCAACAATGCAACCATCAGTCCCTCCCCTCACGCCAGGGTACTCGGTGTAATCCTAGACTCCGACTTGTCATTTCAGCCTCAAGTCCAATCATTGTCAAAAGTTTGTAGAATTCACCTCCATAACATCTCTAAAATTCACCCCTTTTTATCAAATGAAACCACCAAACTCCTCATTCACTCCCTTGTTATCTCTCGCCTTGACTACTGCAACTCCCTTCTCATTGGCCTTCCTCTCCATAGACTCCTCCCCTCTTCAGTCTATCATGAATGCTGCTGCCAAACTTATCCACCTTACCAACCGCTCAGCGTCTGCCAACCCTCTCCACCAATCCCTACACTGGTCTCCATTCAGTGTCTTCCAACCCTCTCCTCCAATCCCTACACTGGTCTCCATTCAGTGTCCGCCAACCCTCTACTCCAATCCCTCCACTGATCTCCATTCAGTGTCTGCCAACCCTCTACTTCAATCCCTACACTGGTCTCCACTCAGTGTCTGCCAACCCTCTCCTCCAATCCCTACACTGGTCTCCATTCAGTGTCTGCCAACCCTCTCCTCCAATCCCTACACTGGTCTCCATTCAGTGTCTGCCAACCCTCTACTTCAATCCCTACACTGGTCTCCACTCAGTGTCTGCCAACCCTCTCCTCCAATCCCTACACTGGTCTCCATTCAGTGTCTGCCAACCTTCTCCACCAATCCCTACACTGGTCTCCATTCAGTGTCTGCCAACCCTCTCCTCCAATCCCTACACTGGTCTCCATTCAGTGTCTGCCACCCCTCTCCTCCAATCCCTACACTGACCTCCATTCAGTGTCTGCCAACCCTCTCCTCCAATCCCTACACTGATCTCCATTCAGTGTCCGCCAACCCTCTACTCCAATCCCTACACTGGTCTCCATTCAGTGTCTGCCAACCCTCTACTTCAATCCCTACACTGGTCTCCACTCAGTGTCTGCCAACCCTCTCCTCCAATCCCTACACTGGTCTCCATTCAGTGTCTGCCAACCCTCTCCTCCAATCCCTACACTGGTCTCCATTCAGTGTCTGCCAACCCTCTCCTCCAATCCCTACACTGGTCTCCATTCAGTGTCCGCCAACCCTCTACTCCAATCCCTACACTGGTCTCCATTCAGTGTCTTCCAACCCTCTCCTCCAATCCCTACACTGGTCTCCATTCAGTGTCCGCCAACCCTCTACTCCAATCCCTACACTGGTCTCCATTCAGTGTCTGCCAACCCTCTACTTCAATCCCTACACTGGTCTCCACTCAGTGTCTGCCAACCCTCTCCTCCAATCCCTACACTGGTCTCCATTCAGTGTCTGCCAACCCTCTCCTCCAATCCCTACACTGGTCTCCATTCAGTGTCTGCCACCCCTCTCCTCCAATCCCTACACTGACCTCCATTCAGTGTCTGCCAACCCTCTCCTCCAATCCCTACACTGGTCTCCATTCAGTGTCCGCCAACCCTCTACTCCAATCCCTACACTGATCTCCATTCAGTGTCTGCCAACCCTCTACTTCAATCCCTACACTGGTCTCCACTCAGTGTCTGCCAACCCTCTCCTCCAATCCCTACACTGGTCTCCATTCAGTGTCTGCCAACCCTCTCCTCCAATCCCTACACTGGTCTCCATTCAGTGTCTGCCACCCCTCTCCTCCAATCCCTACACTGACCTCCATTCAGTGTCTGCCAACCCTCTCCTCCAATCCCTACACTGATCTCCATTCAGTGTCCGCCAACCCTCTACTCCAATCCCTACACTGGTCTCCATTCAGTGTCTGCCAACCCTCTACTTCAATCCCTACACTGGTCTCCACTCAGTGTCTGCCAACCCTCTCCTCCAATCCCTACACTGGTCTCCATTCAGTGTCTGCCAACCCTCTCCTCCAATCCCTACACTGGTCTCCATTCAGTGTCTGCCAACCCTCTCCTCCAATCCCTACACTGGTCTCCATTCAGTGTCCGCCAACCCTCTACTCCAATCCCTACACTGGTCTCCATTCAGTGTCTTCCAACCCTCTCCTCCAATCCCTACACTGGTCTCCATTCAGTGTCCGCCAACCCTCTACTCCAATCCCTACACTGGTCTCCATTCAGTGTCTGCCAACCCTCTACTTCAATCCCTACACTGGTCTCCACTCAGTGTCTGCCAACCCTCTCCTCCAATCCCTACACTGGTCTCCATTCAGTGTCTGCCACCCCTCTCCTCCAATCCCTACACTGACCTCCATTCAGTGTCTGCCAACCCTCTCCTCCAATCCCTACACTGATCTCCATTCAGTGTCCGCCAACCCTCTACTCCAATCCCTACACTGGTCTCCATTCAGTGTCTGCCAACCCTCTATTCCAATCCCTACACTGGTCTCCATTCAGTGTCTGCCAACCCTCTCCTCCAATCCCTACACTGGTCTCCCATTCAGTGTCTGCCAACCCTCTCCTCCAATCCCTACACTGGTCTCCATTCAGTGTCCGCCAACCCTCTCCTCCAATCCCTACACTGGTCTCCATTCAGTGTCTGCCAACCCATTCAGTGTCTGCCAACCTACACTGGTCTCCATTCAGTGTCTGCCAACCCTCTCCTTCAATCCCTACACTGGTCTCCATTCAGTGTCTGCCAACCCTCTCCTCCAATCCCTACACTGGTCTCTATTCAGTGTCCGCCAACCCTCTACTCCAATCCCTACACTGGTCTCCATTCAGTGTCTGCCAACCCTCTCCTCCAATCCCTACACTGGCCTCCATTCAATGTCCATCAACCCTCTCCTCCAATTCTTACACTGGTCTCCATTCAGTGTCTGCCAACCCTCTCCTCCAATCCCTACACTGGTCTCCATTCAGCGTCTGCCAACCCTCTCCTCCAATCCCTACACTGGTCTCCATTCAGTGTCTGCCAACCCTCTACTCCAATCCCTACACTGGTCTCCATTCAGTGTCCGCCAACCCTCTCCTCCAATCCCTACACTGGTCTCCATTCAGTGTCTACCAACCCTCTCCTCCAATCCCTACACTGGTCTCCATTCAGTGTCTGCCAACCCTCTCCTCCAATCCCTACACTGGTCTCCATTCAGTGTCTGCCAACCCTCTACTCCAATCCCTACACTGGTCTCCATTCAGTGTCTGCCAACCCTCTACTCCAATCCCTACACTGGTCTCCATCCAGTGTCTGCCAACCCTCTACTCCAATCCCTACACTGGTCTCCATTCAGTGTCTGCCAACCCTCTACTCCAATCCCTACACTAGTCTCCACTCAGTGTCTGCCAACCCTCTACTCCAATCCCTACACTGACTCCCAATCACCCAGCAAATTAAATTCAAAATTCTAACCACAACATACAAAGCCATTCACAACTCTGCCCCGAGCTACATCACCAATCTTGTCTCCAAATATCACCCAAATCGACCTCTCAGCTCTTCTCAAGACCTCCTGCTTTCAAGTTCTCTCATCTCCTCCTCCCATGCTCCCCTCCAGGATTTCTCCAGAGCCTCTCCCATCCTCTGGAACTCGCTACCTCCATCTATGCGGCTATCCCCTACTCTTGCTACCTTTAGGCGATCCCTGAAAACTCATCTTATCAGGAAAGCCGATCACGTCTCCAACTAATCTCCTACCACTTCCACCAGCTCATCCCCCACAGTTACAACCTTTTGTACCACCTGCCCCACCCTATTAGATTGTAAGCTCTTCTGAGCAGGGCCCTCCTAATCCTCTTGTATTTTATTGTATTGTAACTGGATTGTCTCCCTTTTATATTGTAAAGCGCTGCGTAAACTGTTGGCGCTATATAAATCCTGTATAATAATAATAAAATAATAATCGCAAGCGTGTGCCGCGTATTGCGGCGATTCGGGAATCCGGAACACCTAGGTGTGACCAGATCCTCACCGTGTCCATCATACGACAAGAACTTCCTGCACAAACGTCCCCCCAACATGAATAATACACCCATACCCCCCCAACATGAATATTACACCCATACCCCCCCAACATGAATATTACACCCATACCCCCCCAACATGAATATTACACCCATACCCCCCCAACATGAATATTACACCCATACCCCCCCAACATGAATAATACACCCATACCCCCCCAACATGAATATTACACCCATACCCCCCCAACATGAATATTACACCCATACCCCCCCAACATGAATAATACACCCATACCCCCCCAACATGAATATTACACCCATACCCCCCCAACATGAATAATACACCCATACCCCCCCAACATGAATATTACACCCATACCCCCCCAACATGAATATTACACCCATACCCCCCCAACATGAATATTACACCCATACCCCCCCAACATGAATAATACACCCATACCCCCCCAACATGAATATTACACCCATACCCCCCCAACATGAATATTACACCCATACCCCCCCAACATGAATAATACACCCATACCCCCCCAACATGAATATTACACCCATACCCCCCCAACATGAATATTACACCCATACCCCCCCAACATGAATATTACACCCATACCCCCCCAACATGAATAATACACCCATACCCCCCCAACATGAATATTACACCCATACCCCCCCAACATGAATATTACACCCATACCCCCCCAACATGAATATTACACCCATACCCCCCCAACATGAATAATACACCCATACCCCCCCAACATGAATATTACACCCATACCCCCCCAACATGAATATTACACCCATACCCCCCCCCAACATGAATATTACACCCATACCCCCCCAACATGAATAATACACCCATACCCCCCCAACATGAATATTACACCCATACCCCCCCAACATGAATATTACACCCATACCCCCCCAACATGAATAATACACCCATACCCCCCCAACATGAATATTACACCCATACCCCCCCAACATGAATAATACACCCATACCCCCCCAACATGAATATTACACCCATACCCCCCCAACATGAATAATACACCCATACCCCCCCAACATGAATATTACACCCATACCCCCCCAACATGAATAATACACCCATACCCCCCCAACATGAATAATACACCCATACCCCCCCAACATGAATATTACACCCATACCCCCCCAACATGAATATTACACCCATACCCCCCCAACATGAATATTACACCCATACCCCCCCAACATGAATATTACACCCATACCCCCCCCCCAACATGAATATTACACCCATACCCCCCCAACATGAATAATACACCCATACCCCCCCAACATGAATATTACACCCATACCCCCCCAACATGAATATTACACCCATACCCCCCCCAACATGAATAATACACCCATACCCCCCCCAACATGAATATTACACCCATACCCCCCCAACATGAATAATACACCCATACCCCCCCAACATGAATATTACACCCATACCCCCCCAACATGAATATTACACCCATACCCCCCCAACATGAATATTACACCCATACCCCCCCAACATGAATAATACACCCATACCCCCCCAACATGAATATTACACCCATACCCCCCCCAGCAGGAATATTACACCCATACCCCCCCAACATGAATATTACACCCATACCCCCCCCAACATGAATAATACACCCATACCCCCCCCAACATGAATATTACACCCATACCCCCCCAACATGAATATTACACCCATACCCCCCCAACATGAATATTACACCCTTACCCCCCCAACATGAATATTACACCCATACCCCCCCCAGCAGGAATATTACACCCATACCCCCCCAACATGAATATTACACCCATACCCCCCCAACATGAATAATACACCCATACCCCCCAACATGAATATTACACCCATACCCCCCCAACATGAATATTACACCCATACCCCCCAACATGAATAATACACCCATACCCCCCCAACATGAATATTACACCCATACCCCCCCAACATGAATAATACACCCATACCCCCCCAACATGAATATTACACCCATACCCCCCCAACATGAATATTACACCCATACCCCCCCAACATGAATAATACACCCATACCCCCCCAACATGAATATTACACCCATACCCCCCCAACATGAATAATACACCCATACCCCCCCAACATGAATATTACACCCATACCCCCCCAACATGAATAATACACCCATACCCCCCCAACATGAATATTACACCCATACCCCCCCAACATGAATATTACACCCATACCCCCCCAACATGAATATTACACCCATACCCCCCCAGCAGGAATATTACACCCATACCCCCCCAACATGAATATTACACCCATACCCCCCCAACATGAATATTACACCCATACTCCCCCCCAACATGAATATTACACCCATACCCCCCCCCCAACATGAATATTACACCCATACTCCCCAACATGAATATTACACCCATACCCCCCCAGCATGAATATTACACCCATACTCCCCCCAACATGAATATTACACCCATACTCCCCCCAGCATGAATATTACACCCATACCCCCCCAACATGAATATTACACCCATACTCCCCCATCAGGAATATTACACTCATACCCCCCCCAGCAGGAATATTACACCCATACTCCCCCAACATGAATATTACACCCATACTCCCCAACATGAATATTACACCGATACCCCCCCAGCAGGAATATTACACCCATACTCCCCCCCAACATGAATATTACACCCATACCTCCCCAGCAGGAATATTACACACATAACCCCCCCCCCCAACATGAATATTACACCCATACCCCCCCCCTCAACATAATTATTACACACATACCCCCCCAACATGAATATTACACCCATACCCCCCCCAACAGGAATATTACACCCATACCCCCCCATCAGGAATATTACACCCATACACCCCCAACATGAATATTACACCCATACTCCCCAACATGAATATTACACTGATACCCCCCCCAACATGAATATTACACCCATACCCCCCCAACATGAATATTACACCCATACCCCCCCAGCAGGAATATTACACTCATACCCCCCCAACATGAATATTACACCCATACTCCCCAACATGAATATTACACCGATACCCCCCCAGCAGGAATATTACACCCATACCTCCCCAGCAGGAATATTACACACATAACCCCCCCCCAACATGAATATTACACCCATACCCCCCCCACCCATACCTCCCCCTATATACTATCTGTATACTCCCCCTATATACTATCTGTATACTCACCCTATATACTATCTGTATACTCCCCATATATACTATCTATAAACTCGCCTATATACTATCTGTATACCCCCTATATACTATCTATACACTCCCCTATATACTATCTGTATACCCCCTATATACTATCTCTATACTCCCCTATATACTATCTCTATACTCCCCTATATACTATCTATATACTCCGCCTATATACTATCTGTATACTCCCCATATATACTATCTATATACTCCCTTTTATATTATCTGTATACCCCCTATTTACTATCTGTATACTCCCATATATACTATCTGTATACTCCCCTATATACTATCTATATACTACCCCTATATATTTATATATATTTAATAAAAGGAATTTGGGACTTTAAATGAGGTTAAACGGGGCCGTTCATGTCCCCACCTCTGTAACGAGCCCCTTGCTCGCTCGGTTCCACTCTCCTGACACTCCTCTGCTGCTATAGAATCAGATTGCAGATCGCACCATCTGATTGCTCGGTCATCCGATGCTCCGGGATTAGAACTACAGCTATGTGCGTTCTAACCCAGTTGTGTAGCTCAGAACAAACACCAGGCAGGCTGTATGTAAGTTCAACCAGGACTCTCTTTTATTGCAAAATACAGGCTCTTTTATACACTAAAAGAGGAGGTGCAGACCTGCTCCTGCTCATATTACTCTAACAATACAGCTGTAACCTAATTAACCTAATTAACATGAGCTAATTAACTAATCCCTTTAGACAGCCTAGGTGACTCAGACATGACCGTTAGGCCAGACTGGCCGTCTTGTAGTTCAGAAAATCCAATCAACATTATCACAATCAACATAGACTCTTCTTCACACAATAGCAGAGTTAATTAACACAAATAACAATGGGGATCTAATGACTCTTAGATCCCATAGTAGACTTATTTACAATACACATTTTAGCAGACAATAGACAGACAGGTGTTGGAATTTACATCAGCATCTCCTAACAGTATCTGTCCCAGCATTATGAATCAGCCACTATTCCAATATGGCAAATCCAGGGTCCCCAGAGTCTGTATGTCCTGGGGGACCAGGACCCGAATCCACAGTAATACCACCTCAAGGGTCCCCAGGCATACAGCTCACAAAGAGCACCGTTCCCCCAAATGCCAGGGCCCATGATCGATCGGCAAGAGGCTAGCATACAGTCCCCTCCAAAAGTCTCTTTCCCAGCTAGGTCTGTCACATCTCTCCCCTTTCGGCAGGAGACTAACACAGGAGGAGACCCCAGACGGGTTGACCCCGAAGTTAGTCAGTAGTTCCAGTCCTCTAATGCCTGTACCCACACAGTACCCCAAACAAATTGTTCCAAACAAAGTATTACTCACCCAGCCAACCTCTGCCTCTCTCAGAGAACATATCTGCTGCTGGGGAGAGGCTTGGACTGGCCCTTCTCCCTGGAGTCCTTTCTGCCGCTGGAGAGAAGACAGGGTGTCTGGGCTCACTCCGTCATGCTGTTGGGGATCTGGGCCGACTGCCCAGCATCCCTGGGGTATACAGGTGGAGACTGAAGTCCCATCCACCTTCACAGGACATCCATCCTCTGTTAGTTGAGGGCAGAGTCCAGCAGTCCTCGGCCCTGTTGCCAGCCCTTCTGCTGGAAACCCCACACCATCTGCTCCGGCTAACTGTTGGGGAGGGATGACGAACACCTCCTCTCCCTTCTCCCCCTGTATCCTGATCTGCTGCTGGGAAGTGACCACCTCCTTCTCACCTTGAGCCTCCGGAACTGCCGCAGATGTAGGGCAGAGATCTTGGACCCTCTGTCCGGTTGCTAGCGCTTCAGCTGGGGAAGTTCCTTGTGACTTCACAGATACTTCTGTTGGTGCTGGGCAGAGCATAGTGAAGTTTGGCCCTAATAACAGCTCCTCTTCTGCTGGAAGCTCACCAGGTTGTTCTTCCTCAGCAGAAAAGTCTATCAAATCCCCTGTCTCTGTAACTGGTGTCTGGGGATAGAGGTTCACCATCTCCTCTCCGTGGAACCCAGTAGATGCTATCAGTGCTGGGCAGAGGTTAGCAGAGCTCTGCCCTGTTGTCAGCACTTCAGGTTTAGGGACGGCAATCTTCAGATTTTCCTCTGCCGATTCTCTGGCATTCTGCTGGACAGGCACATTCCTCCATCCAAGATCATTTCATGCAGAAACAGGTTCATCAAGGTCAGTCAGCACTTGCTGCATCCGCCATAAGACCTCAGCCTCCATAGCTGCGGGTGCAGGTTGGCAAAGCACACTGTTACTCTGCCACATTGTCGACTCTTCAGCCAGGATTTCAGAGTTGTCAACTGGTATTTCCGGATAGTCCCAGGCAAAGGGAGCACCACCCTGCTGCTGAGCAGAGTCTAACAGCTGTTTGTAGGCGATCTCCAACTCCCATTCCTGAACGGCCAGAAACTCCAAATCTTCCTGTGCCCAGTGCACTTCTGAGACATTCAGTCTCCGCTCTCTGTGCTCCATTATTTCCTCCAAACGCCACTCCCGATCACTCCCAACGTCAGGGTCCCTGGACAGCCTCCAGTATAACAATCCCAGGCCATCATAGTCAAAGCCTTCCGTGGGGCTGTCATCCGCTGTCCATGGGCACACTTGGGCTACATACCACTGGAGGGCTCTGTAGCTCTCGTCCAACCGCATTTCTGCCCGGATCAGCCTGCTTTACTTGGCTGTCCACTCCTGGTTCGGCTGTTCCCCCAATAACAGCTATCGCACTTCATACTGCGACCAGTACCTTACATGGATGGAGGGGAGAACTTTTCCCTGGTGTCGCTGCTCACGGGCTAGCGCTTCCTTCCAGAGTTCACAGCGGATAGAATCAAACCATCCTAGCAGGACCTGCTCTGATACTGGTCCTCTGTGCTGTATGTGCATCTCTCGCAACCTCCTTCTGAATTCCTCATCCATGGTGGCTGGTATCTCTCCTCTCCTGCTATCCTGCTATCTTGGATCCGGGTGATGGTTTGGATGTGTTCACGGCAAGGAAGCACGATCCCACCATTCCCTCCATGGCTCTCAAGTAAGTCTTTCAGCGTGGCTCTCCTGCAGGCTGGTTTGGAGTGTCCCAGTAACTGGAGAGCAAATCCCACGGCTGCCAACCAATGTAACGAGCCCCTTGCTCGCTTGGTTCCACTCTCCCGACACTCCTCTGCTGCTATAGAATCAGATTGCAGATCGCACCATCTGATTGCTCGGTCATCCAATGCTCCAGGATTAGAACTACAGCTATGTGCCGTTCTAACCCAGTTGTGATAGCTCAGAACAAACACCAGGCAGGCTGTATGTAAGTTCAACCAGGACTCTCTTTTATTGCAAAATACAGGCTTTTATACACTAAAAGAGGAGGTGCAGACCTCCTGCTCGTATTACTCTAACAATACAGCTGTAACCTAATTAACCTAATTAACATGAGCTAATTAACTAATCCCTTCAGACAGCCTAGATGACTCAGACATGACCGTTAGGCCAGACTGGCCGTCTTGTAGTTCAGAAAATCCAATCAACATTATCACAATCAACATAGACTCTTCTTCACACAATAGCAGAGTTAATTAACACAAATAACAATGGGGATCTAATGACAGGTGTTGGAATTTACATCAGCATCTCCTAACAGTATCTGTCCCAGCATTATGAATCAGTCACTATTCCAATATGGCAAATCCAGGGTCCCCAGAGTCTGTGTGTCCTGGGGGACCAGGACCCGAATCCACAGTAATACCACCTCAAGGGTCCCCAGGCATACAGCTCACAAAGAGCACCATTCCCTCAAATGCCAGGGCCCATGATCGATCGGCAAGAGGCTAGCATACAGTCCCCTCCAAAAGTCTCTCTCCCACCTAGGACTGTCACAACCTCCATCCCGGGTTATTGTATATAATAAAGAGAAGGATTGGCGGGACTTTAATGAAGCACACGGGAGCAACAAAAAAAGATTTTTTTCCTTTTTCTACTTTCCACAAAGGTGGTTACCCCCTTCAACACCCTCATCACACACACCCTTACCCACGTGGGGCGTTGTTCATCTTCGGCTTTGCCGGCGGCATTACGTCCCCTCAGCTCCCGGTTGGGGCCCCATGTGGCTGGTCTTGGAGGTTCCATGCCCGCACCACCATTGCGAGGATTCACACGTAAGTGTGTGGGATAATTCAGTTCATGGGGGGATCTTCCATGTCCTGGGTTCACCCTTTCACCCTCTGATTTAGTCCAGAATATCTTTATATTCTATTTTTTATCATTTATTTTGTTTTTTCTATCCATAGACAATTACCAAGGTTTCGCTCCTGATGATAGGCTAGAACAGTGATGGTGAACCTTGGCACCCCAGATGTTTTGGAACTACATTTCCCATGATGCTCATGAACTTTGCAGTGTTTTTGAGCATCATAGGAAATGTAGTTTCAAAACATCTGGGGTGCCAAGGTTCGCCATCACTGGGCTATAAGACCTTGAAACACATAGAGCTAACACCAACCGATGTGGATACATTTTTGTAATACTTTGTATGGCCGTTCCTTTTTTATTTTTATTTTATTCTTAATTTGTTCTCTATTCCAGTCTCATTTTGGTGGTATCTTCATTGTTATAATTGATGTAGTTATTCTGGTCCATATAATTAGGTCTCATTTTATATATTCTATAATCCGCACCAACTCATTGTTGGAATGTTTATTTATGTACAATACTTGGTTCTGATGAATTGTAATAAAATATACAGATATTTATATATAGCAAAATGCATTAAATGTTTTGATATGAAAAATTTATGATAATTTGAACCAATTAAAAACAATTTTATCCAATCATTTTTTGTTGCTCCCGTGTGCTGTGTTAAAGTCCCGCCAATCCTTCTCTTTATTTATATATATTTATATATAGACTGAGCACACTATAGGGGTTTATATACAAACTGAGCGCACTATAGGGGTTTATATACAAACTGAGCACACTATAGGGTTTTATATATAGACTGAGCACACTGTAGGGGTTTATATATAGACTGAGGGCACTATAGGGTTTATATATAGACTGACGCACTATAGGGTTTTATATATAGACTGAGGGCACTATAGGGTTTTATATATAGACTGAGCGCACTATAAGGGTTTATATACAGACCAAGTACACTATAGGGGTTTATATATAGACTGAGGTCACTATAGGGGTTTATATATAGACTGAGCACACTATAGGGGTTTATATATAGACTGAGCGCACTATAGGGGTTTGTATAAAGACTGAGCACACTATAGGGGTTTATATATAGACTGAGCACACTGTAGGGGTTTATATATAGACTGAGCACACTATAGGGGTTTGTATAAAGACTGAGCACACTATATAGGGGTTAATATATAGACTGAGTGCACTATAGGGGTTTATTTATAGACTGAGCGCACTATGGGGGTTTATATATAGACTGAGCACACTGTAGGGGTTTATATATAGACTGAGCGCACTATAGGGTTTATATATAGACTGACGCACTATAGGGGTTTACATATAGACTGAGGGCACTATAGGGTTTTATATATAGACTGAGCACACTGTAGGGGTTTATATATAGACTGAGCGCACTATAAGGGTTTATATACAGACCAAGTACACTATAAGGGTTTATATATAGACTGAGGGCACTATAGGGGTTTGTATAAAGACTGAGCACACTATAGGGGTTTATATATAGACTGAGCACACTATAGGGGTTTATATACAGACTGAGCACACTACAGGGGTTTCTATATAGACTGAGCGCACTATAGGGGTTTGTATAAAGACTGAGCACACTATAGGGGTTTATATATAGACTTAGTGCACTATAGGGGTTTATATATAGACTGAGCACACTATAGGGGTTTATATACAGACTGAGCACACTACAGGGGTTTATATATAGACTGAGCGCACTGTAGGGGTTTGTATAAAGACTGAGCACACTATATAGGGGTTAATATATAGACTGAGTGCACTATAGGGGTTTATATATAGACTGAGCGCACGATAGGGGTTTATATATAGACTGAGTGCACTATAGGGGTTTATATATAGACTGAGCACACTATAGGGGTTTGTATATAGACTGAGCTCACTATAAGGGTTTATATATAGACAGAGCACACTATAAGGGTTTGTATAAAGACTGAGCACACTATAGGGGTTTATATACAGACTGAACACACAGCAGATGTCATGTACAGAATGAGCACACTATAGGGGTTTATATACTGTATAGACTGAGCACAGGATGAGCTCACACAAGCAGACCTCGCACAGACTAGTGGTCCACGTTCCAGCAAGAAGTCCCTTAGGGCTCGCATCCGTGACTACATCCGGTGTAAATGCCAGCCAAAAAAGCTGTTCAGGTGCCGCAAATAATTCCACCAACATCCTTAAAAAGATTAACTAGGTTGGGTTGAGATGGGTTGAGTTGGATTAGGTTGGGTTGAGTTGGGTTAGGTTGGGTTGAGTTGGATTAGGTTGGGTTGGGTTAGGTTGGGTTGGGTTGGGTTGGGTTAGGTTGGGTTGAGTTGGATTAGGTTGGGTTGGGTTGGGTTAGGTTGGGTTGAGTTGGATTAGGTTGGGTTGAGATGGGTTGAGTTGGATTAGGTTGGGTTGAGTTAGGTTAGGTTGGGTTGAGGTGGATTAGGTTGGGTTGGGTTGGGTTAGGTTGGGTTGAGGTGGATTAGGTTGGGTTGGGTTAGGATGGGTTGAGTTGGGTTGGGTTAGGTTGGGTTGAGTTGGATTAGGTTGGGTTGGGTTGGGTTAGGTTGGGTTGAGTTGGATTAGGTTGGGTTGGGTTAGTTTGGTTTGAGTTGGATTAGGTTAGGTTGAGTTGGGTTAGGTTGGGTTCGGTTGAGTTAGATTAGGTTGGGTTGGGTTGAGTTGGATTAGGTTGGATTAGGTAGAGTTAGGTTAGGTTGGGTAACGTTAGTTTTGGTTGAGTTAGATTCGATTAGGTTGGGTTGGGTAGAGTTAGGTTGGGTTATGTTGTGTTGGAAGAGACCTTCACCATCAGAAGACATGAGCAACAAGCGGATTTTACATCCTGGCTCCAGAGACCAACATCTCACACACAGAGATCTCCTCATCTTCACAGACATTTACTATCTGTGTGAAATGGATACAGATGTGTTTGAGCCCCAACTTGTATTGATTGTATTTGCTTTTTTATGAAATTGTACCAATAAAGATATTATAATCTTATTATATATTTAAGCTTATTATATATTATTATACTTTTCTCTTTGCCAAATAATATTCCCAAATTGTAGAGGGAATTCTTTGAATTCTTAGTACTCTGGCGGGGGGATGGGAGGGGTAATAGTGCTCTGGCGGGGGGGATGAGAGGGGTATTAGTATTCTGGCGGGGGGATGGGAGGGGTAATAGTACTCTGGCGGGGGGGATGAGAGGGGTATTAGTATTCTGGCGGGGGGATGGGAGGGGTATTAGTACTCTTGCCGGGGGATGGGAGGGGTATTACTACTCTGGCAGGGGGGGTGGGAGGGCTATTAGTACTCTGATGGGTGGATGGGAGGGGTATTAGTACTCTTGCCAGGGGATGGGAGGGGTATTACTACTCTGGCAGGGGGGGTGGGATGGGTATTAGTACTCTGATAGGGGGGATGGGAGGGGTATTAGTACTCTGGCGGGGGGGATGGGAGGGATATTAGTTCTCTGGCGGGGGGGTGAGAGGTGTATTAGTACTCTGATGGGGGGGATAGGAGGGGTATTAGTACTCTGGCGCGGGGATGGGAGGGGTATTAGTACTCTGGTGGGGGGGATGGGAGGGGTATTAGTAGTCTGCCGGGGGGTGTGGGAGGGTTATTAGTAGTCTGGCGGGGGGGATGGGAGGGGTATTAGTACTCTGGTGGGGGGGTGGGAGGGGTATTAGTAGTCTGGCGGGGGGGATGGGAGGGGTATTAGTACTCTGGTGGGGAGGATGGGAGGGGTATTAGTAGTCTTGCGGGGGGGATAGGAGGGGTATTAGTAGTCTTGCGGGGGGGATAGGAGGGGTATTAGTAGTCTAGTGGGGGGATGGGAGGAGTATTAGTACTCTGGTGGGGGGGATGGGAGGGGTATTAGTAGTCTGGCGGGGGGGATGGGAGGGGTATTAGTAGTCTTGCGGGGGGGTAGGAGGGGCATTAGTACTCTGGTGGGGGGGATGGGAGGGGTATTAGTAGTCTGGTGGGGGGGATGGGAGGGGTATTAGTAGTCTTATTCAGCTGCTTTCCTCCCCAGGTCAGATGTTATCCATTCATAGGAGCTGGGCCAGCACAGACAATAATTCGAGACTCCAAGAAGAGGGAAGGAGCTGGGCCAGCACAGACAATAATTAGAGACTCCAAGAAGATGGCAGGAGCTGGGCCAGCACAGATAGTAATTAGAGACTCCAAGAAGAGGGGAGGAGCTGGGCCAGCACAGATAGTAATTAGAGACTCCAAGAAGAGGGGAGGAGCTGGGCCAGCACAGATAGTAATTAGAGACACCAAGAAGAGGGGAGGAGCTAGGCCAGCACAGACAATAATTTGAGACTCCCAGAAGAGGGGAGGAGCTGTGTGAGCGCCATCACCGCCACCCCAGAAGTGTGACCACGCTGTGCGTTCCCACCCTCCTGTGCTGTTCCCTGTCTGTCCCATCAGAACCGGTGTTGTAAAAAAATCCTCGACCTTGTCACTTCCAGTGCCCGTCAGAATGTGTAACGGAAGTGACGTTCCGTTGTTGCCATCTTGGTACACCCCGCACTCCTCTATAGTAAGGATACAGTGAGAAGGGGGAAGGCAGACATCTTGGTACACCCCGCACTCCTCTATAATAAGAATACACTGAGAAGGGGGAAGGCGGACATCTTGGTACACCCCGCACTCCTCTATAGTAAGGATACAGTGAGAAGGGGAAGGCAGACATCTTGGTACACCCTGCACTCCTCTATAGTAAGGATACAGTGAGAAGGGGAAGGCAGACATCTTGGTACACCCCGCACTCCTCTATAATAAGAATACACTGAGAAGGGGGAAGGCGGACATCTTGGTACACCCCGCACTCCTCCATAGTAAGGCTACAGTGAGAAGGGGGAAGGCAGACATCTTGGTACACCCCGCACTCCTCCATAGTAAGGCTACAGTGAGAAGGGGGAAGGCGGACATCTTGTTACACCCCGCACTCCTCTATTGTAAAGATACAGTGAGAAGGGGGAAGGCGGACATCTTGTTACACCCCGCACTCCTCTATAGTAAGGATACAGTGAGAAGGGGGAAGGCAGACATCTTGGTACACCCCGCACTCCTCTATAGTAAGGATACACTGAGAAGGGGGGAGGCAGACATCTTGGTACACCCCGCACTCCTCCATAGTAAGGCTACAGTGAGAAGGGGAAGGCAGACATCTTGGTACACCCTGCACTCCTCTATAGTAAGGATACAGTGAGAAGGGGAAGGCAGACATCTTGGTACACCCCGCACTCCTCTATAATAAGAATACACTGAGAAGGGGGAAGGCGGACATCTTGGTACACCCCGCACTCCTCCATAGTAAGGCTACAGTGAGAAGGGGGAAGGCGGACATCTTGTTACACCCCGCACTCCTCTATTGTAAAGATACAGTGAGAAGGGGGAAGGAAGACATCTTGGTACACCCACTGGTGTTTTGCATCTTACACTTATTTATAACAGTAAAGTGAGTTTATATTGTGATATTCAGGAATTAGAACTCCATCTGATTGGTTAGATGTTGAATTTTAAAAGCAACGGCGAGCCTGCGGATCTCACAGGTTTACTAATCTGACAGAAATTCACGGCTTTTAAAATTCACCATCTAACCAATCAGACGGAGTTCTGAGTCCTGAATATCACGATATAAGCTGCAGATAAAAGCAACCAGGCAAGCGGGACAACAAGAACGCGACAAGGGGGCGGGACTTCAAGTGAAGCCTCTTGTTTTGTTATTTGACGAATAACGTTTATTCATTTCATCTATCACTTAATTCCTGATTTAGTCATCAGGCGGCTCATTTTTCTCCTCTTCCTCGCGTTTTCCTTCATCATCATCGATTATATTCCACTCCTCCCCCCATACAACCATTATCCTCCATGATTTTATATTTCATTCATCACTTTCTCCTCCAGCAAACCCCATTTCAGCAGCTTTACCCATCACCCACTTCTCCAGAGTGCCCTACACTCTGGTGTCCACCCCCCGGATAATGCCCGCCTCATCTCCCGGTCACAATGTCCCCGGATAATGCCCGCCTCATCTCCTGGTCACAATGTCCCCGGATAATGCCCGCCTCATCTCCCGGTCACAATGTCCCCGGATAATGCCCGCCTCATCTCCCGGTCACAATGTCCCCGGATAATGCCCGCCTCATCTCCCGGTCACAATGTCCCCGGATAATGCCCGCCTCATCTCCCGGTCACAATGTCCCCGGATAATGCCCGCCTCATCTCCCGGTCACAATGTCCCCGGATAATGCCCGCCTCATCTCCTGGTCACAATGTCCCCGGATAATGCCCGCCTCATGTCCCGGTCACAATGTCCCTGGATAATGCCCGCCTCATCTCCCGGTCACAATGTCCCCGGATAATGCCCGCCTCATCTCCCGGTCACAATGTCCCCGGATAATGCCCGCCTCATCTCCTGGTCACAATGTCCCCGGATAATGCCCGCCTCATCTCCTGGTCACAATGTCCCCGGATAATGCCCGCCTCATCTCCTGGTCACAATGTCCCCGGATAATGCCCGCCTCATCTCCTGGTCACAATGTCCCCGGATAATGCCCGCCTCATCTCCTGGTCACAATGTCCCCGGATAATGCCCGCCTCATCTAACAGTCACAATGTCCCCGGATAATGCCCGCCTCATCTCCCGGTCACAATGTCCCCGGATAATGCCCGCCTCATCTCCTGGTCACAATGTCCCCGGATAATGCCCGCCTCATCTCCTGGTCACAATGTCCCCGGATAATGCCCGCCTCATCTCCTGGTCACAATGTCCCCGGATAATGCCCGCCTCATCTCCTGGTCACAATGTCCCCGGATAATGCCCGCCTCATCTCCTGGTCACAATGTCCCCGGATAATGCCCGCCTCATCTAACAGTCACAATGTCCCCGGATAATGCCCGCCTCATCTCCTGGTCACAATGTCCCCGGATAATGCCCGCCTCATCTCCCGGTCACAATGTCCCCGGATAATGCCCGCCTCATCTCCCAGTCACAATGTCCCCGGATAATGCCCGCCTCATCTCCTGGTCACAATGTCCCTGGATAATGCCCGCCTCATCTCCCGGTCACAATGTCCCCGGATAATGCCCGTGTGGGCTGCCCGCCTCATCTCCCAGTCACAATGTCCCTGGATGATGCCCGTATGGGCTGCCCGCCTCATGTCCCGGTCACAGTGTCCCCGGATGATGCCCGTGTGGGCTGCCGGCCTCATCTCCAGGTCACAATGTCCCCGGATGATGCCCGTGTGGGCTGCCCGCCTCATTTCCCGGTCACAATGTCCCCGGATGATGCCCGTGTGGGCTGCCGGCCTCATCTCCAGGTCACAATGTCCCCAGATAATGCCCGTGTGGGCTGCCCGCCTCATCTCCCTTTCACAATGTCCCTGGATGGTGCCCGTGTGGGCTGCCCGCCTTATCTCCCGGTCACAATGTCCCCGGATGATGCCCGTGTGGGCTGCCGGCCTCATCTCCCGGTCGCAATGTCCCTGGATGATGCCCGCGCGGGCTGCCCGCCTCATCTCCCGGTCACAGTGTCCCCGGATGATGCCCGTGTGGGCTGCCCGCCTAATCTCCCTTTCACAATGTCCCTGGATGGTGCCCGTGTGGGCTGCCCGCCTTATCTCCCGGTCACAATGTCCCTGGATGATGCCCGCGCGGGCTGCCCGCCTCATCTCCCGGTCACAGTGTCCCCGGATGATGCCCGTGTGGGCTGCCCGCCTCATCTCCCTTTCACAATGTCCCTGGATGGTGCCCGTGTGGGCTGCCCGCCTTATCTCCCGGTCACAATGTCCCTGGATGATGCCCGCGCGGGCTGCCTGCCTCATCTCCCGGTCACAGTGTCCCCGGATGATGCCCGTGTGGGCTGCCCGCCTCATCTCCCTTTCACAATGTCCCTGGATGGTGCCCGTGTGGGCTGCCCGCCTCATCTCCCAGTCACAATGTCCCTGGATGATGCCCATGTGGGCTGCCTGCCTCATCTCCCCGTCACAATGTCCCCAGATAATGCCTGCCTCATGTCCCGGTCACAATGTCTCCGGATGATGCCCATGTGGGCTGCCCGCCTCATCTCCCGGTCACAATGTCCCCGGATGATGCCCGTGTGGGCTGCCTGCCCCATCTCCCGGTCACAATGTCCCCAGATTATGCCCGCCTCATGTCCCGGTCACAATGTCCCCAGATAATGCCCGCCTCATGTCTCGGTCACAACGTCCCCGGATGATGCCCGCGTGGGCTGCCCGCCTCATCTCCCGGTCACAATGTCTCCGGATGATGCCCGTGTGGGCTGCCCGCCTCATCTCCCGGTCACAGTGTCCCTGGATGATGCCCGTGTGGGCTGCCCGCCTCATCTCCTGGTCACAATGTCCCCGGATAATGCGCGCCTCATCTCCTGGTCACAATGTACCCGGATAATGCCCGCCTCATCTCCTGGTCACAATGTCCCCGGATAATGCCCGCCTCATCTCCTGGTCACAATGTCCCCGGATAATGCCCGACTCATCTCCCGGTCACAATGTCCCCAGATAATGCCCGCCTCATCTCCCGGTCACAATGTCCCCAGATAATGCCCGCCTCATCTCCCGGTCACAATGTCCCCGGATAATGCCCGCCTCATCTTCTGGTCACAATGTCCCCGGATAATGCCCGCCTCATCTCCTGGTCACAATGTCCCCGGATAATGCCCGCCTCATCTCCCGGTCACAATGTCCCCAGATAATGCCCGCCTCATCTTCCGGTCACAATGTCCCCAGATGATGCCCGTGTGGGCTGCCCGCCTCATCTCCCGGTCACAATGTCCCCAGATAATGCCCGCCTCATCTCCCGGTCACAATGTCCCCGGATAATGCCCGCCTCATCTTCTGGTCACAATGTCCCCGGATAATGCCCGCCTCATCTCCTGGTCACAATGTCCCCGGATAATGCCCGCCTCATCTCCCGGTCACAATGTCCCCAGATAATGCCCGCCTCATCTCCCGGTCACAATGTCCCCGGATAATGCCCGCCTCATCTTCTGGTCACAATGTCCCCGGATAATGCCCGCCTCATCTCCTGGTCACAATGTCCCCGGATAATGCCCGCCTCATCTCCCGGTCACAATGTCCCCAGATAATGCCCGCCTCATCTCCCGGTCACAATGTCCCCGGATGATGCCCGTGTGGGCTGCCCACCTCATCTCCCGGTCACAATGTCTCCGGTTGACGCCCGTGTGGGCTGCCCGCCTCATCTCCCGGTCACAATGTCCCCAGATAATGCCCGCCTCATCTCCCGGTCACAATGTCCCCAGATGATGCCCATGTGGGCTGCCCGCCTCATCTCCCGGTCACAATGTCCCCGGATGATGCCCGTGTGGGCTGCCCACCTCATCTCCCGGTCACAATGTCCCCGGATAATGCCCGCCTCATCTCCCGGTCACAATGTCCCCGGATAATGCCCGCCTCATCTCCCGGTCACAATGTCTCCGGATGATGCCCATGTGGGCTGCCCGCCTCATCTCCCGGACCCAATGTCCCCGGATAATGCCCGCCTCATCTCCCGGTCACAATGTCCCCGGATAATGCCCGCCTCATCTCCCGGTCACAATGTCTCCGGATGATGCCCATGTGGGCTGCCTGCCTCATCTCCCAGTCAAAGTGTCCCCAGATAATGCCCGCCTCATGTCCCGGTCACAATGTCCCCAGATGATGCCCGTGTGGGCTGCCTGCCCCATCTCCAGGTCACAATGTCCCCAGATGATGCCCGTGTGGGCTGCCTGCCTCATCTCCCGATCGCAATGTCCCCAGATAATGCCCGCCTCATGTCCCGGTCACAATGTCCCCAGATAATGCCCGCCTCATGTCCCGGTCACAATGTCCCCGGATAATGCCCGTGTGGGCTGCCCGCCTCATCTCCTGGTCACAGTGTCCCCGGATGATGCCCGTGTGGGCTGCCCGCCTCATCTCCCAGTCACAATGTCCCCGGATGATGCCCATGTGGGCTGCCCGCCTCATCTCCCAATCACAATGTCCCCGGATGATGCCCGTGTGGGCTGCCCGCCTCATCTCCCGGTCACAATGTCCCCGGATGATGCCCATGTGGGATGCCCGCCTCATCTCCCGGTCACAATGTCCCCGGATGATGCCCGTGTGGGCTGCCCGCCTCATCTCCCGGTCACAATGTCTCCGGATGATGCCCATGTGGGCTGCCTGCCTCATCTCCCAGTCACAATGTCCCTGGATGATGCCCGTGTGGGCTGCCCGCCTCATCTCCCGGTCACAATGTCTCCGGATGATGCCCATGTGGGCTGCCCGCCTCATCTCCCGGTCACAATGTTCCCAGATAATGCCCGCCTCATGTCCCGGTCACAATGTCCCCGGATGATGCCCGTGTGGGCTGCCCGCCTCATCTCCCGGTCACAATGTCCCCGGATGATGCCCGTGTGGGCTGCCGGCCTCATCTCCAGGTCACAATGTCCCTGGATGATGCCCGTGTGGGCTGCCCGCCTCATCTCCCGGTCACAATGTCCCCAGATAATGCCCGCCTCATGTCCCGGTCACAATGTCCCCGGATGATGCCCGTGTAGGCTGCCCGCCTCATCTCCAGGTCACAATGTCCCCGGATGATGCACGTGTGGGCTGTCCGCCTCATCTCCCGGTAACAATGTCACTGAATGATGCCCGTGTGTGCTGCCCGCCTCATCTCCCGGTCACAATGTCCCCGGATGATGCCCGTGTGGGCTGCCCGCCCCATCTCCTGGTCACAATGTCCCCGGATGATGCCCGTGTGGGCTGCCCGCCTCATCTCCCGGTCACAGTGTCCCCGGATGATGCCCGTGTGGGCTGCCCGCCCCATCTCCTGGTCACAATGTCCCCTGATGATGCCCGTGTGGGCTGCCCGCCTCATCTCCTGATCACAGTGTCCCCGGATGATGCCCGTGTGGGCTGCCCGCCTCATCTCCCGGTCACAATGTCCCCGGATGATGCCCATGTGGGCTGCCCGCCTCATCTCCCGGTCACAATGTCTCCGGATGATGCCCATGTGGGCTGCCTGCCTCATCTCCCGGTCACAATGTCCCTGGATGATGCCCGTGTGGGCTGCCCGCCCCATCTCCCGGTCACAATGTCTCTGGATGATGCCCATGTGGGCTGCCCGCCTCATCTCCCAGTCACAATGTTCCCAGATAATGCCCGCCTCATGTCCCGGTCACAATGTCCCCGGATGATGCCCGTGTGGGCTGCCCGCCTCATCTCCCGGTCACAATGTCCCCGGATGATGCCCGTGTGGGATGCCCGCCTCATCTCCCGGTCACAATGTCCCCGGATGATGCCCGTGTGGGCTGCCCGCCTCATCTCCCGGTCACAATGTCTCCGGATGATGCCCATGTGGGCTGCCTGCCTCATCTCCCAGTCACAATATCCCTGGATGATGCCCGTGTGGGCTGCCCGCCCCATCTCCCGGTCACAATGTCTCTGGATGATGCCCATGTGGGCTGCCCGCCTCATCTCCCGGTCACAATGTTCCCAGATTATGCCCGCCTCATGTCCCGGTCACAATGTCCCCGGATGATGCCCGTGTGGGCTGCCCGCCCCATCTCTCGGTCACAATGTCTCTGGATGATGCCCATGTGGGCTGCCCGCCTCATGTCCCGGTCACAATGTCCCCAGATGATGCCCATGTGGGCTGCCTGCCTCATCTCCCGGTCACAATGTCCCCAGATAATGCCCGCCTCATGTCCCGGTCACAATGTCCCCGGATGATGCCCGTGTGGGCTGCCGGCCTCATCTCCAGGTCACAATGTTCCTGGATGATGCCCGTGTGGGCTGCCCGCCCCATCTCCCGGTCACAATGTCTCTGGATGATGCCCATGTGGGCTGCCTGCCTCATCTCCCGGTCACAATGTTCCCAGATAATGCCCGCCTCATGTCCCGGTCACAATGTCCCTGGATGATGCCCGTGTGGGCTGCCCGCCTCATCTCCCGGTCACAATGTCCCCAGATAATGCCCGCCTCATGTCCCGGTCACAATGTCCCCAGATGATGCCCATGCGGGCTGCCCGCCTCATCTCCAGGTCACAATGTCCCCGGATGATGCCCGTGTGGGCTGCCCGCCTCATCTCCCAGTCACAATGTCCCCGGATGATGCCCATGTGGGCTGTCCGCCTCATCTCCCGGTCACAATGTCCCCGGATGATGCCCGTGTGGGCTGCCCGCCTCATCTCCCAGTCACAATGTCCCCGGATGATGCCCATGTGGGCTGCCCGCCTCATCTCCAGGTCACAATGTCCCCGGATGATGCCCGTGTGGGCTGCCCGCCTCATCTCCCAGTCACAATGTCCCCGGATGATGCCTGTGTGGGCTGCCCGCCTCATCTCATGGTCACAATGTCTCCGGATGATGCCCGTGTGGGCTGTCCGCCTCATCTCCCAGTCACAATGTCCCCGGATGATGCCCATGTGGGCTGCCCGCCTCATCTCCCGGTCACAATGCCCCCGGATGGCTCTTGGCTCTTTCGCCATCAGCATACGGATTCCATTGAATACACATTTATTTTGGGGGGTTGATATATGATAAACTATCTTTATACCTTTAAATTACAGATGCACCGCACATTTCCTTCTGATGAGTGGCACCGAGCCTCGAAACGCGTCGAGCTACCAGATTATTATTATTTTATTATACAGGATTTATATAGCGCCGACAGTTTACGCAGCGCTTTACAACATTATGCCGTTCTTTTATTCCAATCCTAATTTTATATCACCTATATATGGTTTACATTTTATTAATCACACAGGAACACGGAGGTCATAGGTCATGCAGGCACCACCTTGCAGCATCTGTATTAAAATAAAAAAACAATGTGTCTGCGCTAGAAAAAATCGCTGCACTCAAAGTGCAGTACCCCTAGGTGCTAAAGTATAAAGTGCACAGTGCTATGTGAAACACAGCAAATGAGTGATCAAACAAAACAACATATCCATTAAAATATCAAAATAAAATACAAGGGGATATAACAAACAGTGAATAAATGAAGTCCAAAAACGTGTATATCCAATGATATAAAAGTGCCCAAATAAATTAGTCCAAAAATTTGGTGAATTTCACATATCCTATCTTCCAAACTGTGCCACCAAAAAACATGCTATGGTGTCTTCCAGCCGCCCCCACAGGTGTATATGCTCACCTTCCTGTGTGTGACACAGCGATTAGACTATGTCAAACAAAGCCTTGGAGCCACTCCTGTGCTCATTAGGAACCAGCTGTGCAGACTTCCAATGTTCTCAAGTGGAGATGGTTTATGCAAGAGAAAAAAACTCCATAGCGCAATATGTAGGTATAAAGGATTTTAAAATAATCAGCTCCCCTCACATATATGTGCATGCGTAAAACTACCCCTAAGTGCTAAAGTATAAAGTGCACAGTGCTATGTGAAACACAGCAAGTGAGTGATCAAACAAAACAACATATCAATTAAAATATCAAAATAAAATACAAGAGGATATAACAAACAGTGAATAAATGAAGTCCAAAAACGTGTATATCCAATGATATAAAAGTGCCCAAATAAATTAGTCCAAAAATTTGGTGAATTTCACATATCCTATCTTCCAAACTGTGCCACCAAAAAACATGCTGTGGTGTCTTCCAGCCGCCCCCACAGGTGTATATGCTCACCTTCCTGTGTGTGACACAGCGATTAGACTATGTCAAACAAAGCCTTGGAGCCACTCCTGTGCTCATTAGGAACCAGCTGTGCAGACTTCCAATGTTCTCAAGTGGAGATGGTTTATGCAAGAGAAAAAAACTCCATAGCGCAATATGTAGGTATAAAGGATTTTAATCAAATAATCAGCTCCCCTCACTGGGGTACTCACATATTGTGGGTGCGTGAGTGCACCATCCTTAACAAGCATAAAACGGTCAATCTCTCGGTGTGGTGTGCGGTGCGGCGTGTGTAACGAAAATCTCCTGCTCTCTCTCTGCTGACAGCTCCGTCCAGGCCCCTCCCCTACGCGTGTTCGGCACCGGGACCACGTGCCTTATTCCCCCTGAAGAAGGCACGTGGTCCCGGTGCCGAACACGCGTAGGGGAGGGGCCTGGACGGAGCTGTCAGCAGAGAGAGAGCAGGAGATTTTCGTTACACACGCCGCACCGCACACCACACCGAGAGATTGACCGTTTTATGCTTGTTAAGGATGGTGCACTCACGCACCCACAATATGTGAGTACCCCAGTGAGGGGAGCTGATTATTTGATTAAAATCCTTTATACCTACATATTGCGCTATGGAGTTTTTTTCTCTTGCATAAACCATCTCCACTTGAGAACATTGGAAGTCTGCACAGCTGGTTCCTAATGAGCACAGGAGTGGCTCCAAGGCTTTGTTTGACATAGTCTAATCGCTGTGTCACACACAGGAAGGTGAGCATATACACCTGTGGGGGCGGCTGGAAGACACCACAGCATGTTTTTTGGTGGCACAGTTTGGAAGATAGGATATGTGAAATTCACCAAATTTTTGGACTAATTTATTTGGGCACTTTTATATCATTGGATATACACGTTTTTGGACTTCATTTATTCACTGTTTGTTATATCCCCTTGTATTTTATTTTGATATTTTAATGGATATGTTGTTTTGTTTGATCACTCATTTGCTGTGTTTCACATAGCACTGTGCACTTTATACTTTAGCACCTAGGGGTACTGCACTTTGAGTGCAGCGATTTTTTCTAGCGCAGACACATTGTTTTTTTATTTTAATACTTTGCACGAATATGGAACGTGACTGAGTGTTTGCAGCTGGTCTCCACTGTTCACTTATTATTTTGTAGGCATTTATCCGTAAGTGGCTCGCAGGGTTTCATATATATTTTGCAGCATCTGTATATCTCTATATACTATTGATGGACTTTGTATCATGTATGTCAGATGTTATCCATGTCATTATCATCTTCAACTGCATATTAAACCGACATTAGCGATATGTTTATTACGTATTGTGTATTATACAATAAACATTTTATGTATCCACCAATCTATCCAATTACAAACCAGATGCTTCACTTAAAGCCCCGCCCCCTTGTCGCTCGCTTGTTGGCCCGCTCGTTTTCTGTCACATTAACAGGGATGGAAATTGCGGTCCTACCAGGCCATGATTTCACTTAAAGTCCCAAAATCCCCTCTTCACTCTACACTTCACTATATAAGCTGATTTTTTTTCTGTTAAAATGAGTGTGAAATGCAAAACTTCCGGTGGGTGTAACAAGATGTCCGCTTGCCGACTTCTCACTGTAACCTTATTGAAGAGGAGTGCGTGGTGTAGCAAGATGGCGGAGACGGAACGTCACTTCCGTTATACAGTCTGACGGCTCGCCGAATCTGATGAAACACCGGGTTGGAGAAAATGACAGAATACCGGCAGTGAAGGGCGGGGAATCCGCCGCTGTCTACGCCGATCAAGTTTGTAATTCAAACTCAACCAGACTCTACTACACCTTATACATAAAGGTGTACCAAGATGGCTGACACGCCGATACCCCGCCCCTTCTCCAGATAACGGCCCACCCCGCTGAAAATTTGAATTGAGAAAAAATAATCATGTCAAAACGCGCACGCGCGGATTTGCGGGGCCCCGCCCACGTGATCAGTGACGGCTGCGGGCGGAGCTTCGTTGTGCGCGTGCGCAGTACGAGGGAGGAGGCGAGAGTGGAGGATGCAGAAGTACGAGAAGCTGGAGAAGATCGGAGAGGGTGAGGGGAGAGCGGGGGCTGGGAACTACGACAGGCCGGGGATGTGAGGCCTACCGACCCGGAGGGAGAGAGAGAACCAGAGACCGGGGATATGAGGCCTACAGACCGGGGGAGAGACGACTAGAGACCGGGGGAGAGACGACTAGAGACCGGGGGAGAGACGACTAGAGACCGGGGGAGAGACGACTAGAGACCGGGGGAGAGACGACTAGAGACCGGGGGAGAGACGACTAGAGACCGGGGGAGAGACGACTAGAGACCGGGGGAGAGACGACTAGAGACCGGGGGAGAGACGACTAGAGACCGGGGGAGAGACGACTAGAGACCGGGGGAGAGACGACTAGAGACCGGGGGAGAGACGACTAGAGACCGGGGGAGAGACGTCTACAGACCGGGGGAGAGACGACTAGAGACCGGGGGAGAGACGACTAGAGACCGGGGGAGAGACGACTAGAGACCGGGGGAGAGGTGACTAGAGACCGGGGGAGAGACGACTAGAGACCGGGGGAGAGACGACTAGAGACCGGGGGAGAGACGACTAGAGACCGGGGGAGAGACGACTAGAGACCGGGGGAGAGACGACTAGAGACCGGGGGAGAGACGACTAGAGACCGGGGGAGAGACGACTAGAGACCGGGGGAGAGACGACTAGAGACCGGGGGAGAGACGACTAGAGACCGGGGGAGAGACGACTAGAGACCGGGGGAGAGACGACTAGAGACCGGGGGAGAGACGTCTACAGACCGGGGGAGAGACGACTAGAGACCGGGGGAGAGACGACTAGAGACCGGGGGAGAGACGACTAGAGACCGGGGGAGAGACGACTAGAGACCGGGGGAGAGACGACTAGAGACCGGGGGAGAGACGACTAGAGACCGGGGGAGAGACGACTAGAGACCGGGGGAGAGACGACTAGAGACCCGGGGGAGAGACGACTACAGACCGGGGGAGAGACGACTAGAGACCGGGGGAGAGACGACTAGAGACCGGGGAGAGACGACTAGAGACCGGGGGAGAGACGACTAGAGACCGGGGGAGAGACGACTAGAGACCGGGGGAGAGACGACTAGAGACCGGGGGAGAGACGTCTACAGACCGGGGGAGAGACGACTACAGACCGGGGGAGAGACGACTAGAGACCGGGGGAGAGACGTCTACAGACCGGGGGAGAGACGACTAGAGACCGGGGGAGAGACGACTAGAGACCGGGGGAGAGACGACTAGAGACCGGGGGAGAGACGACTAGAGACCGGGGGAGAGACGACTAGAGACCGGGGGAGAGACGACTAGAGACCGGGGGAGAGACGACTAGAGACCGGGGGAGAGACGACTAGAGACCGGGGGAGAGACGACTAGAGACCGGGGGAGAGACGTCTACAGACCGGGGGAGAGACGACTACAGACCGGGGGAGAGACGACTAGAGACCGGGGGAGAGATGTCTACAGACCGGGGGAGAGACGACTAGAGACCGGGGGAGAGACGACTAGAGACCGGGGGAGAGACGACTAGAGACCGGGGGAGAGACGACTAGAGACCGGGGGAGAGACGACTAGAGACCGGGGGAGAGACGACTAGAGACCGGGGGAGAGACGACTAGAGACCGGGGGAGAGACGACTAGAGACCGGGGGAGAGACGACTAGAGACCGGGGGAGAGACGTCTACAGACCGGGGGAGAGACGACTAGAGACCGGGGGAGAGACGACTAGAGACCGGGGGAGAGACGACTAGAGACCGGGGGAGAGACGACTAGAGACCGGGGGAGAGACGACTAGAGACCGGGGGAGAGACGACTAGAGACCGGGGGAGAGACGACTAGAGACCGGGGGAGAGACGACTAGAGACCGGGGGAGAGACGACTAGAGACCGGGGGAGAGACGACTAGAGACCGGGGGAGAGACGTCTACAGACCGGGGGAGAGACGACTACAGACCGGGGGAGAGACGACTAGAGACCGGGGGAGAGACGTCTACAGACCGGGGGAGAGACGACTAGAGACCGGGGGAGAGACGACTAGAGACCGGGGGAGAGACGACTAGAGACCGGGGGAGAGACGACTAGAGACCGGGGGAGAGACGACTAGAGACCGGGGGAGAGACGACTAGAGACCGGGGGAGAGACGTCTACAGACCGGGGGAGAGACGACTAGAGACCGGGGGAGAGACGACTAGAGACCGGGGGAGAGACGACTAGAGACCGGGGGAGAGACGACTAGAGACCGGGGGAGAGACGACTAGAGACCGGGGGAGAGACGACTAGAGACCGGGAGAGACGACTACAGACCGGGGGAGAGACGACTAGAGACCGGGGGAGAGACGTCTACAGACCGGGGGAGAGACGACTAGAGACCGGGGGAGAGACGTCTACAGACCGGGGGAGAGACGACTAGAGACCGGGGGAGAGACGACTAGAGACCGGGGGAGAGACGACTAGAGACCGGGGGAGAGACGACTAGAGACCGGGGGAGAGACGTCTACAGACCGGGGGAGAGACGTCTACAGACCGGGGGAGAGACGACTAGAGACCGGGGGAGAGACGACTAGAGACCGGGGGAGAGACGACTAGAGACCGGGGGAGAGACGACTAGAGACCGGGGGAGAGACGACTAGAGACCGGGGGAGAGACGACTAGAGACCGGGGGAGAGACGACTAGAGACCGGGGGAGAGACGACTAGAGACCGGGGGAGAGACGTCTACAGACCGGGGGAGAGACGACTAGAGACCGGGGGAGAGACGACTAGAGACCGGGGGAGAGACGACTAGAGACCGGGGGAGAGACGACTAGAGACCGGGGGAGAGACGACTAGAGACCGGGGGAGAGACGACTAGAGACCGGGGGAGAGACGACTAGAGACCGGGGGAGAGACGACTAGAGACCGGGGGAGAGACGTCTACAGACCGGGGGAGAGACGTCTACAGACCGGGGGAGAGACGACTAGAGACCGGGGGAGAGATGTCTACAGACCGGGGGAGAGACGACTAGAGACCGGGGGAGAGACGACTAGAGACCGGGGGAGAGACGACTAGAGACCGGGGGAGAGACGACTAGAGACCGGGGGAGAGACGTCTACAGACTGGGGGAGAGACGTCTACAGACCGGGGGAGAGACGTCTACAGACCGGGGGAGAGACGACTAGAGACCGGGGGAGAGACGACTAGAGACCGGGGGAGAGATGTCTACAGACCGGGGGAGAGATGTCTACAGACCGGGGGAGAGACGACTACAGACCGGGGGAGAGACGACTAGAGACCGGGGGAGAGACGTCTACAGACCGGGGGAGAGACAACTAGAGACCGGGGGAGAGACGTCTACAGACCGGGGGAGAGACGACTAGAGACCGGGGGAGAGACGACTAGAGACCGGGGGAGAGACGACTAGAGACCGGGGGAGAGACGACTAGAGACCGGGGGAGAGACGACTAGAGACCGGGGGAGAGACGTCTACAGACCGGGGGAGAGACGTCTACAGACCGGGGGAGAGACGACTACAGACCGGGGGAGAGACGACTAGAGACCGGGGGAGAGACGACTAGAGACCGGGGGAGAGACGACTAGAGACCGGGGGAGAGACGACTAGAGACCGGGGGAGAGACGACTAGAGACCGGGGGAGAGACGACTAGAGACCGGGGGAGAGACGACTAGAGACCGGGGGAGAGACGACTAGAGACCGGGGGAGAGACGACTAGAGACCGGGGGAGAGACGACTAGAGACCGGGGGAGAGACGACTAGAGACCGGGGGAGAGACGACTAGAGACCGGGGGAGAGACGACTAGAGACCGGGGGAGAGACGACTAGAGACCGGGGGAGAGACGACTAGAGACCGGGGGAGAGACGACTAGAGACCGGGGGAGAGACGACTAGAGACCGGGGGAGAGACGACTAGAGACCGGGGGAGAGATGTCTACAGACCGGGGGAGAGACGACTAGAGACCGGGGGAGAGACGACTAGAGACCGGGGGAGAGACGACTAGAGACCGGGGGAGAGACGACTAGAGACCGGGGGAGAGACGACTAGAGACCGGGGGAGAGACGTCTACAGACCGGGGGAGAGACGTCTACAGACCGGGGGAGAGACGTCTACAGACCGGGGGAGAGACGACTAGAGACCGGGGGAGAGGCGACTAGAGACCGGGGGAGAGGCGACTAGAGACCGGGGGAGAGACGACTAGAGACCGGGGGAGAGACGACTAGAGACCGGGGGAGAGACGACTAGAGACCGGGGGAGAGACGACTAGAGACCGGGGGAGAGATGTCTACAGACCGGGGGAGAGACGACTAGAGACCGGGGGAGAGACGACTAGAGACCGGGGGAGAGACGACTAGAGACCGGGGGAGAGATGTCTACAGACCGGGGGAGAGACGACTAGAGACCGGGGGAGAGACGACTAGAGACCGGGGGAGAGACGACTAGAGACCGGGGGAGAGACGTCTACAGACCGGGGGAGAGACGACTACAGACCGGGGGAGAGACGACTACAGACCGGGGGAGAGACGACTACAGACCGGGGGAGAGACGACTACAGACCGGGGGAGAGACGTCTACAGACCGGGGGAGAGACGACTAGAGACCGGGGGAGAGACGACTAGAGACCGGGGGAGAGACGTCTAGAGACCGGGGGAGAGACGACTAGAGACCGGGGGAGAGACGACTAGAGACCGGGGGAGAGACGACTAGAGACCGGGGGAGAGACGACTAGAGACCGGGGGAGAGACGACTAGAGACCGGGGGAGAGACGACTAGAGACCGGGGGAGAGACGACTAGAGACCGGGGGAGAGACGTCTACAGACCGGGGGAGAGACGACTAGAGACCGGGGGAGAGACGACTAGAGACCGGGGGAGAGACGTCTACAGACCGGGGGAGAGACGACTAGAGACCGGGGGAGAGACGACTAGAGACCGGGGGAGAGACGACTAGAGACCGGGGGAGAGACGACTAGAGACCGGGGGAGAGACGTCTACAGACCGGGGGAGAGACGTCTACAGACCGGGGGAGAGACGTCTACAGACCGGGGGAGAGACGACTAGAGACCGGGGGAGAGGCGACTAGAGACCGGGGGAGAGGCGACTAGAGACCGGGGGAGAGACGACTAGAGACCGGGGGAGAGACGACTAGAGACCGGGGGAGAGACGACTAGAGACCGGGGGAGAGACGACTAGAGACCGGGGGAGAGACGTCTACAGACCGGGGGAGAGACGACTAGAGACCGGGGGAGAGACGACTAGAGACCGGGGGAGAGACGACTAGAGACCGGGGGAGAGATGTCTACAGACCGGGGGAGAGACGACTAGAGACCGGGGGAGAGACGACTAGAGACCGGGGGAGAGACGACTAGAGACCGGGGGAGAGACGTCTACAGACCGGGGGAGAGACGACTACAGACCGGGGGAGAGACGACTACAGACCGGGGGAGAGACGACTACAGACCGGGGGAGAGACGTCTACAGACCGGGGGAGAGACGACTAGAGACCGGGGGAGAGACGACTAGAGACCGGGGGAGAGACGACTAGAGACCGGGGGAGAGACGACTAGAGACCGGGGGAGAGACGACTAGAGACCGGGGGAGAGACGACTAGAGACCGGGGGAGAGACGTCTACAGACCGGGGGAGAGACGTCTACAGACCGGGGGAGAGACGACTACAGACCGGGGGAGAGACGACTACAGACCGGGGGAGAGACGACTACAGACCGGGGGAGAGACGACTACAGACCGGGGATATGAGGCCTCCTCCACTGACATTGTATGAGAGAGAAGAGATCATTCTGTCCCCCTCCCCTCTCTCTGTATGGATCCTGTGTCTCCGGCACGGAGGAGAAATCACAGGAAACCTTCATAGTGATCACCGCTCTATATTCCCACCATCCCTCCCCCACGAGGCGAAACATGTTGGGGCGGAGCTAATGTGACGTCATCCCGCATATGGAAATGTCTGTCGCTATGCGGAGCAGCTGAGGTTGTCAGTGATTGAGCACTTATCTCTCACCACGATTAATCTCTGGGGGGGGGGGGGCGGAGAGAAACACGGGGGGGAATGGCCTGGTTTGATCCCGGGGGGGCGGAGTGAAACACAGGGGGCATGGCCTGGTTGGATCCTGGGGCAGAGTAAAACATGTGGGGCATGGCCTGGTTGGATCCCGGGGGGCGGAGTGAAACATGGGGGGGCATGGCCTGGTTTGATCCCGGGGGGCAGAGTAAAACATGGGGGGGTATGTCCTGGTTGGATCCCAGGGGGCGGAGTGAAACATGGGGGGGCATGGCCTGTTTGGATCCTGGGGGCGGAGTGAAATTTGGGGGCATGGCCTGGTTAGATCCCGGGGGAGGAGTGAAACATGGGGGGGCATGGCTTGGTTGGATCCCAGGGGGTTGAGTGAAACACGGGGAGGGGCATGGCCTGGTTGGATCCTGGGGGCGGAGTGAAACATGGGGGGGGTGGCCTGGTTAGATCCTGGGGGCGGAGTGAAACATGGGGGGGCATGGCCTGTTTCGATCCTGGGGGGAGTGAAACATGGGGGGGCATGGCCTGGTTGGATCCCGAGGGGCGGAGTGAAACATGGGGGGGGCATGGCCTGTTTGGATCCTGGGGGCGGAGTGAAACATGGGGGGGCATGGCCTGGTTGGTTCCTGGGGGCGGAGTGAAACATGGGGGGGCATGGCCTGTTTGGATCCTGGGGGCGGAGTGAAACATGGGGGGGCATGGCCTGTTTGGATCCTGGGGGCGGAGTGAAACATGGGGGGGCATGGCCTGGTTGGATCCTGGGGGCGGAGTGAAACATGGGGAGATGGCGTGGTTGGATCCTGGGGGCGGAGTGAAACATGGGGGTGTGGCCTGGTTGGATCCCAGGGGGTGGCGGCTCTCTTCACAGGTGTGACTTGTAGGACTTCCTGTTCCTCACATCCGTTGTCCCCCAGCTCCGGGTATGAACGCTCAATCACTGACTACCTCGGCTCCACCGCCTAGCCTGGTGACAGACGCTTCCGATGTCACGTTATAGCTCCGCCCCAACATGTTTCACCTCATGGGGGGGCGATGCTTTGACTATAGTGGCTGAGCGGTGAGCACTATGGAAGTTTCCTGTGACTTCTCCCACATGCCAGCATCCCGGGGGGAGGGGAGAGTTCTGCATTCCCTGATAAAGAGGCGGAGACACACAAGAAAGATCCTGGTGGACAAATCCTTAAAGTGTGGAGGAGGAGTGGAGCCCTCATGTATAAGAGAGAGGAGGAAGAGCTGACACTGGGAGTGGGGGAACCTTTCTGAGGGTTTTACAATTTGGCGAGCATCTCCCCTGGTGGAGCGTTGTCCCGGCGAGCGTCTCCCCTGGTGGAGCGTTGTCCCGGCGAGCGTCTCCCCTGGTGGGGCGTTGTCCCGGCGAGCGTCTCCCCTGGTGGGGCGTTGTCCCGGCGAGCGTCTCCCCTGGTGGGGCGTTGTCCCGGCGAGCGTCTCCCCTGGTGGGGCGTTGTCCCGGCGAGCGTCTCCCCTGGTGGGGCGTTGTCCCGGCGAGCGTCTTCCCGGTATGCGTCTCCTCTGGGAATCTCGCTCTGGTTGTCATGGTGATGTAGGCGGGTCTTTTATTGATTTGGATATTTCCTCTTCCTGTACTCAGGGACGTACGGCACGGTGTTTAAGGCGAAGAACCGGGAGACTCATGAGATTGTGGCCCTGAAGAGAGTGCGCCTTGATGATGATGACGAGGTGAGGCTGGTGGGGGGTAGAGATCAGGGTGCTGGGGGGGGGGGGGGTGTCCTTCCTGCTTATAGTGATGATGTCATTGTCTCCTCCCCCAGGGGGTCCCGAGCTCTGCGCTCCGTGAGATCTGCCTACTGAAAGAGCTGAAACACAAGAACATCGTCAGGTAAGGAGGACGGAGCATGTCTTCTCTGCCCCACCCATATCCTGTCCTTTCAGCCACACCCACATCTTATATAATGGCAAATGTTTTACTGTCAGCCCCACCTACACACACTTCAATGTTGCCCCACCCACTCTGTACACTCTCGGCCCCACCCACCCTGTACACTTTTAGCCCCACCCACCCTGTACACTTTTAGCCCCACCCACCCTGTACACTCTTAGCCCCACCCACTCCGTACACTTAGCCCCACCCACTCCGTACACTTAGCCCCACCCACTCCGTACACTTAGCCCCACCCACTCCGTACACTCTTAGCCCCACCCACTCCGTACACTCTTAGCCCCACCCACTCCGTACACTCTTAGCCCCACCCACTCCGTACACTCTTAGCCCCACCCACTCCGTACACTCTTAGCCCCACCCACTCCGTACACTCTCAGCCCCACCCACCCCTATCAACTGAGCTGCCAGAAGAAATAATGGGGCCCCGTATAACCTTCCACAGCGATGTTATAATATACAGGATGGAACTGGCACATTGCAGTATGAACAGACGTCAGATCCCCCCTCCTCCATTCACCTCTCCCACCCCCACCGTAGATTTGGGTGCCCCCCCCCCCCCCCGGGTCCTGTAACCCCCTCCCCCATGGTGAGGATTGCAGCGCTGAGTGTGGATTTCTCTGTTGCAGGTTACATGACGTCCTTCATAGTGATAAGAAGCTGACGCTGGTCTTCGAGTTCTGCGATCAGGTACCGTCCCGCTCTGATGATGGGGTGTCTAGGGGGGCGTCCCGGGGGGGGTGGGGGGGTGGGGGTGGGTGTCTGGCAGTTTTGTTTACATTTATCTTGCATCCCAGAACATAGGGGATCTCCTATTCCTTATGATCGGGTTATGCTGCCGCCTTCAGGTGGTTAAACACTGGGAAGAAAAGACAGGAACCCTCCCCTGCAGGTCCAATAACCCCTCCCCCGCAGGTCCAATAACCCCTCCCCTGCAGGCCATTCCCAAGTCCCGGGATCAGGAGACCGGATTTACCCAGATCCCTCCGTGGGGCTGTCCATCTCTCAGGGGATTGGTCCCCGGACCCCATACTGGACGATCTGTAATGTTGCTGCCTGCCCTGGACCCTGCGGACCCGGACTCTGTGGAATAATATATTGGTAGGGTGCTACACAGGCAGTGACCCCTTGTGCGGGTGTTGAGTCCCCGAAGTCTTTTAGTGGCAGAATCTGCTGTGCTGGGTGAAGACTGGACCCCCCCCCCCCCCCCCCTATGGTAGCCCTGCTGGCATCACCCCACGCTGGTCCAATGCCCCCCCCCCCATGTGATTGGCAGACACTTTTTTTATTTGTGTTTTTATATCGTCTTTTCACAATGTGGAGAGGCTCCCAGGACGCCCCCCGAGGGCCACATAGCGGTAGTGGGTCTCCGGGGTGGTCCAGATGCAGGAGGTGAAGTTAGTCCCCCCCCCCCCCCCGAAGGCCGAGCCGGGTGCACGAGCAGTGCAGCAGGTGATGTCACAGGTGGGGAGGAGCACCTGGGTGGCAGCCATCTTGGATCTCCTGTGAACAGAGTGCAGGCCCTGGAAAGGGGGGGGGGTGACTGTTGTTTGCACCAGAGCTGTGGAGGTGTGCTGGCAGCAGGCAGAAAGGACCTTCCATCCGGCTGTCACAGGCAAGAGAGGTCTATAGCAGAAAGGGCCCCAGGGAGGCATCCTGGCTGGTGGGACTACAGGTCACAGCAGAACCTCCAGGTGGGCAATCCTCTGAGGTAAGCAGCACAGCGGTGTTTCCTGACACAGTGCTCTCTCTGCAGAATGGGACCCCTGTGTCCAGCAAGAGTCCTGATTTAGATCTCAGCAGGCCAGAGTCTCCCTGACAGCAGAGAAAGGGGGTGTAAGGATTATGGGGTCCCATATACTTTATTTCACATAGGGAGGATACTGAACGCAGCCCTGCAGGTGGCAGTATGGCGTCCGATCGTCTGCAGGTGGCAGTATGGCGCCGATCGTCTGCAGGTGGCAGTATGGCGTCCGATCGTCTGCAGGTGGCAGTATGGCGCAGATCGTCTGCAGGTGGCAGTATGGCGTCCGATCGCCTGCAGATGGCAGCATGGCGTCCGATCGCCTGCAGGTGGCAGTATGGCGTCCGATCGTCTGCAGGTGGCAGCATGGCGTCCGATCGTCTGCAGGTGGCAGCATGGCGTCCGATCGCCTTCAGGTGGCAGCATGGCGTCCGATCGCCTTCAGGTGGTAGCATGGCGTCCGATCGCCTTCAGGTGACAGCATGGCGTCCGATCGCCTTCAGGTGGCAGCATGGCGTCCGATCGCCTGCAGGTGGCAGCATGGCGTCCGATCGCCTGCAGGTGGCAGCATGGCGTCCGATCGCCTGCAGGTGGCAGTATGGTGTCCGATCGCCTGCAGGTGGCAGTATGGCGTCCGATCGCCTGCAGATGGCAGCATGGCGTCCGATCGCCTGCAGGTGGCAGCATGGCGTCCGATCGCCTGCAGGTGGCAGCATGGCGTCCGATCGCCTTCAGGTGACAGCATGGCGTCCGATCGCCTTCAGGTGGCAGCATGGCGTCCGATCGCCTTCAGGTGACAGCATGGCGTCCGATCGCCTTCAGGTGGCAGCATGGCGTCCGATCGCCTGCAGGTGGCAGCATGGCGTCCGATCGCCTGCAGGTGGCAGTATGGTGTCCGATCGTCTGCAGGTGGCAGCATGGCGTCCGATCGCCTGCAGGTGGCAGCATGGCGTCCGATCGCCTGCAGGTGGCAGCATGGCGTCCGATCGCCTGCAGGTGGCAGCATGGCGTCCGATCGCCTGCAGGTGGCAGCATGGCGTCCGATCGTCTGCAGGTGGCAGTATGGTGTCCGATCGTCTGCAGGTGGCAGTATGGCGTCCGATCGTCTGCAGGTGGCAGTATAACCCCCTTGTGTCATGTGATGGACTCCCTGCAAAGGATTTTACAGTTAAACCACAAATCCCATTTCTTGGATATTTTCCTTCCAAGTTGTGATGATGTCATAGAATAAAATTCCTCCTTCATGCACCCGCTGTGATTGGTTCTCCCCCTATTATCTGATTGTCAGCTCTTCTTCTTTTCTCAGGACCTGAAGAAGTACTTTGACAGCTGCAATGGGGACCTTGACCCGGAAATTGTAAAGGTGAGACGTCTGCTGCCCCGGGGCCCTCGACCGAGAACTGCCTAACAGTTCTGGGGCTCCGGACCCCTCAGTACAGATTGAGTACCCCTCCATTGTGCAGTGCTGTGACTCCGGACCCCCTCAGTACAGATTGAGTACCCCGCCCATGCAGTGCTGGGGCTCCGGACCCCTCAGTACAGATTGAGTGCCCCCCCCCCCATGCAGTGCTGGGACTCCACATTTATTGAATGGTGTGCAGTGTCAGCTGTTCATGTGGATGATATGGAGGAGCTCTGTGATGGGGTGTGTTGTGGATGAGAGGTCTGCATATCATTCAGGGGAGGGGCCCACCTATCATGGAGGGGGGGGGGTGACATGGCAGACATGTTTTGGTTGGTGTGATGTGATCTGTCGCCATGTTGTGGTTGGCATTTTCTTGTGTGTGATGCAGATGGCAGCTTTCCATACTCTGTTTCTGGAGGGTGTCGGGTTTGGAGGATATACTGAAGTATGCGGCGAGTCTCGGGGGGGTGGGGGGGGAGCTGTGTAGCATATTGGGGGAGGTGTGGCATGCAACGTGTCTGTAGGATTTACTGTAGTATGAAACGTGCCTGGAGGGATGTGGCGGGCGACGTGCCTGGAGGGATGTAGCGTGCCTGGAGGGATGTGGCGGGCGGCGTGCCTGGAGGGATGTGGCGGGCGGCGTGCCTGGAGGGATGTAGCAGGCGGCGTGCCTGGAGGGATGTAGCGAGCGGCGTGCCTGGAGGGATGTGGCGTGCCTGGAGGGATGTGGCGGGCGGCGTGCCTGGAGAGATGTGGTGTGCCTGGAGGGATGTGGCGGGCGGCGTGCCTGGAGGGATGTGGCGGGCGGCGTGCCTGGAGGGATGTGGCGAGCGGCGTGCCTGGAGGGATGTGGCGGGCGTCGTGCCTGGAGGGATGTAGCGGGCGGCGTGCCTGGAGGGATGTGGCGTGCCTGGAGGGATGTGGCGGGCGGCGTGCCTGGAGGGATGTAGCGGGCGGCGTGCCTGGAGGGATGTAGCGGGCGGCGTACCTGGAGGGATGTGGCGTGCCTGGAGGGATGTAGCGGGCGGCGTGCCTGGAGGGATGTAGCGGGCGGCGTGTGTCGCGTGCAGCGTGTCTGGAGGGATGTGGCGTGCCTGGAGGGATGTGGCGGGCGGCGTGCCTGGAGGGATGTGGCGGGCGGCGTGCCTGGAGGGATGTGGCGGGCGGCGTGCCTGGAGGGATGTGGCGGGCGGCGTGCCTGGAGGGATGTAGTGGGCAGCGTGCCTAGAGGGATGTAGCGGGCAGCATGCCTGGAGGGATGTGGCGTGCCTGGAGGGATGTTGCGGGCAGCGTGTGTGGCGGGCAGCATGTCTGGAGGAATGTGGCGTGCCTGGAGGGATGTGGCGTGCCTGGAGGGATGTAGCGGGCGGCGTGTCTGAAGGGATGTGGCGGGCGGCGTGCCTGGAGGGATGTGGCGGGCGGCGTGCCTGGAGGGATGTGGCGGGCGGCGTGCCTGGAGGGATGTGGCGTGCCTGGAGGGATGTGGCGGGCGGCGTGCCTGGAGGGATGTAGCGGGCGGCGTGCCTGGAGGGATGTGGCATGCCTGGAGGGATGTAGGGGGTGGCGTGCCTGGAGGGATGTGGCATGCCTGGAGGGATGCAGCGGGCGGCGTGCCTGGAGGGATGTAGCGGGCGGCGTGCCTGGAGGGATGTGGCATGCCTGGAGGGATGTAGGGGGCGGCGTGCCTGGAGGGATGTAGCGGGCGGCGTGCCTGGAGGGATGTGGCGGGCGGCGTGCCTGGAGGGATGTGGCGGGCGGCGTGCCTGGAGGGATGTAGCGTGCCTGGAGGGATGTAGCGGGCGGCGTGCCTGGAGGGATGTGGCATGCCTGGAGGGATGTAGCGGGCGGCGTGTCTGAAGGGATGTGGCGGGCGGCGTGCCTGGATGGATGTGGCGGGCGGCGTGCCTGGAGGGATGTAGCGGGCGGCGTGCCTGGAGGGATGTGGCATGCCTGGAGGGATGTAGCGGGCGGCGTGCCTGGAGGGATGCAGCGGGCGGTGTGCCTGGAGGGATGTAGCAGGCGGCGTGCCTGGAGGGATGTAGCGGGCGGCGTGCCTGGAGGGATGTGGCATGCCTGGAGGGATGTAGGGGGCGGCGTGCCTGGAGGGATGTGGCGGGCGGCGTGCCTGGAGGGATGTGGCGGGCGGCGTGCCTGGAGGGATGTGGTGTGCCTGGAGGGATGTAGCGGGCGGCGTGCCTGGAAGGATGTAGCGGGCGGCATGTGTGGCGGGCAGCGTGCCTGGAGGGATGTGGCATGCCTGGAGGGAAGTAGGGGGCGGCGTGCCTGTAGGGATGTAGCGGGCGGCGTGCCTGGAGGGATGTGGCGGGCGGCGTGCCTGGAGGGATGTGGCGGGCGGCGTGCCTGGAGGGATGTGGTGTGCCTGGAAGGATGTAGCGGGCGGCGTGTGTGGCGGGCAGCGTGCCTGGAGGGATGTGGCGTGCCTGGAGGGATGTGGCGTGCCTGGAGGGATGTAGCGGGCGGCGTGCCTGGAGTAATGTGGCGTGCCTGGAGGGATGTAGGGGGCGGCGTGCCTGGAGGGATGTGGCATGCCTGGAGGGATGCAGCGGGCGGCGTGCCTGGAGGGATGCAGCGGGCGGCGTGCCTGGAGGGATGCAGCGGGCGGCGTGCCTGGAGGGATGTAGCGGGCGGCGTGCCTGGAGGGATGTGGCATGCCTGGAGGGAAGTAGGGGGCGGCGTGCCTGGAGGGATGTGGCGTGCCTGGAGGGATGTGGCGGGCGGCGTGCCTGGAGGGATGTGGCGTGCCTGGAGGGATGTAGCGGGCGGCGTGCCTGGAAGGATGTAGCGGCGTATGTGGCGTGCCTGGAGGGATGTGGCGTGCCTGGAGGGATGTGGCGGGCGGCGTGCCTGGAGGAATGTGGCGTGCCTGGAGGGATGTAGCGGGCGGCGTGCCTGGAGGGATGTAGCGGGCGGCGTGCCTGGAGGGATGTGGCGGGCGGCGTGCCTGGAGGGATGTGGTGTGCCTGGAGGGATGTAGCGGGCGGCGTGCCTGGAAGGATGTAGCGGGCGGCGTATGTGGCGTGCCTGGAGGGATGTGGCGGGCGGCGTGCCTGGAGGAATGTGGCGTGCCTGGAGGGATGTAGCGGGCGGCGTGCCTGGAGGGATGTAGCGGGCGGCGTGCCTGGAGGGATGTGGCGTGCCTGGAGGGATGTAGCGGGCAGCGTGTCTGGAGGGATGAGGCATGCAGTGAGTCTGAGGGGGAGGTGTGGCATGTCGGGGGAGGTGTGGCATGTCGGGGGAGGTGTGGCATGTAGCGTGTCTGGAGGATTATACTGTAGTATGCGGAGTGCCTGGGGGGAGAAGGATGGGAAGAATATTGTGCGGAGTGTTGGGGGGGATGTTGTGTGTCTGGAGTCCGGTTACCATATTTAGTCTCTATTTGCTCTTTTCTCTTTCAGTCTTTCATGTATCAGCTGCTGAAGGGTCTGGCCTTCTGTCACAGCCGGAATGTCCTTCACCGAGACCTGAAACCACAGAATCTGCTCATCAACAGGGTGAGGGCAGGGGGGTGATGGGAGGACAGGGGGGTTATGGACGGGGGGGTGATGGGAGGGTGAAGGGGTGATGGGCGGGGGGTGATGGGAGGGTGAAGGGGTGATGGGAGGGTGAAGGGGTGATGGGCGGGGGGTGATGGGCGGGGGGTGATGGGAGGGTGAAGGGGTGATGGGCGGGGGGGTGATGGGAGGGTGAAGGGGTGATGGGCGGGGGGTGATGGGCGGGTGAAGGGGTGATGGGCGGGGGGTGATGGGAGGGTGAAGGGGTGATGGGCGGGGGGTGATGGGAGGGTGAAGGGGTGATGGGCGGGGGGTGATGGGAGGTTGAAGGGGTGATGGGCGGGGGGTGATGGGAGGGTGAAGGGGTGATGGGCGGGGGGTGATGGGAGGGTGAAGGGGTGATGGGAGGGTGAAGGGGTGATGGGAGGGTGAAGGGGTGATGGGCGGGGGGGTGATGGGAGGGTGAAGGGGTGATGGGAGGGTGAAGGGGTGATGGGCGGGGGGTGATGGGCGGGTGAAGGGGTGATGGGCGGGGGGTGATGGGAGGGTGAAGGGGTGATGGGCGGGGGGTGATGGGAGGGTGAAGGGGTGATGGGCGGGGGGTGATGGGAGGGTGAAGGGGTGATGGGCGGGGGGTGAAGGGGTGATGGGAGGGTGATGGGCGGGGGGTGATGGGAGGGTGAAGGGGTGATGGGAGGGGAGACGAAGGGACGATCGAAGTGGAGCCCCACAAAGACCAGAGAGATAATAGGAGGGAGGGCTTATTATTGAGGGGTGGAGGGATGATGGGAGGGAGGGGCCTGATACGCTCCGGAAAGGTTTTCTATACTGTGTTGGGTTAGATGAAGAAAGAAAGGAAGAAATGACTTTGGCTACAAATCAAATCCTGGGAAGTATTAAAGGAGGTTTTGCGATCGGTGATCCATGGTGTGAGGACATCAAGTGGTAAAACCAGCTGCAGCCACCAGTTGATATCATTTCCTTCAGCCGGCCGTCATCTGTTCAGTACAAGTTCTCCCTTTCCAGTAGTGAGAAGGACAGAGGTCTCCGTCTGCCCCCGTACGTTGTGGTTTCCTCCGGGGTCTCGGTAAATTGTCCAGGCTGGGAGATCAGGGAACATCGGTTCCTCCATCTCTTCTGTGGGTGATGAAGCCAGAAGCAGCAGGCATTTCATCACTTCCAGCTTACGGTTGCCGGGGAAGCGGCTAATCAAGCATGGATCTGTACTTGATTAGCTGCAGAGGAGACATTGGAGATCATAGGATGAAGATCGTAGAATTTGCCCCCTCTGTTGGTTTGATGGGAAATGTCAGTCAGGTTGTCACCTTCCTGTTGGGGTCACCAGTGTGGGGGTCTTCTCCTCGCTCAGGGACTCCTCTTCATGTTCCTCCTCTCTCTCTGTAGAACGGGGAGCTGAAACTTGCAGACTTCGGCCTGGCGAGGGCGTTCGGTATTCCGGTTCGCTGTTACTCTGCGGAGGTGAGTTCTCATTGGTGCATACATTGGGGGAGATTTACTAAAACTGGAGATTGGCTCCCATGCAGAGCTGCACCAGATTCCGCAATCCGCTTCTAACTTCAGCTTCTTCAATGAAGCTTTGACCATAAAACCCGGAAGCTGATTGGCTTCTATGGAGAGCTGCACCAGATTCTGCACTCTCCAGTTTTAGTAAATCTCCCCCCATTGTCTGGTCATTGTATGGGATGTCTGATGGTGATATTCTCTGTCCCTCCTGCAGGTGGTGACACTGTGGTATCGCCCTCCTGACGTATTGTTTGGTGCCAAACTTTACTCTACCTCTATAGACATGTGGTCAGCCGGCTGTATCTTTGCAGGTGAGGATCTGGGGCGTACGCCCCCTATGCCCCCCGTATTAAATTCCTCTACTCTTTGTACAATGTCTGATGAGAGATGATGAATGAGGTCGGAGTGTCCCCGGAGATGAATGAGGTCGGAGTGTCCCCGGAGATGAATGAGGTCGGAGTGTCCCCGGAGATGAATGAGGTGGGAGTGTCCCCGGAGATGAATGAGGTGGGAGTGTCCCCGGAGATGAATGAGGTGGGAGTGTCCCCGGAGATGAATGAGGTGGGAGTGTCCCCGGAGATGAATGAGGTTGGAGTGTCCCCGGAGATGATGAATGAGGTCGTAGTGTCCCCGGAGATGATGAATGAGGTTGGAGTGTCCCCGGAGATGATGAATGAGGTTGGAGTGTCCCCGGAGATGATGAATGAGGTTGGAGTGTCCCCGGAGATGATGAATGAGGTTGGAGTGTCCCCAGAGATGATGAATGAGGTTGGAGTGTCCCCGGAGATGATGAATGAGGTTGGAGTGTCCCCGGAGATGATGAATGAGGTTGGAGTGTCCCCGGAGATGATGAATGAGGTTGGAGTGTCCCCGGAGATGATGAATGAGGTTGGAGTGTCCCCGGAGATGATGAATGAGGTTGGAGTGTCCCCGGAGATGATGAATGAGGTTGGAGTGTCCCCGGAGATGATGAATGAGGTTGGAGTGTCCCCGGAGATGATTAATGAGGTCGGGGTGTGTCCAGAGATGATGAATGAGGTGGGAGTGTCCCCGGAGATGATGAATGAGGTCGGGGTGTGTCCAGAGATGATGAATGAGGTGGGAGTGTGTCCCCGGAGATGATGAATGAGGTGGGAGTGTCCCCGGAGATGATGAATGAGGTTGGAGTGTCCCCGGAGATGATGAATGAGGTGGGAGTGTCCCCCAGAGATGATGAATGAGGTGGGAGTGTCCCCCAGAGATGATGAATGAGGTGGGAGTGTCCCCGGAGATGATGAATGAGGTGGGAGTGTCCCCGGAGATGATGAATGAGGTTGGAGTGTCCCCGGAGATGATGAATGAGGTCGGGGTGTGTCCAGAGATGATGAATGAGGTGGGAGTGTCCCCCAGAGATGATGAATGAGGTGGGAGTGTCCCCGGAGATGATGAATGAGATGGGAGTGTCCCCGGAGATGATGAATGAGGTGGGAGTGTCCCCGGAGATGATGAATGAGGTCGGGGTGTGTCCAGAGATGATGAATGAGGTCGGGGTGTGTCCAGAGATGATGAATGAGGTGGGAGTGTCCCCGGAGATGATGAATGAGGTGGGAGTGTCCCCGGAGATGATGAATGAGGTCGGAGTGTGTCCAGAGATGATGAATGAGGTCGGGGTGTGTCCAGAGATGATGAATGAGGTGGGAGTGTCCCCGGAGATGATGAATGAGGTGGGAGTGTCCCCGGAGATGATGAATGAGGTGGGAGTGTCCCCGGAGATGATGAATGAGGTCGGGGTGTGTCCAGAGATGATGAATGAGGTCGGGGTGTGTCCAGAGATGATGAATGAGGTGGGAGTGTCCCCGGAGATGATGAATGAGGTGGGAGTGTCCCCGGAGATGATGAATGAGGTCGGGGTGTGTCCAGAGATGATGAATGAGGTCGGGGTGTGTCCAGAGATGATGAATGAGGTGGGAGTGTCCCCGGAGATGATGAATGAGGTGGGAGTGTCCCCGAAGATGATGAATGAGGTGGGAGTGTCCCCGGAGATGATGAAAGAGGTGGGAGTGTGTCCAGAGATGATGAATGAGGTGGGAGTGTCCCCGGAGATGATGAATGAGGTGGGAGTGTGTCCAGAGATGATGAATGAGGTGGGAGTGTCTCCCGGAGATGATGAATGAGGTGGGAGTGTCCCCGGAGATGATGAAAGAGGTGGGAGTGTGTCCAGAGATGATGAATGAGGTGGGAGTGTCTCCCGGAGATGATGAATGAGGTGGGAGTGTGTCCAGAGATGATGAATGAGGTGGGAGTGTCTCCCGGAGATGATGAATGAGGTGGGAGTGTCCCCGGAGATGATGAATGAGGTCGGAGTGTCCCGGACATGATGAATGAGGTGGGAGTGTCCCCGGATGATGAATGAGGTCGGGGTGTGTCCAGAGATGATGAATGAGGTGGGAGTGTCCCCGGAGATGATGAATGAGGTGGGAGTGTCCCCCGGAGATGATGAATGAGGTCGGAGTGTCCCGGGGATGATGAATGAGGTGGGAGTGTCCCCCGGAGGTGATGAATGAGGTGGGAGTGTCCCCCGGAGATGATGAATGAGGTCGGAGTGTCCCGGGGATGATGAATGAGGTGGGAGTGTCCCCGGAGATGATGAATGAGATCGGGGTGTGTCCAGAGATGATGAATGAGGTGGGAGTGTCCCCGGAGATGATGAATGAGGTCGGAGTGTCCCCGGAGATGATGAATGAGATCGGGGTGTGTCCAGAGATGATGAATGAGGTGGGAGCGTCCCCGGAGATGATGAATGAGGTTGGGGTGTGTCCAGAGATGATGAATGAGGTGGGAGTGTCCCCGGCGATGATGAATGAGGTTGTGGTGTGTCCAGAGATGATGAATGAGGTGGGAGTGTCCCCGGAGATGATGAATGAGGTTGTGGTGTGTCCAGAGATGATGAATGAGGTTGGGGTGTGTCCAGAGATGATGAATGAGGTTGGGGTGTGTCCAGAGATGATGAATGAGGTGGGAGTGTCTCCCGGAGATGATGAATGAGGTGGGAGTGTCTCCCGGAGATGATGAATGAGGTGGGAGTGTTCCGAAGTTTACTACTTTCAGGAAAACCTTTCTTCTCTTACCTCTTCTCAGAGTTGGCGAATGCCGGGAGGCCGCTCTTCCCCGGGAACGATGTAGACGATCAACTGAAGAGGATCTTCCGATATCCTTCCTGAGCCGCATCATACCGATCGATGTCTCCTTATTATCCCCTATAGAATCTCTCTTCTACCTCTGTCACCTTCCTTTCTATCCCTCCCCCAACCTTTCTCCCTCTTTCTGCTCCTCTCACTTCTCCTTTCCCTCTCCCTCTGCTCCCTCGCCTCCCGCGCTCCCTTCTACACCGCTCTCCTTCCCGCTCTCCCTCCCTTCTGCTCCTTTCTACCTCGCTCTTCATTCCTCTGCTCCTTTCTAGCCCGCTCTTCATTCCTCTGCTCCTTTCTACCTCGCTCTTCCCTCCCTTCTGCTCCTTTCTACCTCGCTCTTCATTCCTCTGCTCCTTTCTACCTCGCTCTTCCCTTCCTCTGCTCCTTTCTACCTCGCTCTTCCTTCCTCCTGCTCCTTTCTACCTCGCTCTTCCCTTCCTCCTGCTCCTTTCTACCTCGCTCTTCCCTTCCTCTGCTCCTTTCTACCTCGCTCTTCCCTTCCTCTGCTCCTTTCTACCTCACTCTTCCCTTCCTCCTGCTCCTTTCTACCTCGCTCTTCCTTTCCTCCTGCTCCTTTCTACCTCGCTCTTCCTTTCCTCCTGCTCCTTTCTACCTCGCTCTTCCCTTCCTCCTGCTCCTTTCTACCTCGCTCTTCCCTTCCTCCTGCTCCTTTCTACCTCGCTCTTCCCTTCCTCCTGCTCCTTTCTACCTCGCTCTTCCCTTCCTCCTGCTCCTTTCTACCTCGCTCTTCCCTTCCTCCTGCTCCTTTCTACCTCGCTCTTCCCTTCCTCCTGCTCCTTTCTACCTCGCTCTTCCCTTCCTCCTGCTCCTTTCTACCTCGCTCTTCCCTTCCTCCTGCTCCTTTCTACCTCGCTCTTCCCTTCCTCTGCTCCTTTCTACCTCGTTCTTCCCTTCCTCCTGCTCCTTTCTACCTCGCTCTTCCCTTCCTCCTGGTCCTTTCTACCTCGCTCTTCCCTTCCTCCTGCTCCTTTCTACCTCGCTCTTCCCTTCCTCCTGCTCCTTTCTACCTCGCTCTTCCCTTCCTCTTCTCCTTTCTACCTCGCTCTTCCCTTCCTCTGCTCCTTTCTACCTCGCTCTTCCTTTCCTCCTGCTCCTTTCTACCTCGCTCTTCCCTTCCTCCTTTCTACCTCGCTCTTCCCTTCCTCTGCTCCTTTCTACCTCGCTCTTCCTTTCCTCCTGCTCCTTTCTACCTCGCTCTTCCCTTCCTCCTGCTCCTTTCTACCTCGCTCTTCCCTTCCTCCTGCTCCTTTCTACCTCGCTCTTCCCTTCCTCCTGCTCCTTTCTACCTCGCTCTTCCCTTCCTCCTGCTCCTTTCTACCTCGCTCTTCCCTTCCTCCTGCTCCTTTCTACCTCGCTCTTCCCTTCCTCCTGCTCCTTTCTACCTTGCTCTTCCCTTCCTCCTGCTCCTTTCTACCTCGCTCTTCCCTTCCTCCAGCTCCTTTCTACCTCGCTCTTCCCTTCCTCTGCTCCTTTTACCTCGCTCTTCCCTTCCTCCTGCTCCTTTCTACCTCGCTCTTCCCTTCCTCCTGCTCCTTTCTACCTCGCTCTTCCTTCCTCCTGCTCCTTTCTACCTCGCTCTTCCCTTCCTCCTGCTCCTTTCTACCTCGCTCTTCCCTTCCTCCTGCTCCTTTCTACCTCGCTCTTCCCTTCCTCTGCTCCTTTCTACCTCGCTCTTCCCTTCCTCCTGCTCCTTTCTACCTCGCTCTTCCCTTCCTCCTGCTCCTTTCTACCTCGCTCTTCCCTTCCTCCTGCTCCTTTCTACCTCGCTCTTCCCTTCCTCCTGCTCCTTTCTACCTCGCTCTTCCCTTCCTCCTGCTCCTTTCTACCTCGCTCTTCCCTTCCTCCTGCTCCTTTCTACCTCGCTCTTCCCTTCCTCCTGCTCCTTTCTACCTCGCTCTTCATCCCTTCCTCCTGCTCCTTTCTACCTCGCTCTTCCCTTCCTCCTGCTCCTTTCTACCTCGCTCTTCCCTTCCTCCTGCTCCTTTCTACCTCGCTCTTCCCTTCCTCCTGCTCCTTTCTACCTCGCTCTTCCCTTCCTCCTGCTCCTTTCTACCTCGCTCTTCCCTTCCTCCTGCTCCTTTCTACCTCGCTCTTCCCTTCCTCCTGCTCCTTTCTACCTCGCTCTTCCCTTCCTCCTGCTCCTTTCTACCTCGCTCTTCCCTTCCTCCTGCTCCTTTCTACCTCGCTCTTCCCTTCCTCCTGCTCCTTTCTACCTCGCTCTTCCCTTCCTCCTGCTCCTTTCTACCTCGCTCTTCCCTTCCTCCTGCTCCTTTCTACCTCGCTCTTCCCTTCCTCCTGCTCCTTTCTACCTCGCTCTTCCCTTCCTCCTGCTCCTTTCTACCTCGCTCTTCCCTTCCTCCTGCTCCTTTCTACCTCGCTCTTCCCTTCCTCCTGCTCCTTTCTACCTCGCTCTTCCCTTCCTCCTGCTCCTTTCTACCTCGCTCTTCCCTCCTCTGCTCTTTTCTACCTCGCTCTTCCCTTCCTCCTGCTCCTTTCTACCTCGCTCTTCCCTTCCTCTGCTCCTTTCTACCTCGCTCTTCCCTTCCTCCTGCTCCTTTCTACCTCGCTCTTCCCTTCCTCCTGCTCCTTTCTACCTCGCTCTTCCCTTCCTCCTGCTCCTTTCTACCTCGCTCTTCCTTCCTCTGCTCCTTTCTACCTCGCTCTTCCCTTCCTCCTGCTCCTTTCTACCTCGCTCTTCCCTTCCTCTGCTCCTTTCTACCTCGCTCTTCCCTTCCTCCTGCTCCTTTCTACCTCGCTCTTCCCTTCCTCCTGCTCCTTTCTACCTCGCTCTTCCCTTCCTCCTGCTCCTTTCTACCTCGCTCTTCCTTCCTCCTGCTCCTTTCTACCTCGCTCTTCCCTTCCTCCTGCTCCTTTCTACCTCGCTCTTCCCTTCCTCCTGCTCCTTTCTACCTCGCTCTTCCCTTCCTCCTGCTCCTTTCTACCTCGCTCTTCCCTTCCTCCTGCTCCTTTCTACCTCGCTCTTCCCTTCCTCCTGCTCCTTTCTACCTCGCTCTTCCCTCCCTTCTGCTCTTTTCTACCTCGCTCTTCCCTACCTCGCTCCTTTCTACCTCGCTCTTCCCTCCCTTCTGCTCCTTTCTACCTCGCTCTTTCCCTTCCTCCTGCTCTTTTCTACCTCGCTCTTCCCTTCCTCCTGCTCCTTTCTACCTCGCTCTTCCCTTCCTCCTGCTCCTTTCTACCTCGCTCTTCCCTTCCTCCTGCTCCTTTCTACCTCGCTCTTCCCTCCCTTCTGCTCCTTTCTACCTCGCTCTTCCCTTCCTCCTGCTCTTTTCTACCTCGCTCTTCCCTTCCTCCTGCTCCTTTCTACCTCGCTCTTCCCTTCCTCCTGCTCCTTTCTACCTCGCTCTTCCCTTCCTCCTGCTCCTTTCTACCTCGCTCTTCCCTTCCTCCTGCTCCTTTCTACCTCGCTCTTCCCTTCCTCCTGCTCCTTTCTACCTCGCTCTTCCCTTCCTCCTGCTCCTTTCTACCTCGCTCTTCCCTTCCTCCTGCTCCTTTCTACCTCGCTCTTCCCTCCCTTCTGCTCTTTTCTACCTCGCTCTTCCCTACCTCGCTCCTTTCTACCTCGCTCTTCCCTCCCTTCTGCTCCTTTCTACCTCGCTCTTCCCTTCCTCCTGCTCTTTTCTACCTCGCTCTTCCCTTCCTCCTGCTCCTTTCTACCTCGCTCTTCCCTTCCTCCTGCTCCTTTCTACCTCGCTCTTCCCTTCCTCCTGCTCCTTTCTACCTCGCTCTTCCCTTCCTCCTGCTCCTTTCTACCTCGCTCTTCCCTTCCTCCTGCTCCTTTCTACCTCGCTCTTCCCTTCCTCTGCTCCTTTCTACCTCGCTCTTCCCTTCCTCCTGCTCCTTTCTACCTCGCTCTTCCCTTCCTCCTGCTCTTTTCTACCTCGCTCTTCCCTTCCTCCTGCTCCTTTCTACCTCGCTCTTCCCTTCCTCCTGCTCCTTTCTACCTCGCTCTTCCCTTCCTCCTGCTCCTTTCTACCTCGCTCTTCCCTTCCTCCTGCTCCTTTCTACCTCGCTCTTCCCTTCCTCCTGCTCCTTTCTACCTCGCTCTTCCCTTCCTCCTGCTCCTTTCTACCCCCCCCCCCCCCCAGGCTCTCATTTCCATGCAGTGTTCTCTCGCTCTCCCACACCTTGCCCCCCTCCTCCTCATGCTGTGCTCTCCTCTCCCTGCACCCCCTTGTTATCTCTCGCTCTCCTCCACACTCTCTCTTTTGCCCTCGTCTGCCCCTCCCCCTCTTTCTTGTTCTGTCTTGCCCCTCGTGCCCCCCCCGGTGGGACTGTATACATTGGGTACTTTTAGAAAGGTTTTCTTTTTCCTGAACTCTCCTCCTCACATTACTGGGAACTCCGACTGAAGAGCAGTGGCCGGCCATGACCAAGCTTCCGGATTATAAAGTGAGTCTCTGTTCTGCTGCTGCATAAAATAGGAGAAAACTATGAAAATGTTTAATGCCAACGGAATACAAACATCGAGCGATTGACAGCGAGTGTAGAGAGGGAAAGACCCCCCTTTACATCCCTGTGTGTGTATAGAAATCCCATCAATTCTCCACTGTGGTCTATTATCCATTGGAAGTGTTTTGTTTAAATCTGTTCTGTGATCCTGCCAGAAATTCTGATCTGTCCTCTGCACACTTCCTGTGTGAACCCTCCTCGCTCTTATCTTGGACTGCAGAATGATTTATCTGTCTTCTCCTGATGGAGAAATGGTGTCCTGAAGCCGACCAATGACGTGCTTCCATCACGGCTCCTGCTGTGGGCGGGTACCACAGCTCCTGGTTGTGACCCGCCTACAATCATCGATTGACAGCTAGTCTGATACTCAGTTGGCACCGCCCACCTGCATTCCACTACAGTCCCAGGGTGTTATCGGAAATGTAGCTCCTATTTGCCACTAGGGGGCACATTGGATGTGAAACGCACCACCTGCCTAGATCCTGCCCCCACAGAGCCCCCACAGAGCCCCGGTACAGTAAACTAATAAAGGAGTTGATGACCTCACAAGAGAAAAGCATTAATGACTCTAAAAAGTAAGACTTTATTAGGAAAAATGTCATGATGTAGTAAATGACCATAGGGAGCTGGAGATGAGGGTCAAGAGTGGGCAGGATCCCTGAAATTCAGCTTTAATGATTGATGGCGGCCATATTAACGAATCTCCATATATATTGGGAGCAGCACCATTGGATATCATTAGTCAGGACCCTTCTGCAGCTTCATTCGGACAATTCCCACCCAGGAACTCTCCACATTTGTGACTTTTACTCGACATGGTCCAAAGTCTGTGACCCTCAAACCATCACACCCATGTGAGCCTATTGGATGTTCCATTCCAAGACCATGGCCATTAAAATGGAGTTGCCCCCCCCTCCTCCCATGGCCATTAGAATGGAGTTGCCCCTCCTCCTCCCATGGCCATTAAAAGGGAGTTGCCCCCCCTCCTCCCATGGCCATTAAAATGAAGTAGCCCCCTTACCCCCATGGCCACGAATATGAAGTTTACCCCCCTTTGTGGCTATAACCTGCTCCACTCATCTGGGAAGACTTTCCACAAATTTTTGGAGGGTGTCTGTGGAAATATGTGCCCATTTGTGAGGTCGGGTGCTGATGTTGGATGAGAAGATCTGGCTTGCATGTTAAGCCCCACATTGGGCACCAAAAAAATGCCTAACTCGCTATCAGCGTTCCAATTCATTCCAAAGGTGTTGAGTAGGGATGAGGTCAGGGCTCTGTACAGGACACTCTAGTTCCTCCACACCAAACTGGGCAAACTGTGTCTTTTATGGAATTGCCCTCCTCTCCTCATGGCCATTAATATTATGTTGTCCCCTTTGTGGCTTTAACAGCCTCCACTCTTCTGGGATGGATTTCCACAAGATTTTGGGGGGTGTCTGTGGGCATTTGTACCCATTTGTGAGGTTAGGTACTGATGTTGGATGAGGAGACCTAAATCACACATTGGGCACCAAAAAAAAGGTGTTCTGTAGGGATGAGGTCAGGGCTCTGTGCAAGACACTCGAGTTCCTCCACACCAAACTGGTCACTCCATGTCTTCAGTCATGTTGGGACAGAAAAGGGTCTTCACCAAACTATTACTACAAGGTTGGAAGAGCACAACTGTCTACAATGTCTTTGTATGATGGAGTATTTCCAGGACCCTTCACTAGAAACACCAGAACTCCATCATCTAGAAGGTCATCTGGTGCTGGAATGGGATGTTCAGCAAGCTGATACAGGGGTGTAATGATCGGTGTCTTTGGTCCTATTAGTGTATCTTCTGAACTGTTGAAGCCGCTCCATCCTCTGACCTCTGTCTTTCTGTGTGTTCCCAGCCGTACCCCATGTATCCAGCTACCACCTCTCTAGTCAACGTTGTGCCCAAACTCAACGCTACTGGTCGGGATCTACTGCAGGTAATTTCTGTTTTTTTCCAACAGCTGACTTTACTGACTGCTGACTTTTTCCTGAATACTGCTGGTATCTTGAGGCCAGGCCTGCTCACACACATATTCCCTCATATACATACAGCTTAAGCTCTTCATGTGACATCCCAGGCTCTGGCCTATAGAGATGGTGCTCCCATGTGACATCTCATACTCTGGTCCCAGTATCTGGCCTACAGAGATGATGCTCCCATGTGACGTCCCATGCCCTGGTCCCTGGCTCCGGCCTACAGAGATGATTCTCCTCTGGTTTCAGGCTCTGACCGACAGAGATGATGCTCCCATGTGACGTCCAATGCTTTGGTCTACAGAGATGATGCTCCCATGTGACATCCCACGCTCTGCTCCCAGGTTCCGGCCCATGGAGATAATGTTCCCATGTGATGTTTCATGTTCTGAGCCCAGCCTTTGGTTACAGAGATGATGCTCCCATGGTAGATCCCATGCTCTGGTCCCCAGAGAGGATGCTCCCATGTGACATCCCATGCTCTGGTCTCCAGAGAGGATGCTCCCATGTGACGTCCCATGCTCTGGTCTCCAGAGAGGATGCTCCCATGTGACGTCCCATGCTCTGGTCTCCAGAGAGGATGCTCCCATGTGACGTCCCATGCTCTGGTCTCCAGAGAGGATGCTCCCATGTGACGTCCCATGCTCTGGTCTCCAGAAAGGATGCTCCCATGTGACGTCCCATGCTCTGGTCTCCAGAGATGGTGCTCCCATGTGACGTCCCATGCTCTGGTTTCCAGAGATGGTGCACCCATGTGACGTCCCAGGCTCCAGTTTAAAGAGGTGATGCTCCCATGTGACGTCCCATGCTCTGGTCCCAGGCTCCGGCCTACAGAGATGCTGCTCTCAAGTTAATGGTGATCCAGATTCAACCCTTATATATACACCATATACACAGACAACGTCCTAGGGGGCTACCAAAGAACATATATAAGATGTGTGACTACATAAGACCACACCCAGAGGGGTCATTTCTTCACTTCTAACTCGCATTGTTTGTCGTTCCAGAACCTGTTGAAGTGTAATCCGGTCCAAAGGATTTCGGCAGATGAAGCTCTTCAGCATCCTTACTTTGCCGACTTCTGCCCTCCATAGCTGACAAGATCATCTCGCCCCCCCCCCCCCCCCCCCCCAAACTTTACCCTTCCGCCCCCTCCCTCGGCCCCCTGGTAACAATGATTATGTCGGTTCCCTGCCCTTCCTGCATGGTACCATGGTCCATCCCTTCTAGACTTCCCCTGTAATAATCGGTATTAGATTGTCACTGCCAGGACCTCCGATGTACCATGGGATAGACCCTCCCACATCCAAGGAAATGGGTGGAGCCTGCTGCTGAGTACAGGTGTAGGTGGTTATTAGAGGGAAAGTCCTGCCTCCATCTAGAAGATCTTTGTGATGTAGAAGAGCTGGACCTTATACAGATAAGGTTTAACGCCTTGGGTGATTTGCGGTCCTAAGGGCTGCTCACCAGCAACTGTGGGGTCTTTCTGGACCCCCAGAGGAGTTTGTTAAAGTTTTGAATGGATAGGAGAGCCACAGCAGCTTGTACAGACTTTTTAAAAGATATTTTATTTTGTAATGGCCAATGCGTTTCGGGGGCTCAGCACTTCCCCCATCCTCAGGGCTAAAAACCAGATCCGAGTGCGGAGCCCCCGAAACGCGTCAACTGATACAAAATAACTTTGTACAAGCTGGTGTGGCACTCTCATCCCTTCAGAACTTCAACCATCTAGGTGGAGCCTACTGCAGACTGGAAGTTGGTGGGTGGACCCGGTCACAGGCTAGAAGTGGGTGGAGCTTGCTGTAGCCTAAAGGCTGGTGGGTGGAGCCTGCCACAGTCTATAGGATGGTGTGGGTGGAGCTTACTCTATCCTAAAGAATTGGAAGGTGGAGCTTGTCCCAGACTATAGGTGAACATGGGTGGAGCTTAAAAAATTGGTAGGTGAAGCTTGTTAGACTGAAGCTGAATGTGGGTGGAGCTTGATGTTTCCAGCCTGGGTGCCCTACAGTGGTGCAGACATGGGACGCATTTCGCTACTAGATGATTCCAGTCTCCGCCTTCCTCCAGATAATGAGCCCCCCTCCTTCCTCCACTGCAGCCCCTCCCCCTCTCCTTTATTTATTGTAGATCCTTCCTGCCCTGCGGTTGTATATTTTAATGTACATTATTTTGTAATTTTGTTTTGTTTATTTTGCCCTGTAAATGTTCCTTTTCTGGAAAATACAGATTATTTTACACACTCGCCTGTCCTGCATGCCCTGATTGTGTGCAGACCGCCGCCGTCTCGCAGTGGGAGGGTCTCCTGTGATGGGTGTGACCGGCCAGGCTCTGGGTTATATCCTGTAGAGTAGATATGGAATCAGTCGGGGGTTCTGGGATTGGTCAGTCCACAATTCCTCCCGTCAGTTCATCTCCCAGAATCCTCCACTCCTGTCACCAGTCTGACTTTGCATGACCCCAATGTCTTCCCGGACTATAGATGTAGTCACCCCAGGTATGGAGGGGAAATCTTCCATTGGGGACATCAATGACCGCTGTCTAAGGGGGGATTTTTATCACAATTTCCTTTCGCTTCCTGTTGCATCTCCAGGACAGGAAGTGAAGGGGAGGCTCCCCAGCAGGACAGGGGTAGCAAGAAATTACCTGAGCTGGGGGAGGGGGTATACCCCTCTATAATAAAAAAAAAAAGTGTCTTACATAAACTTTCATGATGTATTGAAGAATACAGAACTGTGTGATTATGTCTTAGTATGCGCCAGAAGAAAGCCCTGCCCCTTCCAGCCGATGACACGCCCTATGCCTCTATATGTACCTTTAACACGTCCCCCTCTGTGGACCCCTATATGTACTTTATCACGGTTCCCTCTGTGGGCCCCTATAGTGAGTACCTGTGTGTCACTGGCTGGGGTTTTTGGGGCCACATTCACACTGAGGTTGTTACTGGACACTTGGCAGGCAGTGCTGACCCCATGAATTGCAGTTTCAATTTCTGTGCACTGAGCCAACCACTTCATACACACAACCCAGAGCTCATCTCCTAAAAGACTCCTATTTATCTGAACCATACAGGACACAGTAATTTGTTTGCTGGGTCCGCCCCTGCAGAGCACTTGTATAACCCCACCCACTCTGTAAGGCTCCCATTTCTTCCCAGTGGCCTTAGATGATGGGGTCTGCCCCTGCAGAGTACTCCTATAACCCCACCCACTCTGTGAGGCTCCAGTTTCATCCTTGTGTCCTTAGATGATAGGGTCCACCCCCTGCAGAGCACTCCTATAACCCCACCCACTCTGTGAGGCTCCCATTTCTTCCCAGTGGCCTTAGATGATGGGGTCCACCCCCTGCAGAGCACTCCTATAATCCCACCCACTCTGTGAGGCTCCCATTTCTTCCCAGTGGCCTTAGATGATGGGGTCCACCCCTGCAGAGCACTCGTATAACCCCACCCACTCTGAGGCTCCCATTTCTTCCAAGTGGCCTTAGATGATGGGGTCTGCCCCTGCAGAGTACTCCCATAACCCCCTCCCACTCTGTGAAGCTCCAGTTTCTTCCTCGTGTCCTTAGATCAGGAGTCTCAAACTGGCGGCCCTCCAGCTGTTGCAAAACTATAGTTCCCATCATGCCTCTGCCTGTGGGAGTCATGCTTGTAACTGTCAGCCTTGCAATGCCTCATGGGTCTTGTAGTTTTGCAACAGCTGGAGGGCTGCCAGTTTGAGACCTCTGCCTTAGATGATGGGGTTTGCCCCAGTAGAGAACTCCTATAACCCCCACCCACTCCGTAACGCTCCAGTTTCTTCCCCGTGGCCTTAATAGGGTCTACCCCCGCAGAGTACTCCTATAACCCCACCCACTCTGTGAGGCTCCAGTTTCTTCCTCATATCCTTAGATGATGAGGTCCGCCCCCGCAGAGTACTCCTATAACTCCACCCATTCTGTGAGGGTTCATTTTCATCCTGGTGTCCTTAGGGTCTGACTCTGCAGAGTACACCCATAACCCCTTGCACTCCGTGAGGCTCCAGTTTCTTCCTAGTGTCCTTAGATGGGGTCTGACTCTGCAGAGTACACCCATAACCCCTTCCACTCCATGAGGCTCCAGTTTCTTCCTTGTGTCCTTAGATAATGGGGTCCGCCCCCGCAGAGTACTCCTATGACTCCACCCATTCTGTGAGGGTTCATTTTCATCCTAGTGTCCTTAGATAGAGTCTGACTCTGCAGAGTACACCCATAACCCCTTCCACTCTGTGAGGCTCCAGTTTCTTCCTCGTGTCCTTAGATAATGGGGTCCGCCCCCGCAGAGTACTCCTATAACCCCAACCACTCCGTGAGGCTCCAGTTTCTTCCTCGTGTCCTTAGATAGGGTCTGACTCTGCAGAGTACACCCATAACCCCTTCCACTCCATGAGGCTCCAGTTTCTTCCTTGTGTCCTTAGATGATGGGGTCCGCCCCCGCAGAGTATTCCTATAACCCCAACCACTCCGTGAGGCTCCAGTTTCTTCCTTGTGTCCTTACATGATGGCCCCCTTCTCCCAGTGGAGATTACTTTTTTTTTCTATTTCCATAAATTTTTCTTTTGTTTTTTTGACCGATACTTATTGCCCTATGGCTTTCCTAGCAATTTCTGGATCTAACTTATGAACCATACCCCATGGCAGTGAGGCCAGCCATGTTGATTCGGGCTCTGGATGCTGGGTGGACGGTCACCTTGCCGCTTTGAGCAATGTGTAAAGTCACCTAAAGGGTGCTATACAGGTCCAGGGCCATTGTCCATTCCTATGGATCCCAAGCCCGGAAGACCCCTTTGAGTGTATGCCCACCATGACAGGTAAAGCCTGAATGGGACCAATGACATGGAGCTTTATACATACCAGTTCCTGGCTATATACGTCTTGCTGGATGATTACTGGGATATGTAGTACACATAATGTCCTATCCTTGTCTCCTACCAGACGAACCAGCAATTCTGAAGGGACAGGTTATGGGGTCATCAAAGTGTTTTTTTTTTTCCCTTAGCGATCATTGTCTGATTATCCAGCCTTCTAGGGGACGTTATAAAATTTCTCTGTTCAGATTTCGTGTTTTTTCTTCCATCTCTCTACTGGAAGTTCTTCTTTGGCCAGTGACGTAACGCCTATATGGCTCCACTCAGTTTTTTTTTTTGCGTCTTTGGAGTGCAACTTTGTGCAACTTGGATATGACTTGTTCTCCCTCTGCAAAGTTGGACCCACTCTTGCATGTAAAACATTCAGGTGTGACTTTCATGCAACTTTTGAGGGTTAACATTGAAGTCTGTGGCCCTCAAGTTGCATGAAAGTCGGACCAAAGTAGTGCATGGGCGAGATTGTCGCACACATATAAATGGTTGTCATTGGAAAACATGGAGTACAACTTGTCATGCGACTTTGATGTCCAAAGTCGCACAAATGTGAATGGGGTGTAAGTCTCCTGTTTTCCAGCCATTTTCCGCCGACGCAGAAAGCTGACCATTTGCTGTCTCGTCAGTTGCCTAAAACCTCAGAGACACAGCGGTAAGAATTCGGTGCAAGTTATTGTGATTCCTGTCTGAACCCCATCTGTTTGCATGATTCTATGGGTACCCCTCAAAGTGGGGGTCAGCAATCCATCAATCGCAATCTACCCGGTCAACATGCAGCCGACGGGTAGACTGCGAACATGGCCCTAATTTTAAAACTTTTGCATTAACCAGCAGTTAGGATGCTTGGTGGCCCTAGCAACCAATAGGGCCACCAATCACCAACTTGTTAATGTGAAAAGTTAACTGTAGCAGCTCTCACCCTCCATCCAGTACTGTGCTATTTCCCCGCTCTGATCTGCAGTGCACCTATGTGAGGTAGGAGAGTGATGCCTACACACTGGTGTGTGTTTGTGTGTGCGTGGGGGTGGTTGTAAAGGAGAGAGAGGACCCTACAAAGTGGGTAGGGGGCAGAGGACACTTCTGTAGGGGGAGGGGGTGGACTGAGCAGACACCCAACAGATGGGAGGAGGAGGATGGAGATGGACAGAGAGGACACCCAACAGATGGGAGGAGGAGGATGGGGAGAGGACACCCAACAGATGGGAGGAGGAGGATGGGGAGAGGACACCCAACAGATGAAAGGAGGAGGGTAGGGATGGACGCAAAGGATACCCAACAGATGGGAGGAGGAGGAGGATGGGGTTAGACGGAGAGGACACCCAACAGATGAGAGGACGATGGGGATGGACGGAGAGGACACCCAACAGATGGGAGGATGGGGATAGATGGAGAGGACATCCAGCAGATGGGAGGATGGGGATGAACAGAGAGGCCCCCCAGCAGATGGGAGGAGGGGGTGGAGAGGACACCCAACAGATGGGAGGAGGAGGATGGAGAGGACATCCAACAGATGGGAGGAGGAGGATGGAAAGGACATCCAACAGATGGGAGGAGGAGGATAGAGATGGACGGAGAGGACACCCAACAGATGAAAGGAGAAGGATGAGGAAGGACGGAGAGGACACCCAACAGATGGGAGGAGGGGGATGGGGGGGAGGTCACAACAGATGGGAGGCGGAGGATGGAGATGGACAGAGTGGACACCCAACAGATGGGAGGAGGAGCATGGGGATGGGGGGGGGGTCACAACAGATGGGAGGATGGAGATGGACAGAGTGGACACCCAACAGATGGGAGGATGAGGAAGGACGGAGAGGACACCCAACAGTGGGAGGAGGAGCATGGGGATGGGTGGGGAGGTCACAACAGATGGGAGGCGGAGGATGGAGATGGACAGAGAAGACACCCAACAGATGGGAGGATGGGGATGGATGGAGAGGACACGCAACAGATGGGATGAGGAGAATAGGGATGGACGGAGATGACACCCAACAGATGGGAGGAGAAGGATGGGGATGGACAGAGAGGACACCCAACAGATATGAGGATGAACTGAGAGGATCCCCAGCAGATGAGAAAAGGAGGAGGAGGATGGATGGAAAGGACCCCTCAGCAAATGGGAAGAGGGGATGTAGATGGACAGAGAGTACACCCAACAGATGGGAGGAGGAGGAAGATGGAGAGGACATCCAACAGATAGGAGAAGGAAGGTAGGGATGGATGCAAAGGATACCCAACAGATGGGAGGAGGAGGATGGGGATGGACGGAGAGGACACCCAACAGATGAGAGGAGGATGGGGATGGACGGAGAGGACACCCAACAGATGGGAGGAGGAGGATGGGGATAGATGGAGAGGACATCCAGCAGATGGGAGGATGGGGATGAACAGAGAGGCCCCCCAGCAGATGGGAGGAGGGGGTGGAGAGGACACCCAACAGATGGGAGGAGGAGGATGGAGAGGACATCCAACAGATGGGAGGAGGAGGATGGAGAGGACATCCAACAGATGGGAGAAGGAGGATAGAGATGGACGGAGAGGACACCCAACAGATGAGAGGAGAAGGATGAGGAAGGACAGGGAGAACACCCAACAGATGGGAGGAGGGGGATGGGGGGGAGGTCACAACAGATGGGAGGCGGAGGATGGAGATGGACAGAGAAGACACCCAACAGATGGGATAATGGGGATGGACGGAGAGGAGACCCAACAGATTGGAGGAGGAGGATGGTGATGGACGTAGAGGCCACGCAACAGATGGGATGAGGAGAATAGGGATGGACGGAGATGACACCCAACAGATGGGAGGAGAAGGATGGGGATGGACAGAGAGGACACCCAACAGATGGGAGGATGAGGATCAACTGAGAGGATCCCCAGCAGATGAGAAAAGGAGGAGGAGGATGGATGGAAAGGACCCCCAGCAAATGAGAAGAGGGGATGTAGATGGACAGAGAGGATACCCAACAGATGGGAGGAGGAAGAAGATGGAGAGGACATCCAACAGATAGGAGAAGGAGGATAGAGATGGACAGAGAGGACACCCAACAGATGGGAGGATGGGGATGGATGAAGAGGACACCCAACACATGGGAGGAGGAGGAGGATGTAGATGGAAAGAGAGGACACCCAACAGATGGGAGGAGGAGGATGGGGATGGGTGGGGAGGTCACACAACAGATGGGAGGCGGAGGATGGAGATGGACGTAGAGGACACCCAAAAGATGGGAGGAGGATGGGGATGGACAGAGAGGACACCCAACAGATGGGAGGAGGAGGATGGGGCTGGATGGAGAGGACATCCAGCAGATTGGAAGAGGAGGATGGGGATGGACGGAGATGACACTCAACAGATGGGAGGAGAAGGATGGGGATGGACAGAGAGGACACCCAACAGATGGGATGAGGAGGATGGGGATGGACGGAAAGGACACCCAGCAGATGGGAGGATGGGGATGGATGGAGAGGACACCTAACAGAGAAGATGAGGAAGATGGAGAGGAGAGAGAGGACCCTACAAAGTGGAGGGGTAATTGTAGGGGGATAGAGGACACCGATATGGGGGGGATGAGAGGGCTCAAAAGGGGGAGGTTGATGGGTAGGGGGAAAAGGACACTTCTGTAGGGGGGAGGGGGGTGGACCGAGCAGACACCCAACAGATGGGAGGAGGAGAATGGGGAGAGGACATCCAACAGATAGGAGGAGGAGGGTAGGGGTGGACGCAAAAGATACCCAACAGATGGGAGGAGGAGGAGGATGGGGATGGACAGAGAGGACACCCAACAGATGAGAGGAGGATGGGGATGGATGGAGAGGATACCCAACAGATGGGAGGAGGAGGATGGGGATAGATGGAGAGGACATCCAGTAGATGGGAGGAGGAGGATGGGGATGAACAGTGAGGCCCCCCAGCAGATGGGAGGAGGGGGTGGAGAGGACACCCAATAGATGGGAGGAAGAGGATGTAGATGGAGAGGACAGCCAACAGATGGGAGGAGGAGGATGGAGAGGACATCCAACAGATGGGAGGAGGAGGATAGAGATGGACGGAGAGGACACCCAACAAATGAGAGGAGAAGGATGAGGAAGGACGGAGAGGACACCCAACCGATGGGAGGAGGAGCATGGGGATGGGGGGGAGGTCACAACAGATGGGAGGCGGAGGATGGAGATGGGCGGAGAGGACACCCAACAGATTGGAGGAGGAGGATGGTGATGGACGGAGAGGACACGCAACAGATGGGATGAGGAGAATAGGGATGGACGGAGATGACACCCAACAGATGGGAGGAGAAGGATGGGGATGGACAGAGAGGACACTCAACAGATGGGAGGATGAGGATGAACTGAGAAGATCCTCAGCAGATGAGAGAAGGAGGAGGAGGATGGATGGAAAGGACCCCCAGCAGATGGGAAGAGGGGATGTAGATGGACAGAGAGTACACCCAATAGATGGGAGAAGGAGGAAGATGTAGATGGAGAGGACATCCAACAGATGGGAGAAGGAGGTTAGAGATGGACAGAGAGGACACCCAACAGATGGGAGGATGGGGATGGATGGAGAGGACACCTAACAGAGAAGAGGAGGAGGATGGAGAGGGACAGAGAGGACACCCAACAGATGGGAGGATGGGGATGGATGGAGAGGACACCTAACAGAGAAGAGGAGGAGGATGGAGAGGGACAGAGAGGACACCCAGTAGATGGGAGGAGGAGGATGGGGATGGACGCAAAGGATACCCAACAGATGGGAGGAGGAGGATGGAGATGAACGGAGAGGACACCCAGCAGATGGGAGGAGGAGGATGGGGATGGACGGAGAAGACACCTAACAGATGGAAGGAGGAGGATGGGGAGGGACGGAGAGGACACCCAGCAGATGGGAGGAGGGGATGGAGAGGACACCCAACGGATAGGAGGAGGAGGATGGGGATGGATGGAGAGGACGCCCAACAGATGGGAGGAGGAGGAGGATGGGGATGGATGGAGGACACTCAACAGATGGGAGGAGGAGGATGGGGATGGACGGAGAAGACACCTAACAGATGGAAGGAGGAGGATGGGGAGGGACGGAGAGGACACCCAGCAGATGGGAGGAGGGGATGGAGAGGACACCCAACGGATAGGAGGAGGAGGATGGGGATGGATGGAGAGGACGCCCAACAGATGGGAGGAGGAGGAGGATGGGGATGGATGGAGGACACCCAACAGATGGGAGGAGGAGGATGGGGATGGATGGAGGACACCCAACAGATGGGAGGAGGAGGAGGATGGGGATGGATGGAGAGAACACCCAACAGATGGGAGAAGGAGGAGGATGGGGATGGATGGAGGACACCCAACAGATGGGAGGAGGAGGAGGATGGGGATGGATGGAGAGAACACCCAACAGATGGGAGGAGGAGGAGGATGGGGATGGATGGAGGACACCCAACAGATGGGAGGAGGAGGATGGGGATGGATGGAGGACACCCAACAGATGGGAGGAGGAGGAGGATGGGGATGGATGGAGAGAACACCCAACAGATGGGAGGAGGAGGAGGATGGGGATGGATGGAGGACACCCAACAGATGGGAGGAGGAGGATGGGGATGGATGGAGGACACCCAACAGATGGGAGGAGGAGGAGGATGGGGATGGATGGAGAGAACACCCAACAGATGGGAGGAGGAGGAGGATGGGGATGGATGGAGGACACCCAACAGATGGGAGGAGGAGGATGGGGATGGATGGAGGACACCCAACAGATGGGAGGAGGAGGAGGATGGGGATGGATGGAGAGAACACCCAACAAATAGGAGGAGGAGGATGGGGATGGATACAAAGGATACCCAACAGATGGGAGGAGGAGGATGTAGATGGATGGAGATGACATAGATGGGGGAGGAGGATGGGGATGAAGATATCTCTCTAGTTGCTGGTATGGGGACACCTTTCCTCACTTCCTGTCTGGGTGTCACCTTTCCTCACCTCCTGTCTGGGGGACACCTTTCCTCTTTTCCTGTCTGGGGGAAAACCTGTCCTCACTTCCTGTTTGGGGGACACCTTTCCTCACTTCCTGTCTGGGGGACACCTCTCCTCACTTCCTGTCTGGGGGACAACTTTCCTCACTTCCTGTCTGGGGACACCTTTCCTCACTTCCTTTCTGGGTGTCACCTTTCCTCACTTCCTGTCTGGGGACACCTTTCCTCACTTCCTGTCTGGGGGACACCTTTCCTCACTTCCTGTCTGGGGTCACATTTCCTCACTTCCTGTCTGGGTGTCACCTTTCCTCACTTCCTGTCTGGGGACACTTTTCCTCACTTCCTGTCTGGGGGACACCTTTCCTCACTTCCTGTCTGGGTGTCACCTTTCCTCACTTCCTGTCTGGGGGGCACCTTTTCTCACTTCCTGTCTGGGTGTCACCTTTCCTCACTTCCTGTCTGGGGGGCACCTTTTCTCACTTCCTGTCTGGGTGTCACCTTTCCTCACTTCCTGTCTGGGGGACACCTTTCCTCACTTCCTGTCTGGGGGATTACACCTTTCCTCACTTCCTGTCTGGGTGTCACCTTCCTCACTTCCTGTCTGGGGGACACCTTTCCTCACTTCCTGTCTGGGGGACACCTTTCCTCACTTCCTGTCTGGGGGACACCTTTCCTCACTTCCTGTCTGGGGGACACCTTTCCTCACTTCCTGTCTGGGGGACACCTTTCCTCACTTCCTGTCTGGGGACACCTTTCCTCACTTCCTGTCTGGGGACACCTTTCCTCACTTCCTGTCTGGGGGACACCTTTCCTCACTTCCTGTCTGGGGGACACCTTTCCTCACTTCCTGTCTGGGGGACACCTTTTCTCACTTTCTGTCTGGGGACATCAGGATATATAGAAGGTGAATGTGTGCAGAGGGGACACAGGCAGCCATGAACACCTGACAGAGGTCCCTCCTCCTGTATTCGGCCCCCAGGGGCCCCTCTATGGAGAGACATGTCGGTAGAATATCGGGCGGTGACATTTATATATTCGGCGGCATTATCGGACTCCGCCCCCTCACACACCCACCGCTGTCTCCGCCCCTTCCATATTTCACCTCCGTCACCAGCCCCGCCCCCTCCACTATTTCTCCCCTCAGGACGGGGCGGGGTGTATTGTACCGGAAGTGGGCGGATCCCGGAAGTAGTTTTCTCCGTCGGTATCGAGGAGCGCTTCCGCCTCTCAGAGATCCCCCGGAGAGGAGCCATGGAGCGGGTGAGACACCCGGAGAGGGGAGGGGAGAGAGAGACCCGCTACATACATTATATACTCCACACAGGGGGCGGGGCCTTTCCGGCTTCCTGGTCCCCGATATGTGGGGGGAGGGGCTGTGACCCCGGGGAGGGCGTGGATTGTGGGGGGAGGGGCTGTGACCCCGGGGAGGGCGTGGATTGCGGGGGGAGGGGCTGTGACCCCGGGGAGGGTGTGGATTGTGGGGGAGGGGCTGTGACCCCGGGGAGGGCGTGGATTGTGGGGGGAGGGGCTGTGACCCCGGGAAGGGCGGGGGGAGGGGCTGTGACCCCGGGGAGGGCGTGGATTGCGGGGGGAGGGGCTGTGACCCCGGGGAGGGCGTGGATTGTGGGGGGAGGGGCTGTGACCCCGGGAAGGGCGTGGATTGCGGGGGGAGGGGCTGTGACCCCGGGGAGGGTGTGGATTGTGGGGGGAGGGGCTGTGACCCCGGGGAGGGTGTGGATTGTGGGGGAGGGGCTGTGACCCCGGGGAGGGCGTGGATTGCGGGGGGAGGGGCTGTGACCCCGGGGAGGGCGTGGATTGTGGGGGGAGGGGCTGTGACCCCGGGAAGGGCGGGGGGAGGGGCCGTGACCCCGGGGAGGGCGTGGATTGCGGGGGGAGGGGCTGTGACCCCGGGGAGGGTGTGGATTGTGGGGGAGGGGCTGTGACCCCGGGGAGGGCGTGGATTGCGGGGGGAGGGGCTGTGACCCCGGGGAGGGCGTGGATTGCGGGGGGAGGGGCTGTGACCCCGGGGAGGGCGTGGATTGTGGGGGAGGGGCTGTGACCCCGGGGAGGGTGTGGATTGTGGGGGAGGGGCTGTGACCCCGGGGAGGGTGTGGATTGTGGGGGAGGGGCTGTGACCCCGGGGAGGGTGTGGATTGTGGGGGAGGGGCTGTGACCCCGGGGAGGGTGTGGATTGTGGGGGAGGGGCTGTGACCCCGGGGAGGGTGTGGATTGTGGGGGAGGGGCTGTGACCCCGGGGAGGGTGTGGATTGTGGGGGAGGGGCTGTACCAGTGCCATCTCCTGGTCTTGGTGGGTGGGGGTATTAGTGGGGGGCGGTTCTGTATTGGGTGATAATATAAGCTCCGCCCTTCTCTTCCAGGCTCAGGTGACGTTTGATGATGTCGCCGTCTATTTCACGGAGGAGGAATGGAGGAGTCTCCGGGAGGAGCAGAAGAGTCTCTACAAGGAAGTGATGAACGACAATTATCAGATGATCCTTTCCCTGAGTGAGTCCTCCCATCCCCCACCTTCCCATCCCCCATCATCCCCCATCATTCCCCATCCCCCATCATTCCCCATCCCCCATCATCCCCCATCATTCCCCATCATTCCCCATCCCCCATCATCCCCCATCCCCCACTATTCCCATCCCTCATCATTCCCATCCCCCATCACCGGATCCATCTCCACCATTCCCATCCCCCACCATCATCCCCCATCCCCCACTATTCCCATCATCCCCTTCCCCCATCTCCACCATTCCCTTCCCCCATCTCCACCATTCCCTTCCCCCATCTCCACCATTCCCTTCCCACCCCCCACCATTCCCCATCCCCCACCATTCCCCATCCCCCACCATTCCCCATCCCCCACCATTCCCCATCCCCCACCTTCCCCATCTCCACCACCCCCCATCTCCACCATTCCCATCCCCCATCTCCACCATTCCCATTCCTCTTTTCCTCTGTTTTCCTGGGATAATCTTCCTCTATTGGGGTGTTTCTCTCTCTGGAATCCCCTCCCCCCTATCACAGTACACGATCGGTCTGGGAATATTCTGGTTGGGGGTTGTGTGATTGACAATGTTGATCTTCTTTTTTTCTTCCCCTGCAGATCGTCCGGACCTTATAACCAACATTGAGTTGGGTTGTGAGCCGTACATCACCACAGCCCGGGACAGCACCATCCAAGGTAAGAATACATCAGTGTTTTGTCTGGATCAGAGTAAGGTTTGGATGTTCAGAATTGCCTCATATCATGGGGCCCCCCAGGGTTCAAAATCTGTTATCTCAGTGTGCTGCGCCCCACGGGGTCTAGTAAGCTTGTATGGAGGGGCACCATGTCCCTCAGGATCCAATATATTGTATGGAGGGGCACCCCGCACCTCAGGATCCAATATATTGTATGGAGGGGCACCCCGCACCTCAGGATCCAATATCTTGTATGGAGGTGCACCATGTCCCTCAGGATCCAATATATTGTATGGAGGTGCACCACGTCCCTCAGGATCCAATATCTTGTATGGAGGGGCACCCCGCTCCTCAGGATCCAATATCTTGTATGGAGGGGCACCATGTCCCTCAGGATCCAATATCTTGTATGGAGGGGCACCCCGCCCCTCAGGATCCAATATCTTGTATGGAGGGGCACCCCGCTCCTCAGGATCCAATATCTTGTATGGAGGGGCACCCCGCCCCTCAGGATCCAATATCTTGTATGGAGGTGCACCCCCGCCCCTCAGGATCCAATATCTTGTATGGAGGTGCACCCCCGCCCCTCAGGATCCAATATCTTGTATGGAGGGGCACCCCGCCCCTCAGGATCCAATATCTTGTATGGAGGTGCACCCCCGCCCCTCAGGATCCAATATCTTGTATGGAGGTGCACCATGTCCCTCAGGATCCAATATCTTGTATGGAGGGGCACCACGTCCCTCAGGATCCAATATCTTGTATGGAGGGGCACCACGTCCCTCAGGATCCAATATCTTGTATGGAGGGGCACCCCGCTCCTCAGGATCCAATATCTTGTATGGAGGGGCACCCCGCCCCTCAGGATCCAATATCTTGTATGGAGGTGCACCATGTCCCTCAGGATCCAATATCTTGTATGGAGGGGCACCACGTCCCTCAGGATCCAATATCTTGTATGGAGGGGCACCCCGCTCCTCAGGATCCAATATCTTGTATGGAGGGGCACCATGTCCCTCAGGATCCAATATATTGTATGGAGGGGCACCCCGCTCCTCAGGATCCAATATCTTGTATGGAGGGGCACCATGTCCCTCAGGATCCAATATATTGTATGGAGGGGCACCCCGCTCCTCAGGATCCAATATATTGTATGGAGGGGCACCCCGCACCTCAGGATCCAATATCTTGTATGGAGGGGCACCACGTCCCTCAGGATCCAATATATTGTATAGAGGGGCACCCCGCACCTCAGGATCCAATATCTTGTATGGAGGGGCACCACGTCCCTCAGGATCCAATATATTGTATGGAGGGGCACCCCGCCCCTCAGGATCCAATATATTGTATGGAGGGGCACCCCGCCCCTCAGGATCCAATATCTTGTATGGAGGGGCACCATGTCCCTCAGGATCCAATATATTGTATGGAGGGGCACCCCGCCCCTCAGGATCCAATATCTTGTATGGAGGGGCACCACGTCCCTCAGGATCCAATATCTTGTATGGAGGGGCACCACGTCCCTCAGGATCCAATATCTTGTATGGAGGGGCACCACGTCCCTAAGGATCCAATATCTTGTATGGAGGGGCACCCCGCCCCTCAGGATCCAATATCTTGTATGGAGGGGCACCCCGCCCCTCAGGATCCAATATCTTGTATGGAGGTGCACCCCGCCCCTCAGGATCCAATATCTTGTATGGAGGTGCACCACGTCCCTCAGGATCCAATATCTTGTATGGAGGGGCACCACGTCCCTCAGGATCCAATATCTTGTATGGAGGGGCACCACGTCCCTCAGGATCCAATATCTTGTATGGAGGGGCACCCCGCCCCTCAGGATCCAATATCTTGTATGGAGGGGCACCACGTCCCTCAGGATCCAATATCTTGTATGGAGGGGCACCACGTCCCTCAGGATCCAATATCTTGTATGGAGGGGCACCCCGCACCTCAGGATCCAATATCTTGTATGGAGTTGCACCATGTCCTTCAGGATCCAATATCTTGTATGGAGGTGCACCACGTCCCTCAGGATCCAATATCTTGTATGGAGGTGCACCACGTCCCTCAGGATCCAATATCTTGTATGGAGGTGCACCACGTCCCTCAGGATCCAATATCTTGTATGGAGGTGCACCACGTCCCTCAGGATCCAATATCTTGTATGGAGGTGCACCACGTCCCTCAGGATCCAATATCTTGTATGGAGGGGCACCCCGCCCCTCAGGATCCAATATCTTGTATGTAGGTGCACCACGTCCCTCAGGATCCAATATCTTGTATGGAGGTGCACCACGTCCCTCAGGATCCAATATCTTGTATGGAGGGGCACCCCGCCCCTCAGGATCCAATATCTTGTATGGAGGTGCACCCCGCCCCTCAGGATCCAATATCTTGTATGGAGGTGCACCACGTCCCTCAGGATCCAATATCTTGTATGTAGGTGCACCACGTCCCTCAGGATCCAATATCTTGTATGGAGGTGCACCACGTCCCTCAGGATCCAATATCTTTTATGGAGGGGCACCCCGCCCCTCAGGATCCAATATCTTGTATGGAGGTGCACCACGTCCCTCAGGATCCAATATCTTGTATGGAGGGGCACCCCGCTCCTCAGGATCCAACATCTTGTATGGAGGTGCACCCCGCTCCTCAGGATCCAATATCTTGTATGGAGGTGCACCCCCGCCCCTCAGGATCCAATATCTTGTATGGAGGTGCACCACGCCCCTCAGGATCCAATATCTTGTATGGAGGTGCATTACGCCCCTCAGGATCCAATATCTTGTATGTAGGGGCACCCCCGCCCCTCAGGATCCAATATCTTGTATGTAGGGGCACCCCCGCCCCTCAGGATCCAATATCTTGTATGTAGGGGCATCCCGCTCCTCAGGATCCAATATCTTGTATGTAGGTGCACCATGTCCCTCGGGATCCAATATTTTGTATGGAGGTGCACCCCGCCCCTCAGGATCCAATATCTTGTATGTAGGGGCACCCCCGCCCCTCAGGATCCAATATCTTGTATGTAGGTGCACCCCCGCCCTTCAGGATCCAATATCTTGTATGGAGGGGCACTCCTCACCTCAGGATCCAATATCTTGTATGGAGGTGCACCCGCCCCTCAGGATCCAATATCTTGTATGGAGGTCCATCCCGCACCCCCAGGATCCAATATCTTGTATGTAGGTGCACCCCCGCCCTTCAGGATCCAATATCTTGTATGGAGGGGCACTCCTCACCTCAGGATCCAATATCTTGTATGGAGGTCCATCCCGCACCCCCAGGATCCAATATCTTGTATGGAGGTGCACCACGTCCCATGGTATCCCTCTATTACAACCATCTGAAATAATCAGGACTGTACATGTTACATTGTCAGTGTTGTGCAGATGTTTGTCCTCCTCCTGGCCATAATGAGGAGTTTTCATTATAAAGTAACAATCAGAGAGCCGTGGCTGGAGGGACACACTGGAGCCGTCCATAGACATTAGTGGATATACAGAGCTGTGAAAGAGACAATTTCTTATCCATTGAGAGACACAGGAAGTCTTCACCTTCGGGTTATACTGCCACCTACAGGAGGCTGTATAACCCGAAGATGTCCGGTCCCTCTATGGCACCTCTCTGAGGTGACCGACCTCAGCCTGGCCTTTGGAGTGCCGCGTCCGAAACCAGGTCTTTGTTGGGGAGGCATGGAAGTGACCTTCAGGCGCTGGGTTCTGTGTTATTCTTTCCAGCCCCAAATCCAGGTATTGCCTCAACACTGAATCTGTAAATAGGCTGAACTCCGGGAGCTCCCTCTTTTGCATAGACCACGGGGCCCCATTCAATTCTGTTATATGCCGGTTTACGCCATGGAAGGGGTCAACAATGTGGGACTGACTGTTGCCATGATGCACTGGGTGGAATGTCATCAACACTATGCTTGTTCCTTTTATTCAGTGTTGAGGAGCCATCTCTCTGCAGCTGCGGCGGAGGAGCCATCTCTCTGCAGCTGCGGCGGAGGAGCCATCTCTCTGCAGCTGCGGCGGAGGAGCCATCTCTCTGCAGCTGCGGCGGAGGAGCCATCTCTCTGCAGCTGCGGCGGAGGAGCCATCTCTCTGCAGCTGCTGCGGGGGAGCCATCTCCCTGCTACTGGTACTGCTGCTGCTGTGGGGGAGCCGTCTCTCTGCTGCTGGTACTGCTGTGAGGGGGCCATCACTCTGCTGCTGGGGAGCCATCTCCCTGCTGCTGGTACTGCTGCTGTTGTGGGGGAGCCGTCTCTGCTGCTGGTAGATCGTCTCGCTGCTGCTGGTCGATTAGTCCCCTTTCCTACAAGTCCCGGACCTTGCTTTGCACCCCCTTGTATGTAGGTGCACCATGTCCCTCAGGATCCAATGTCTTGTATGCAGGGCCGGATTTCCCACAAGGCCACTGAGGCCAGGCCTCGGGGCGGCAGTGGTGCAGAGGCTGCAGCGAATTCTCAGCTTTCGTAGCCAGCCAGATAGGAGCTCAGTACAGAGGGGGGAGACTGTATGCTAAGTACTCCTTATCTGCATCGGGCTGTGCTGTGACGTCCTAGTCCGCCCAGGACACTCTCACCAACTTTGGCTGTAGAAGTTCTCCCCGGGAACAGGTCAGTGTGCCCCCCCCCACCGGACACGACTTCCATGGGTGCCAGGAGTACCTGGCTCTGATTCCCAGTGGAGCTGTCCTCTATGACTCCCATTTTAGGATTTCTATAGGTGTTCTCTATGACTGTCCCACGGGTGAGCCCTATGACTGTCCCACGGGTGAGCCCTATGACTGTCCCACGGGTGAGCCCTATGACTGTCCCACGGGTGAGCCCTATGACTGTCCCACGGGTGAGCCCTATGACTGTCCCACGGGTGAGCCCTATGACTGTCCCACGGGTGAGCCCTATGACTGTCCCACGGGTGAGCCCTATGACTGTCCCACGGGTGAGCCCTATGACTGTGCCACGGGTGAGCCCTATGACTGTGCCACGGGTGAGCCCTATGACTGTGCCACGGGTGAGCCCTATGACTGTGCCACGGGTGAGCCCTATGACTGTCCCACGGGTGAGCCCTATGACTGTCCCACGGGTGATCCCTATGACTGTCCCACCGATGATCTGAGTGGGGGCGGCATTGAAGGACTCGGCCTTGGGGTGGCAAAGGGAGTAAATCCGGGCCTGCTTGTATGAAGGGGGCACCACGTCCCTCAGGATCCAGTATCTTGTATGTAGATGCACCACGTCCCACAGTATCCCTCTATTACAGTCATCTGAAATAATCAGGACTGTACATGTTACATTGTCAGTGTTGTGCAGATGTTTGTCCTCCTCCTGGCCATAATGAGGAGTTTTCATTATAAAGTAACAATCAGAGAGCCGTGGCTGGAGGGACACACTGGAGCCGTCCATAGACATTAGTGTATATACAGAGCTGTGAAAGAGACAATTTCTTGTCCATTGAGAGAAACGGAAAGTCTTCATCTTTGGGTTATACTGCCACCTACAGGAAGCCGTATAACCCGAAGATGTCTGGGAGCTCCCTCTTTTGCATAAGCCACGGGGCCCCATTGAATTCTGTTACATGCTGGTTTACGCCCTGGAAGAGTTCAACAATGTGGGACTGACTGTTGCCATGATGCACTGGGTGGAATGTCATCAGCACTACGCTTGTTCCTGTTATCCAGTGTTTAGAAGCCATCTCTCTGCTGCTGCGGGGGAGCCATCTCTCTGCTGAAGGAACAGAGGAGGAGCCATCTCTCTGCTGAAGGAACAGAGGAGGAGCCATCTCTCTGCTGCTGCGGGGGAGCCATCTCTCTGCTGAAGGGACAGAGGAGGAGCCATCTCTCTGCTGCGGGGGAGCCATCTCTCTGCTGCTGCAAGAGAGCCGTCTCCCTGCTGCTGCGGGGGAGCCATCTCACTCCTGTTGCTCCTGCTGGGGAGCCATCTCCCTGCTGCTGGTACTGCTGCTGGTGAGCTGTCTTCCTGCTAGTTAGCCATCTCGCTGCTGCTGGTGGGCCATCTCGCTGCTGCTGGTGGGCCATCTCGCTGCTGCTGGTGGGCCATCTCCCTGCTGCTCCACTACATTGCCTGTGGTGACCTCCATCCATCTGACTCTCACCTACTGTCAGTACCTGGGATCTTTCCTCACATCCTGAGCTTATGTGGCCTTAGAATGTGGTCATCTCTCTATTTTTAGACAGCGAGGGGACAGTTCTGTTGAAACAGGTGACCTCGGCCTCCACTCCATTCATAGTTGCGGGTATTTTATTTCTTTGCCGTCCTTGTAAGCTGGAATCCTGTTATCCTTAGAGAGTCTAACCTACCACCGTAGTCCTCCCTACCCCCTCCAGGTGGGTCCCCTGCATCGTCAGCCAGGCTCTGGATTACAGTCCTCTATCTACCCCCACAGTGGATCGGTCAGTGGCCCACCGTAACCGGTATTGCAGGGCTCTCTGTATCCAAGGATCCCACCGCTCATCTGTTGGAATCCCTCTTTAACTCCTTGCTTCCCAAGGTATGTTTATAAAAAGACATGATAGACGAGGGGTTAAATCACGGCTGTTGCTGCATCGGTGAGCTCGGTAATAGCATTAAAAGCCAGAAAAGGGCTGATAACAGGGATCCAGGCGGCTTTAGAGCCAACTGATCCCTTTTTATGGGGCTCTCAAATGACGCACCCCCAACCACCCTCCCTCGTCATCCCCGCTGGCGGCACCCATGATGGTTCCTGGGATCTCCTGTGTGACGACACCCCGAGTATGTAAGGGGTTAAAACACAAAGTCAGCTACCGAACACTTCCATCAGCCGAACAAGGAACCCATACAAATAATTCTCCCCCAAATACGAGACAAGATATTCCTGCTTGAACCTCAAGATAGAGCGATTCTTTATTCAAACACATTATACAGATCCTACTTCAAAACACTTCCCCCCCCCACCCTTGGAAAACAGGGCGGGTTAAACTGTCCAATGACAATGGACACACAGTTCAGGCGTTCAAACTTCTCATCAGTACACAGTCTTATCAGCAGGGAGAGCTGTTGGAGGAATCCCCCCCCTCCCCCCATAGAGATACAAATCCTGTGATATCCAAGGCAGACACAATAGAACATTAGAATACAGCCCCACCCCAAACCAGCACAGCAAATAGTACACAAGCATGAGACAACAAACAATATATACACAACATTGTGAAGCAGTCACTATCTATAATATGGCACATACGGGGTTCCCAGAGTTTTGTGTTTTGGGGGGACATGGACTTGAATCCAAAGTAACATTACTTTCAGGGTCCTCAGGCATACAGCTCACAATGAGCACCGTTCCCCCAAATGCCAGGGCCCATAATCGGTGGGCAAGAGGCTGGCATTCAGTCCCCTCCAAAAGCCTCTGTCCCGGCTAGGTCTGTCACATTTCTCCCCTTTCGGCAGGAGACTAACACAGGAGGAGACCCCAGACAGGGTGACTTTGAAGTTACTCCATAGTTCAAGTCCTCTAATGCCTGTACCCACACAGTACCCCAAACAAATTGTTCCAAACAGAGTATTACCCGGCCAACCTCTGCCTCTCTCAGAGAACATATCTGCCGCTGGGGAGAGGCCTGGACTGGCCCTTCTCTCTGGAGTCTTTTCAGCCACTGGAGAGAAGGCAGGGTGTCTGGGCTCACTTCATCATGCTGTTGGGGATCTGGACCGACTGCCCACCATCTCTGGGGTATACAGGTGTGGACTGAAGCTCCATCCACCCTTACACGAAATTCGTCCTCTGTTAGTTGTGGGCAGAGGCCAGCAGTACTCTGCCCTGCTGGAAACCCCACACCATCTGCTCCAGGTAACTGTTGGGGAGGGAGGCCGACTGCCCCGGCTCCCTGGAACTCTGTAGTTTTTGCCAGTGCTGGGCAGAGGTTGGTAGCACTCTGCCCTGTTGCCAGCGCTTCAGCTGGGTTGGTGTCGTCATTCTGGGGCGCCGTCTGCTGTTAGAACTCCCTTTCCCTGGTATTGTCTCCCAGGTGCACAAACCCTTGTTGGGGAGGGTAAGTGGCTGCTTCTCCTCCCTGCATCTCTGAAATCCACTGGGAAGTGATTGTCACCTTCTCACCCTGAGCCTCCAGAACTGCCACAGGTGTGGGGCAGAGGTCTTGGACCCTCTGTCTGGTAACCAGCGCCTCAGCTGGGGAAGTTCCTTGCAACTCCACAGATACTGCTGTTGGTGCTGGGCAAAGCACAGTGAAGTTTGGCCCCAATACCAGCTCTTCTGCTGGAGGCTCATCCAGTTGTTCTTCAGCAGAAAAGTCTATCAAATCCCCTGTCTCTATAACTGGTGTCTGGGGATAGAAGTTCACCATCTCCTGTCCGTGGAACACAGAAGATGCTATCAGTGCTGGGCAGAGGTTAGCAGAACTCTGCTCTGTTGTCAGCACTTCAGCTTTGGGGATGGCAATCTCCAGATTTTTCACTGCCGATTCTTCAACAAGGATTTTGGAGTTGTCAACTGGTATTTCCTGATAGTCCCAGGCAAAGGGAGCCCAGCCCTGCTGCTGAGCAGAGTCTAACAGCTGTCTGTAGGCGATCTCCAACTCCCATTCCTGAACGGCCAGAAACTCCAAATCTTCCAGTGCCCTTCCGAGACATTCAGTCTTCACTCTCTGTGCTCCATTATTTCCTCCAAACGCCACTCCCGATCACTCCCAAAGTCAGGGTCCCTGGACAGCCTCCAATACAACAATCCCAGGCCATCGTAGTCAAAGCCTTCCGTGGGGCTGTCATCCGCTGTCCACGGGCACTCTTGGGCTACATACCACCGGAAGGCTCTGTAGCTCTTGTCCAACTGCATTTCTGCCCGGATCAGCCTGCTTAACTCGGCTGTCCACTCCTGCTTTGGTTGTTCCCCCAATAACAGCATTCGTACTTCATACTGCGACCAGTCCCTCACATGGATGGAGGGGAGAACCTTTCCCTGGTGTTGCTGCTCGAGAGCTAGCGCTTCCTTCCAGAGTTTGCATTGGATAGAATCAGACCATCCCAGCAGGACCTGCTCTGATACTGGTCCTCTGTGCTGTATCTGCATCTCTCGCAACCTCCTTCTGAATTCCTCATCCATGGTGGCTGGTATCTGTACCTCTCCTCTCCTGGTATCTGGACCTCTCCTCTCCTGGTATCTGGACCTCTCCTCTCCTGGTATCTGGACCTCTCCTGGTATCTGGACCTCTCCTCTCCTGGTATCTGGACCTCTCCTCTCCTGGTATCTGGACCTCTCCTGGTATCTGGACCTCTCCTCTCCTTTCAATTGGTGCTGCTTTTACTTCTGTTGCTGCAGCACCTCTTTGCTGTAGCCAATTTGCATCCACAGCCGCTATAACTCGGTCTATGATCTCCGCTGTAGGATGAGGACCATAATGTGCCAGTCTTATGTTAACAGCCCGATCAAACCATGCCACTTCGGGTGTCCTGTCTGTTATGCTGGGCCTTTCGGTTATGTTGGGTCTTTCGGCTCTATTCATTTCGACTAGTTCTGTGATAATGTCCCTCTTCTTACGGTTGTTGTCCAAACTGTTTTTATTGAAGAAAGATTACATCACAAACAGTATATTCCCCTATATCGTTTGTGGTGAGATCTTCAATAAAAACTATTTGGACGTAATGGAAGATCTGTGGTGCTTTGGCAAATATTTACATTGTATTACCAGACCACGGTGTCAGAATGATTTCCAGAGTTGTACTTCAGCCCGGTCCCTTTTCCCAAGATAACTTCTGTCACTTTTGGAACCAGTAAGTCCTAAAAGTTAGCATAGTATGCCATCAGATCTTATCATGCCAGTCCAGGGGGACTTTCTAGCTTCTGGGGTCGATTAGTCCCTATTTCTACTAGTCCCGGACCTTGCCCTGCACCCCCCTGTATGGAGGTGCACCACGCCCCTCAGGATCCAAAGTCTTGTATGAAGGGGGCACCCCGTACCATGGTATTCCTCTATTACAACCAGCTGAAATCATCCGGACTGTACATATTACATTGTCAGTGTTGTGCAGATGTTTGTCCTTCTCCTGGCCATAATGAGGAGATTTCATTATAAAGTAACCATCAGAGAGCCGTGGCTGGAGGGACAGACTGGAGCCGTCCATAGACATTAGTGGATATACAGAGCTATGAAAGAGATAATTTCCTCGTCCATTGAGAGAAAAGGAAAGTCTGTATAACTCGAAGACGTCCGGTCCCTCTATGGCAGCTCTTTGAGGTGGCCGACCTCAGCCTGGCATTTGGAGTGATGCATCCGGAACCAGGACTTTGTGGGAGAGGCATGGAAGTGACCTTCAGGCGCTGGGTTCTGTGTTATTCTTTCCAGCCCCAAATCCGGTAATTGCCTCAACACTGAATCTGTAAATAGGCTGAACTCCGGGAGCTCCCTCTTTTGCATAGACCATGGGGCCCCATTCAATTCTGTTACATGCCGGTTTACGCCATGGGAGGGCTCAACAATGTGGGACTGACTGTTGCCATGATGCACTGGGTGGAATGTCATCAACACTATGCTTGTTCCTATTATTCAGTGTTGAGGAGCCATTTCTCTGCTGCTGCTGCTGTGGGGGAGCCATCTCTCTGCTGCTGCTGCTGTGGGGGAGCCATCTCTCTGCTGCTGCTGCTGTGGGGGAGCCATCTCTCTGGTGCTGCTGCTGAGCTGTCTCTCTGCTGCTGTGGGGGAGCCGTCTCTCTGCTGCTGCTGCTGCTGTGGGGGAGCCATCTCTCTGCTGCTGCTGTGGGGGAGCCATCTCTCTGCTGCTGCTGTGGGGGAGCCATCTCTCTGCTGCTGCTGTGGGGGAGCCATCTCTCTGCTGCTGCTGTGGGGGAGCCATCTCACTTCTGCTGCTGCTGTGGGGGAGCCATCTCACTTCTGCTGCTGCTGGTGAGCCATCTCACTTCTGCTGGTGAGCCATCTCACTTCTGCTGCTGCTGGGGAGCCATCTCACTTCTGCTGCTGCTGGGGAGCCGTCTCTCTGCTGCTGCTGTGGGAGAGCCGTCTCTCTGCTGCTGCTGTGGGGGAGCCGTCTCTCTGCTGCTGCTGTTGCGGGGGAGCTATCTCTCTGCTGCTGCTGGTGAACGTCTCGCTGCTGCTGCGGGTGAGCCATCTCGCTTCTGCTGCGGGTGAGCCGTCTCCCTGCTGCTCTACTACATTGCCTGTGGTGACCTCCATCCATCTGACTCTCACCTACTGTCAGTACCTGAGATTTTTCCTCACATCCTGAGCTTATGTGGCCTTAGAATGTGGTCATCTGCCTGTTTTTAGACACCGAGGGGACAGTTCTGCTGAAACAGGTGACCTCGGCCTCCACTCCATTCATAGTTGCGGGTATTTTTTTTCTTTGCCGTCCTTGTAAGCTGGAATCCTGTTATCCTTACTGAGTCTAACCTACCACCGTAGTCCTCCCTACCCCCTCCAGGTGGGTCCCCTGCATCGTCAGCCAGGCTCTGGATTACAGTCCTCTATCTACCCCCACCGTGGATCGGTCAGTGGCCCTCCGTAACCGGGTAGTGCAGGGCTCTCTGTATCCAAGGATCCCACCGCTCATCTGTTGGAATCCCTCTTTAACTCCTTGCTTCCCAAGGTATGTTTATAAAAAGACATGATAGACGAGGGGTTAAATCATGGCTGGAGCTGCTGCTGTGAGCTCGGTAATGGAATATAACGGGGATCCAGGCGGCTTTAGAGCCAACTGATCCCTTTTATGGGGCTCTCAAAGTGTGCACCCCCAACCGCCATCCCGACCCATGATGGTTCCTGGGATCCCCTGTTCCTCTGATGAGCCCGGGACCGCAGGAGACGTCTGGTACTGTGAGAGTGGGAGGAGCTCAGGAAACTTCCATCGCCCTATCTCTCCTGTGACTAATGTCCTCCGGGAGTGACCGGTCTAACATCACTTCTGTCACGTCAATTGAGAATGAGATTAAAAAATCCCAGCGCCTTGGCTCACGGCTCACTTTAAACTGATGGCCTGTAAAGGACTTAAAGCCTCACCTATGGAGAATATGGGGTATTGCAGTTGTCTTCTATTTCATGGGCAACTTTAAGACTCGATACATTTCGTATCTATTTATGCAACACAACCCCCATCTTTTGTATTTTACCAAAAATGTGGGTATTGCGTTGTGTATGTTTTTGCACCAAAATTCGCTTTAGTGTATTTTTTTCTTGAAAACATCCGTTTGATAAATAGCAGCGCAAACATTGCGCAACATAAAACATAATAGAAGATCTTTCGTGCTTTGGCAAATATTTACATTGCATTACCAGACCACGGTGTCAGAATGATTTCCAGAGTTGTACTTCAGCCCGGTCCCTTTTCCCAAGAGAACTTCTGTCACTTTTGGAACCAGTAAGTCCTAAAATTTAGTATAGTATGCCATTAGATCTTATCATTCCAGTCCAGGGGGACTTTCTGGCTTCTGGGGTCGATTAGTCCCCATTCCAACAAGTCCCGGACCTTGCCCTGCACCCCCCTGTATGGAAGTGCACCACGCCCCTCAGGATCCAATATCCAATGCACCACGCCCCTCAGGATCCAATATCTTGTATGGAGGGGCACCACGCCCCTCAGGATCCAGTATCTTGTATGGAGGGGCACCCTGCTCCTCAGGATCCAACATCTTGTATGGAGGTGCACCACGCCCCTCAGGATCCAGTATCTTGTATGGAGGGGCACCCTGCTCCTCAGGATCCAACATCTTGTATGGAGGGGCACCCCGCTCCTCAGGATCCAATATCTTGTATGGAGGGGCACCCTGCTCCTCAGGATCCAATATCTTGTATGGAGGGACACCCCAACCCTCAGGATCCAATATCTTGTATGGAGGTGCGCCCCGCCCCTCAGGATCCAATATCTTGTATGGAGGTGCACCCCGCTCCTCAGGATCCAATATCTTATATGGAGGGGCACCATGTCCCTCGGGATCCAATATCTTGTATGGAGGGGCACCCCGCCCCTTAGGATCCAATATCTTGTATGGAGGTGCACCCCGCCCCTCAGGATCCAATATCTTGTATGGAGGTGCACCCCGCCCCTCAGGATCCAATATCTTGTATGGAGGTGCACCCGCCCCTCAGGATCCAATATCTTGTATGGAGGTGCACCCCGCCCCTCAGGATCCAATATCTTGTATGTAGGTGCACCCCGCCCCTCAGGATTCAATATCTTGTATGGAGGTGCACCCCGCTCCTCAGGATCCAATATCTTGTATGGAGGTGCACCCCGCTCCTCAGGATCCAATATCTTGTATGGAGGTGCACCCCGCTCCTCAGGATCCAATATCTTGTATGAATGTGCACCACGTCCCTCCAGGATTCAATATCTTGTATGGATGTGCACCACGTCCCACAGTATCCCTCTATTACAACCATCTGAAATCATCCGGACTGTACATATTACATTGTCAGTGTTGTGCAGATGTTTGTCCTCCTCCTGGCCATAATGAGGAGTTTTCATTTAAAAGTAACCATCAGAGAGCCGTGGCTGGAGGGACACACTGGAGCCGTCCATAGACATTAGTGGATATACAGAGCTGTGAAAAAGATGATTTCTTGTACATTGAGAGACTCAGGAAGTCTTCACCGTCGGGTTTTAACTGCTGCCTACAGGAGGATTGGACACTGGCAGGACAACTATGCCAGCCCTGGAAAAGCACCTCCCACTCCCAGAATATCTTCAGCCAGTGTCCTAGGAGAATTGATGTCTGGACTCTCTATGACAGCTCTCTGAGGTGATCGACCTCAGCCTGGCCTTTGAAGTGCCACTTCCGGAACCAGGACTTTGCGGGGGAAGCATGGAAGTGACCTTCGGGCGCTGGGTTTTATGTAATTCTTTCCAGCCCCAAATCCAGGTATTGCCTCAACACTGAATCTGTAAATAGGCTGGTCGGGCCGAGTACCGGGAGCTCCCTCTTTTGCATAGTCCACGGGGCCCCATTCAATTCTGTTACATGCCGATTTATGCCATGGAAGAGGTCAACAATGTGGGACTTACTGCTGCCATGATGCACTGGGTGGAGTGTAATCAGCAACACGCTTGTTCCTGCTATTTAATGTTGAGGAACCATCTCGCTGCTGCTGGGGAGACATCCTGCTGCTGGGGAGCCATCTCCCTGCTGCTACTCCCATTTGCAAATATTTGGTTCTTTCCAGCTGTTTCCCTACACTGCCTGCAGTCACCTCCAGCCGTCTGACCCTCACCTGCTGTCAGTACCTGAGATATTTCCTCATATTCTGGGCTCATGTGGCCTTAGTGCTATGTGGTCACCTGTCTGTTTCTAGATACAGAGGGGACAGTCCCGCTGAAACGGGTGACCCCGACTCACACTCCATTAATAGTTGTGGGTAGTTTTGTTTTGTGCCTTCAGGTGCCGCCCCTGCAAGCTGGAGTCCTGTTGACCTTACTGAGTCTAACTCAACACCGTAATCCTCCCTACCTCCTCCAGGTGGGTCCGCTGCCATGTCTTCTAGGCTCTGGATTACAGTTCCCTACCTACCCCCACTGTCTCTGCTTTCAGAAAATAAAGACTTTTTTTTGGGGGGGGGGGGGAGTTCTAAGCAATTTCCAGAAAAAAATGCAGATTGTAACATGTATGCAAAAAATGTTAAAAATATCCTCGGTAGGAGAGTGAGTAAAACTGGCTGATTGGCCCTCCGACCTATACTGGCTGCGACTTTCTCAGATTGTGGCAACACCCCGTACAAGTCATCTTTCTGCTGCAGCAATGGGTCCTTCATTGATGTGAGTGAATGGAGCCATACACTTCTGCTGTGATGGCGACTGGAAGCCCTGGTCAAAGTACTTTGGTGAAAGTGCTGGTCTGTAGACCCTCAATCCAAGGAGCACCTGACCAGCATGGTCTTCAAGGGACGTCTCTTCAGTTTAGCCCCTGATATTATTAAGGCATTCTCTGGAGGCAAGAGCATCCTCCTTCCTCAGATTAAGGAACCTGGAGAAAGGTAGGTCTGCAAAGTCTCCCCCCAATCGTACTTCTGGAGTATGTAATCATGGGGTTGATTTACTAAAGGCGAATTCACTTTGCACTACAAGTGCACTTGGAAATGCAGTCGCTGTAGATCTGAGGGGAAGGCTCTATTGATTTTATCATCCAATCATGTGCAAGCTAAAATGCTGTTTTTTTTATTTTCCTTGCATGTCCACCTCCAAGTGCACTGGTAGTGCAAAGTGGATTTGCCTTTAGTAAATAACCCCCCATAGCTTGGTTCTCAGCCCCTCGCAACGTGTGGGGTAAAAACTCAGGCCTTCATCAACATGAAGGTGCACCCTGAAGTGGGGGGGGACACTTGTTAATTAGCAGACCAACCTCTGCCAGCTCATGGTGTCTTTACCGGACCATAATAACAGTCCTTCTTTCCATCACACATGTTCCTGGAATATGGTTTGTGGTGAGATCTTTCTTCAATAAAAACCATTTGGACGTAATGGAAGATCTGTGGTGCTTTGGCGAATATTTACATATTACCGGACCACGGTGTCAGAATGGTTTCCAGAGTTGTACTTCATCCTGGTCCCTTTTCCCAACAGAACTTCTGTCACTTTTGGAACCAGTAAGTCCTAAAATTTAGTATAGTATGCCATCAGATCTTATCATTACAGTCCAGGGGGACTTTCTGGCTTCTGGGGTCAATTGGTACCCATTCCTACAGGTCCCCGTCTTTCCAGTGCTATGATTGTGCAGTCTTGCCCCTGCACCCCCCTATATGTAGGTGCACCACGCCCCTCAGGAGCCAATGTTTTGTATGTAGGTGCATCACGCCCCTCAGGAGCCAATGTCTTGTATGTAGGTGCATCATGCCCCACAGTATCCCTCTATTACAACCATGTGAAATCATCTGGACTGTACACGTTACATTGTCAGTGTCCTCCTCCTGGCCATAGTGAAGAGTTTTTATGGTTTCCATCACAGAGCGGTGGCTGGAGGGACACACTGGAGCTGTCCATTGACATTAGTTAATAACACAGATCAGTGAAAAAGATGATTTCTGGTCCTTTGAGAGACAAAGGAAATCTTAATCTTTGGGTTATACTGCCACCTACATGAGGCTTGGTCACTGGCAAAAAACTAGACCAGCCCAAGATGGCACCTCCCACTTCCAGCTTATCTTTAGCCAGTTTCCTAGGACAATGGATGTCTGGTCCCTATATGTCAGCTCTCCTAGGTGGCCATCCTCAGCCTGGCCTTTGGAGTGTCTCGTCTGGAAGCACTTGGACAGGACTTTGCGAGGGAAGAGTTAAAGTGACCTTCAAGTGCTGGGGTTCTCTATAATTCTTTCCAGGTCCAAATTCAGGCATTGCCTCAACACTGAACATTGAATGTGTAAAAAAGGCTGGCTGACCTGAGCACTGGGAGCCCCAGCATTTGCATAGGCCCCGAGATGCCATTAAATTCAGTTACATGCCGGTTTACGCCATGGAAGGGGTCAACAATGTGGGACTGACTGCTGCTATGATGCAATGGGTGGAGTGTCATCGGCACAATGCTTGTTCCTGTTATTCAATGTCGAGGGAAGCATCTCCCTGCTGCCGGGGGGGACCCATCTTCTTGCTCCTGGAGAGGGGAGGAGCCATCTCCCTGCTGCCGTAAGGGAACTATTTCCCATTTGCAAAGAAGCCATGTGGAGCTCCAATACTTGGTTGTTTCCCGTTGCCCCCCTACATTGCTGTGGTCACCTCCAGTTGTCTGACTCTTGCTTGCCTCCAGCTAGCAGTACCTGAGGTCTTTCCTTGTATCCTGAGCTTATGTGGCTTTAGTGCTATGTGGTCACCTGTCTGCTTCTAGACACAGAGGGGACAGTCCAGTTGAAACGGTTGACCCCGACTCCCACTACATTCATAGTTGTGGGTAGTTTTGTTCTGTGCCTTCAGGTGCCGCCCCTGAAAGCTGGAGTCCTGTTATCCTTATTGAGTCTATTTTACCACCGTAGTCCTCCCTACTGGTGGGTCCCCTGTATCAGCCAGGCTCTGGATTACCTAATTACCTACCCTACCTATCCTGACTATGGATCAGTCAGTGGCCCACTGTAACCGGGTAGTTGAGGGCTTTCTGTATCCAAGGACCCTACCGCTCACTTGTTGGAATCCCTCTTTAATCCCTTGCCTGCCAAGGTATGTTTATAAAAAGGCATGGTAGACGAGGGGTTAACTCACAGTCATGGCTGCTGCTGCGTCTGTGAGCTCAGTAATAGCATTAAGAGCCATAAAAGGGCTTTCTGATAACAGTGATCCAGGCAGCTTTAGAACCAGCTTATCACTTTTCTTGGGCTCTCAAAGTGCACACCCCTCCCCTCCCCCCCATCCTCAAAAGCGGCACCCATGTTGGTTCCCGGCTCCCCTGCTCCTCTGGGGACCCAAGGGCTGTGGGGAAACTTCTGGTACAGTGAGAGTGGGAGGAGCTCAGGAAATTGGGTAAATAGCCTGCTAAACTGTCAGAGAGGCCTTCATCAGCATGAAGGCACACCCTAACCTTTCAAAGTGGCTGGATGCTTGGTAACTTTTTTTCTGGACTCCTAAATTAGCGGACCAACCTCTGCCATACTATGGTGTCCTTACTGGACCACCCCCACCTTCTGGAAGAACCTATCATCGGACGTCAACCTTCTCCAAGCTTCTCCCTTCACTGCACTTAACTTACAGAGTTATTCCTGTTTAGGCAGTTGTTGGGGATTGTTGACAGATTCCGTTTAGACATTAGGTCATCAGCCTTGACATTACCATTTGGATTGAGTGGAGCTCTATGGGTGATGATGTCATCTAGAGGTCGACCGATATATCGGCCAATATTTGGTGTTTTTTACTTAATCGGCATCGGCTGATTGTGCTGATAAGAAAGGCCGATATAACTTCAGCGCGACTTGCAAATGACTTCTGTAATAGAAGTCAATACAAGTTGCCTGAAATCTGTGAAGCGACTTCTCCCCTCTCTGGGCAGCCAAATCTGATAAAAAGAACCTGAAGAGATACAATGTTTACACTTATGAATGGACTGAGCTCCGTGTGTAGAAGTTCTCAGTTTAACCAGTTAAAGACTAAATTTTTCTGACACTTGTTGCTTACAAGTAAAAATCCTGTATTTTCTGCTAGAAAATCACTTAGAACCCCCAAACATTATATATATATATTTTTTAGCAGAGACCCTAGGGAATAAAATAACGGTTGTTGCAATATTTTATGTCACACGGTATTTGCGCAGCGGTCTTTCAAACGCAATTTTTTTTTGAAAAAATACATTAATAAATAAAAAAAAAACTAAGCAGTAAAGTTAGCCCATTTTTTTTCATCCAAAAGTTTTGATTACCTGTTTTTGTATATTTAATATTTAAGATATAGTTTTTTTTTTCTAAATTCTACATACAAGTGAACTGATTGGAGGTTTGTTTTGTTTAATAAATGCTTAAATGTAAAAAATTTTCTGTATCACTTAAGGTTGCCTTCACACTAGAGCGGGCATGCGTTGACGGTATTCGGCTGCTAGCGGGGAGCTTATAACCAAGCTAGCGGCCGAGCAAGGGGTTAAATGCGCCCCTGAAGCGCCGCTGCCTAAACGCTTTGCAGGCGCTTCGGCAGCGGTGTGCATTCATTTCAATGGGCAGGAGTGGTGGAGGAGGGGTATACACCGCTCCAAAGATGCTGCTTGCAGGACTTTTTTTTAACATCCTGCCGGCGCATCACCTCAGTGTGAAAGCACTCGGGATATCACACGGAGACTGCAGGGGAGACGTTTTACAGGCACTTTGCAGGCGCTATTTTTAGCCCAAAAGTGCCTGAAAACGCCCCAGTGTGAAAGGGGTCTGTTAGATTTTATGAGGTGAAGGGGGAAGAAAAAAATAAAAATAAAAAAAAATAAATCGGCCTAATATATCGGCCCAAAAAAATCGGCATTACATATCGGCCACCGAGATTTCTAAATATCGGCATCGGCCAGAGAAAAACCCATATCGGTCGACCTCTAATGTCATCTAATGTCTGTGGGCCATGGTGTCACCTGACGTCTGTGAGTGTTGTGTGGTGTGATGTCTGTGGGCGATGAGGTCATCTGATGGCTGTGCGATGTTGTGTTGTCTGTGGGCCATGGTGTCATCTGACATCTGTGGGTGAGGGTGTAGCCCAATGTCTGTGAGTGTTGTTGCTGCCTGATATCTGTGGACCATGGTGTAGTGTTTTGTCTGTGAGCGAGCATGTCATCTGATGTCTGTGGGTCATGGTGTCGCCTGATGGCTGTAAGTGTTGTTTTGTGATGGCTGTGGGCCATGGTGTGATGTAATGGCTGTGGGCCATGGTGTGATGTGATGGCTGTGGGCCATGGTGTGATGTGATGGCTGTGGGCCATGGTGTGATGTGATGGCTGTGGGCCATGGTGTCCATCAGATATCTGTTGAAAACGTACTGCCTTACCATCCTAACCTATCCATAGTTTGCACTCAGAATGGGTAAAATGCAATATAGTCTGACTTGTATTGGCATTCCTGTATAGTGGCAGAAGTTATGAGCCTTTGTTCTCTGACATCTATTCATTGCTAATCCATTTTGCTTCATCTTCCATTAGATTCCTGGCAAGGTGAGCGGTTGGCAGCCTCTGACAGAAGCATATTCCAGAAGAGCATTGATAATACGAAGAGCACCGAACCCATACTACCACTGAAGAGACAGCGGAGATACCCCAGAGTGAACCCCTTCAGGTGGATAAAGAGACACAAGAAGAGTAAAAGTCGTTCTTCCCGAACATCAAGAAGGTCGGAGCAGAGAGAGAATGGAAATTTTAAAGAGAGTAACTACGAGGCCCCTCCAGTGCGGGGCGATGTCTGCACAGATGAAGCTGGGGGCAGCAGGGAGGGGCACTCCGAAATGTGCACAGAGGACTCCTCAATCTCTGTGCAAACCAGTGAAAAGGAAATGGAGCAGAGCGGCCGTCAGACTGAAGGTGGGAACAGAACAAGTAAAGACAGTCAAAGTTCTCGGACAGTTCAAATAATGGGCACCAAGTATAAACCAGATCTGAGGGTGACTCTGAGCATCTCAGAGGAGGAACCTGGTAGTGTAGCGGAGAGAGGCAAGGGGATAGCAGACCTGGAACATTACACACTTCATGCAGCTGAGGCTGAGAGAGCCACAAGCTCATCAGATACGACTCTGTTCCCTGACCAGCACAACACTGATCAGAGGGATGAAGATGGACATACTCAGAGCTGTAAAGGTGCTGCAAGTTCTCCTCTGTCCTTACCTGAAACCACAGATACTAGGAAGTCTCCTCATCTGAATGAGGAGAGGCACCAAGAAAAGACTAGAATGGATTCTGAATGTGAGGGAATGACTTTGCCACGGAAGAAAGTAAAACACGTCCAGTTCAGTGACACGGTTACCACGTTTATTATTGAGTCTGAAGAAGCTGAAATCGCAGAGAAGGAATTTTTTGATAGCATTAGGCTGCAGAGGAAAATCCGTCCTCGTGTTGTTATTGTGAGTAAGGACATTAACAGAAGCATCACAGCAGAGCCAATCATGGTTACCAAAAGTCAGGACTCCAAGCCTAAAGCCACCCAGCCAGAGTGGAAGACCACCGTGGTGCGTGACACTCTGGAAGGAGGGAGCCAAGACCTGAAAAGTCCACATTCCATGAAATACAACAAGACGATGAAGACCACAGAGGAGGTTGAAGGATCTCTGCCAAGCGCAGTATGTAGGAGAGACGCTGCAGAGCCATCCCCGTCTACAAGGCCTCCATTGCAACCAAAGGACAGAGAAGAAAGGTCTATGGTTACCAGGAGTCAGGACCTCAAGCCTTATGCCACCCAGCCTGAGCGGAAGACCACCAAGAAACGTGACACTCCGGAAAGAGGAAGCCAAGATCTGAAGAGTCCAAATTCCATTAAATGCAACAAGACGATGAAGACCATGGAGGAGGTTGAAGGATCTCTGCCAAGTGCAATAAGTAGGAGAGAGACTGCAGAGCCATCCCTGTCTACAGGGCCTCCGCTGCAACCAAAGAACAGAGATGAAGGGTCCATGGTTACCAGAAGTCAGGACTCCAAGCCTAAAGCCACCCAGCCAAAGCAGAAGACCACCACGGAACGTGACAGTCCAGAAGGAGGAAGCCAAGATCTGAAAAGTCCAAATTCTGTCAAATGCAACAAGATAATGAAGACCACAGAGGAGGTTGAAGGATCTCAGCCAAGCACAATATGTAGGGCAGAGACTGCAGAGCCATCCCCGTCTACAGGGCCTCTACTGCAACCAAAGAACAGAGATGAAGAGTCCTTTGTTGCCAAGAGTCGGGACTCCAAGCCTAGTGCCACGCTGCCAGAAAGGGAAACCACAGCGGTGTGTAACATGCTGGGAGGGGGAAGCCAAGATCTAAAAAGTCAAAATTCCATCAAATGTAGCAAGATGATGAAGACAATGGAGGAGGTTGAAGGATCCCCACCAAGTACAGTATGTGGGAGCAACACTACTGAGCCTTCCCCCTCCACAGAGCCACAGCTGCCGCCAAGCAAAAAGGACGTAGGGACGCAGATAGATCTGATTCACAAAGAAGAGCTGCAGCAACCAGCAAGTGAGATTCAGCTCACCCCACAACACCCAGCTGAAAGCGATCAGAACTTCATGAAATCTTATTCTTGCTCTAATTGTGGAAAAATTACCCACTGGACGAGGCTCAACGACCAGCAAAAAGCCGATGTAGAAAAGTCCTCTCTTCATATGTGCAGAATGTGTAGCAGGCAGAGAGATAAATCACCCTTTAGTCCAGACAAGGGTACACCAAATACAACTCCCACCAAATGTGCCACCTCAAGTAAAAATGTTGTGACCGGAAGCCCTGATAGAAAGAGGCCACATTGTTCGCTTCTGGACGATTCCCCCGACACTAGTTCACCTGCTAAGAAGAAGCAAAGGCAAGACGTAAAGGGTGATGTAGAAACACCAAGGAGCTCAACCAATCCCAATGGTCAGCTGAAGAAGGGTGAAGAGGCATCACAGAGGAACCTAACCAGCCATAATGTCCACCCGAAGAAAGGTGAGGCATCACCAAGGACATCAACCAGTGATCATGTTCAGCTGAAGAAGAGCGAGGAGGCATCACTGAGTACCCCAACCAGTCATAATGTTCAACTGAAGAAAGTTGAGGAGGTTTCACTAAGAACTTCAGCCAATCACAATGTCCAGCTGAAGAAAGGTGAGGCATCACCAAGGACTTCAACCAGTCTTAGTGCTCAGCTGAAGAAAGGCGAGGAAGCTTCACCTAAAACTTCAGCCAATCCTAATGCTCAGCTGAAGAAAGGTGAGGCATCACTGAGGACCTTAACCAGTGATAATGTTCAATTGAAGAAGGGTGAGGAGCCATCACTGGGGACCTCAACCAGTCATAGTGTTCAGCTAAAGAAGGGTGAGAAGGCTTCACCGAAACCGTCAACCAATCATAATGTTCAACTAAAGAAGGGTGAGAAGGCTTCACCGAAACCATCAACCAATCATAATGTTCAACTAAAGAAAGGTGAGGCATCACCAAGGACCTCAACCAGTCATTCTGGACACCTGAAGAAGGGTGAGGAGGCATCACTAAGGACCCCAATCAGTCATAATGATCAGCTGAAGAAAAGTGAGGAGGAGTCACAGAGGACCAAAACCAGTACTAATGTCCAGCTGAATAAGGGTGAGGAGGAGTCACTGAGGACCTCAACCAATCAGAATGCCCAGTTGAAGAATGGAAAGGAATCCTTGTCTAGGACCTCAGCCAATCATAATGTCCAGCTGAAGAATGCGGACAACAAGTTTTTAGCAGCACAGAACGCTCCCACTGATAACAATTTCAACCTATGCAGGCATTGTAGACATTGTGAATCCCCGGAAGATGCTAAACTCCACCACAAAGTAAAAACTATTAAAACTGCTACGAGAAGCTCTTCTACAAAAGTTCTTTCAAATCCAGATCCTAAAAATGATACACCAGAGAAAAGGAAATCCAACCAAATTCTTCAGAATAAGCAAAGTCCTGTTCAAGAGCAGAAACTCCCATCTGATTCCAAATCCAATAAAGGCACCACAACCCCCCAGGATCAGAAGAATGGTGCTCAGACAAAGAAAGATGCGTGTGTGAAGTGCGGAAAACTGTTTCTTAAAAGACAAAAGACCAAACCCCTGGCAAATATTCAGCATAAGAAACCTGTCCCTGGTGCCTCCACCATTTCCACAGATAAAATTCTGAAACTGGGTACAAAATCTGATGCTGTCAGAAAAAAACAGGTGAAGAAATCACTCGGTGAACCTAAAGCAAAGAAGCCTCGAAACGCTGAGGGCACCAAAAGTCCCAAACCCCCCAGAGGGGCCAGAGATAAGGATCTTTGCACCAAATGTGGTAAAAGATTAGCCTTGCATGTGGCGCCCAGCCAGGACGGCCCAAGTGAGGGCGGAAATGATGAGAATGAATGTGTTGTTCTTCCCAGGAAGAAGCGGAAGCGTCGTCTTGCTGGCATGGAACCTTTCACATGCAGCGACTGCGGCAAAATCTTCACCCGGAACTTCACTCTCCTGCAGCACCGACTAATACACACCGGAGAGCGCCCCTACGCCTGTAAAGTGTGCAGGAAGACCTTCAGGGACAGCAGCTATCTCATCGTTCACATGCGGTCCCACACCAAGGAGAAGCCATACACATGCACTGAGTGCGGGAAGTGCTTCACGCAGAACTCTGCCCTCCATGTCCACAGCAGGACGCACACACACGAGCGACCCTTCCAATGCCAGTGCGGGAAGAACTTCACTGACCGATCAACCTACCGCCACCACCAGAGGATTCACACTGGGGAGAAGCCCTATGCCTGTTCATACTGCGGCAAGAAATTCACACAGCAGCCACACATGAAGAGACACGAGACGATCCACACGGGAGAGCGACCCTTCGAATGTTTACAGTGCGGGAAAAGGTTTATCGAAAGGACAAAGCTGCAGAAACATGAACGTGTTCATCAGAAAGGGAAGGACTGAGCACCGGTGACGGGACCGAAAATGTTCCACCGGGGACAGAACATATCATAGAGAAGGGGGGAGAACCTTCCATGGTAGAGGCCCCATCACAGATCTGTGAGGACTTCTTATGAGGAACACAATGGCGGAGTATTAATGTAGAGAAGGACAAATCCCACGAACCAGAGCACATGGAACGTCCAACTGGTGCCTCACATTACCGACCATTATTACACCCAACGAGCTCCCAGTTGCATTTGTGTGCAAATATATGTGAAACCCCTCCAAACCCACAACGTCCTCCCCTCCATGAAGAGTTCCAATCTCCCCCACAGTGTCCCCCTCCATGAAGAGTTCCAATCTCCCCCACAATGTCCCCCTCCATGAAGAGTTCCAATCTCCCCCACAATGTCCCCCTCCATGAAGAGTTCCAATCTCCCCCACAATGTCCCCCTCCATGAAGAGTTCCAATCTCCCCCACAATGTCCCCCTCCATGAAGAGTTCCAATCTCCCCCACAATGTCCCCCTCCATGAAGATTTCCAATCTCCCACGCAACAGCCCCCTCCATGAAGTGTCCTCCTCCATAGGATGAAGTCTTCATCTGCCCCAACCTCCCAGCATAGTGGTTTCCATGTCAGCATGTGCCGCAGTGTTGGTACTCCTATAGAAAAGCACCTTGTTTGTGGATTGAGGCTTCCCCATATGTATGCAGCTGAGACCTCTGCTTTTTTTATTTTTTTTTTTATTTAATTTGACTAGGCTGTCTAAGACAGCAACCCTCAAAAGTCTTGTAGAGAGAGCCAACCAATCAACATTTTAAGAGTCTGAAATCAGCAAAGTCCCATATAAGGGAGGGTGGCTTCCAAGGCCAGAGCCGCATAGAGACGAACATTTCATAGAAGTCTGCTGTGCAGGCTTTGAACTCCACCAGAGCTACAAAGGGCCCCACAGATGGAGATCCAGATCCCTCAAAAGATGTTCTCTATTTTTATGTGGACTGATAATAAACTGTATGGAATAATTTATATTGTTTTATAATCTGTAATTTGGTGTACGGCCTCAGCGGGGGTTCGTACACCGATATAAGCACTTAAAAAAGAACCCTGGATACAAGCTGACTTCTGTATTGGCCATAGGGATCGGTGGGAGTGGCTCTGCAACACTTGTAGCAGTTTCATAGGATATACATATATAGGAGTAGATGTATCTCTGTATATAGAATCAGGATTCTCTTATTCTGCCCTGACTGCAGTCATCCGTTCACTCATTCTGATCTGATCCAGAGGAATCCCCTTATGAAGTGTCATGTCATCCAGTAGGGATCAAATTCCTTCCTGATCCCCCCTAAAAGCCATTGGATGTTCCCCCAGATCATCAATCTTCAGTATTATTACCTATAGATATTAATAGCCCATCGTGTCCTCAGCCATCCCTTTTTTTTTCTGAGCAATCAACACAATTGGCTAGAGTTGGTTCCAGTTCTTGTTGGAGCTCTTACTGTGGAGAATACTTTCCATATGTGGATGGTTAAACCTCTTCCTCCAGGCCCAGTGTCCCCTGGACGATCTGAGAAGATTGACGAATGTTTCTTGCACAGGAAATGCTTTGATAAGTATTAATATCTAGAAACCTGTCTGACAACCAACCACTACATGACCCTGATACCCAACCCGTTCCCCTACAACCAACTCTACATGACACCCTACTCTGTGTCTGACACCCACCACCAGATATGAGTCTGACCCCCAACCCGATCCCCTACAGCCAACTCTACATGACACCCTACTCTGTGTCTGACACCCACCACCAGATATGAGTCTGACCCCCAACCCGATCCCCTACAGCCAACTCTACATGACACCCTACTCTGTGTCTGACACCCACCACCAGATATGAGTCTGACCCCCAACCCGATCCCCCTACAACCAACTCTGCATGACACCCTACTCTGTGTCTGACACCCACCACCAGATATGAGTCTGACCCCCAACCCGATCCCCCTACAACCAACTCTACATGACACCCTACTCTGTGTCTGACACCCACCACCAGATATGAGTCTGACCCCCAACCCGATCCCCCTACAATCAACTCTACATGACACCCTACTCTGTGTCTGACACCCACCACCAGATATGAGTCTGACCCCCAACCCGATCCCCTACAGCCAACTCTACATGACACCCTACTCTGTGTCTGACACCCACCACCAGATATGAGTCTGACCCCCAACCCGATCCCCCTACAACCAACTCTGCATGACACCCTACTCTGTGTCTGACACCCACCACCAGATATGAGTCTGACCCCCAACCCGATCCCCTACAACCAACTCTACATGACACCCTACTCTGTGTCTGACACCCACCACCAGATGAGTCTGACCCCCAACCCGATCCCTTACAACCAACTCTGTTTCTGAGACTGATCCCCGAATATGAGTCTGACCCCCAACCCGATCCCCTACAACCAACTCTTTCTGAGACTGATCCCCAAATATGAGTCTGACTCCCAACTCTGTCCCCTACAACCAACTCTGCATGACACTACTTCGTGTCTGGCACCAACCCCCAAATATGAGCCTGACACCCAACCCTTTCCCCTACAACTAACTCAGTGCATGACACCAGACTCTGTCTCTGACACAAACCCCCCAAGTATAAGTCTGACTCCCAACTCTATCCCCCTACAACCAACTCTGTGTATGACACCCAACCTTGTCCCCTACAACCAACTCTGCATGACACCAGACTTGAATCTGACACCCACCCTCAAATATGAGTCCGACTCCCAACTCTGTGCCCTACAACCAACTCTGCATGACACCCAACCTTTTCCCCTACATCCAACTCTGTGCTTGATACCCAACTGTGTCTGACACCGGCCCCCAAATATGAGTCTGACTCCCAACTTTGTGTCTGGAATTAACCCCTATGTATGAGTCTGACATCAGACACTGTCTACAATCGACCTCTAAATATAAGTCAGACCCCTGTCTGCTACCTGTGCCTGACAACTTGACCCTGCATGACAACACAACCCCAACACTGGACAACACCCAACCCTGTGTCTGACTTTGAATTGACTCCTAAATATCATTCACTTGTTCCACCAACCCTCAATCCTGATGGACACCCAACTCTTTATCTGAAATAGGATCCTAAGTATGAGACCGGCCCTTGCCCCCAACCCTGTGCTTGACAACCAACCCTGTTCCTGGGTTGGGTGGTTGTCAGTATTAATGAGACGATAGTGACCTCTATACAGACAGCAGATGACGGCGGCTGAATCTTCCCCATAGAGGGGTGAGAATTGCACTTGTTTCTGCCTCCTATGGGGGTAACGCTTGTACCGCGCCATAGGAAATGACCACAATTATTGGAGAAATTGGCGGGAACTTAATCAATTTTATTATCCTTGATTTACACGGTGCAGCTGAATAGTGTTAGTGATCTTGTGGATTTTCTCTCTTAGGAAAGGATATGTGAGATGTCAATCCGCAGAGCTGTCAGGGTATTTCTGTACAGATGGGGGGGATGGGGGGGCATGTGATGAGTGGTGACTGGGACGGGGGGGGGGGTCCGGTCAGGAATAGTATTACACAAGTATTTAGTGGGCCGTTATGCCTGGTGGTGCTGCCTTCTATCCTCCCCCTGAAGGTGAACTACACCTAGGTGCCGCCACATCCAATGAGGTGTGTGACCTCAGCACACAGCAGCGCCCCCAGCAGGCAGCGCAGAGACAAGAGTGGGATATACGGCACAGCACATGGGGATCTGGAGGATAATATAGACAAGAATTAGACACATCGGGAGTCGTCTTTCCCACATATCAGAAACTAACGCCTTGGTTTTTGTATCTGTATGTTGCCTGTGCTGTTATTTTACATGAATCATTTTTAATGTATCTAAAGAAAATGTAATAAAAAAAGAAAATCTCGCCTCCTCCATCCGATTGGTCCGTCTGTTTCATGTATGAATTGTCTGTGTGCACCAACCACATACAGTACCTTGAAAAAGTATTCATACCCCTTGAAATTTCCCACATTCTGTCATGTTACAACCAAAAACGTAAATGTATTTTATTGGGATTTTATGTGATAGACCAACACAAAGTGTCACATAATTGTGAAGTGGAAGGAAAATGATACATTATACAAATAAATATGTGAAAAGTGGGGGGGGGGGGGCATTTGTATGCCCCCCCCCCCCTCCGGAGTCAATACTTTGTAGAACCTCCTTTCTCTACAAGTCTTTTTGGGGATGTCTCTACCAGCTTTGCACATCTAGAGAGGACATTTCTGCCCATTCTTCTTTGTAAAATATCTCAAGCTCTGTCAGATTGGATGGAGAGCGTCTGTGAACAGCAATTTTCAAGTCTTGCCACAGATTCTCAATGTGATTTAGGTCTGGACTGTGACTGGGCCATTCTAACACATGAATATGCTTTGATCTAAACCATTCCATTGTAGCTCTGGCTGGATGTTTCGGGTCGTTGTCCTGCTGGAAGGTGAACCTCCCCCCCGGTCTCAAGTCTTTTGTAGACTCTAATAGGTTTTCTTCTATGATTGGCCTGTATTTGGCTCCATCCATCTTCCCATCAATGAATAAAAGCATCCCCACCACATGATGCTGCCACCACCATGTTTCACGGTGGGGATGGTGTGTTCAGGGTGATGTGCCGTGTTAGTTTTCCCCACACATAGAGTTTTGCTTTTAGGCCATAAAGTTGAATTTTGGTCTCCTCTGACCAGATCACCTTCTTCCACATGTTTGCTGTGTCCTCCACATGGCTTCTCACAAACTACAAACAGGACTTCTTATGACTTTCTTTCACCAATGTCTTTCTTCTTGTCACTCTTCCATAAAGGGCAGATTTGTGGAGAACACGACTAATAGTTGTCCTGTGGACAGATTCTCCCACCTGAGCTGTGGATCTCTGCAGCTCCTCCAGAGTTACTATGGACCTCTTGGCTCTTCTCTGATGAATGCTCTCCTTGCCCGGCCGGTCAGTTTAGGTGGACGGCCATGTCTTGGTAGGTTTGCAGTTGTGCCATACTCTTTCCATTTTCCGATGATGGATTGAACAGAGCTCCGTGAGATGTTCAAAGCTTGGGAGATTTTTTTATAACCTAACCCTGCTTTATATTTCTCCACAACTTTATCCCTGACCTGTCTGGTGTGTTCCTTGGCCTTCATGATGCTGTTTGTTCACTAAGGTTCTCTAACAAACCTCTGAGGGCTTCACAGAACAGCTATATTTACCCTAGGTTCACACTGATGTGGGTTTGAAATTGTGCAGTTCGACTTCAAGGGCGATTTGACAGAGATCTGTGTGGGTTCATGCACAGATGTCTATTCAAATCGCCCCCGAAGTTGCCAAAAGTAGTACATGAACTACTTCTGGGATTCACTTCTGCGGTGGCGCACCGATTCGGAGGGTGCCATTGCCGCTGATTTGACATGTCAAATCGCATGCCAAATTGGCCCAATGTGAACGTGGACTTATACTGAGATTACATGACACACAGGTGGACTCTATTTACTAATTAGGTGACTTCTGAAGGCAATTGGTTCCTCTAGATTTTAGTTAGGAGTATCAGAGTAAAGGGGGCGCCATACTAATGCCCCCCCCCCACACACACTTTTCACATATTTATTTGTATCATTTATCATTTTCCTTCCACTTTACAATTATGTGACACTTTGTGTTGGTCCATCAGATAAAATACCAATAAAATACATTTAATTTTTTTTTTTTAAATCAGATCATCTTTTATTGATTTTTATATTCAAACAATACAAAACACACAAACATCCCATGTACATATTTTATAACCAACATATATTCCAAAATCAGGCAAACGAAAAAAAACAACCCCCCTCCCCCCCCCCCCCCCCAATAATATCCTAATTATTAATCTATCCAGCCACTCCCAATCTATCTTTTAATCCCAAATTGACCACCATTTCCATACTTTCTCACATTTTTCTGGGCCTCTATGTAGAAATATCTGTTCCTCTTTGATTATAGTTTCCTTTATTTGTGTTTTCCGTTCCGCTAGAGTTGGGGGAGATGATGACATCCATTTTTGTGTTATAAGCTTCCGAGCCGGAAACAGACTCCTCACTATTGATGGGTATTTACAGGGACCCTAGAAGGCATATACCTGGTTCCAGAGGTAACTCTATCCCATAGATACCATTGATAGTAGATACAACTCCCTGCCAATATCGGTGGAGTTTTGGGGCCTCTCCATAACATATGTATTAGGTTAGCCGGACCCCCGTTACACCTAGGACATGAAGGGGTTTCTCTACGCCTCCAGTTAAATAACTTCTCTGGTGTATGATAGGTCCTATGCAAGATGAAGAGTTGGGTTAATATTTATGTAGAAGATAAGGAGACTCTGGCGACTGCACACAGTGCCGCCTCCCATTGGTCGTCCGATACCGACCCCAAATCTCCTTCCCATTGGGCTCTTTCTGGTATATCCACCTTTTCTTGAAAAGTACTCCGTATAGTTGTGATATGAAAGCCTTTCTTTGCCTCCTGCTTAGACAGCAATATGATTATAAATGTATTAAAGCGAAGTTCCAGTCATAATAAAATGTTTACACTGTTCAGCTGCATTAAATACAAAGACTAACCTTTGGAAAAAAAAATGTTATTCACCTTTTCAGGTCTGTTGCTAGGGGGTCCCTCGTAATCTGCCTCTTCCTCTCCAAGGCGCCTGACGTCATTTCCCTCGGCGCCCGCGCTCGCTAGTGCTCCTGGGAGATGTCTGTCATCATTTCCCAAGAGTCACTGGGCAGCGCCGAGGGCTGTAATTATCTCAGTTGTCATAACAACGGGGCGGGACCTTCCTCCGTCGCCGCCCATTATGGCTACGTTACAAACAATCGGCGCTAGGCCGCCGTTGAATCACACATGCGCGAGATAGAGAGGTGCATGCTGGTTACCCAGCATGCACCTCTCCATGCATATTCCAGGAAGCGATCTCGATTGGGCTTCACATGCCCACATTAATGATGGAAACGGCCACAAACGGAGGAAAGAAATATTACAGTAACAAATTTATATCTTTCAATAATCTATCTAGATCATTGTATAATGTTGTTTTAATTTCGTTAGCAATAACACTAGGACCCAAAAAGTTTCTCCGGAACTCTGCTTTAAGTATCATTTCATGAGAGCGAGTCTGCGCCTGCATAGCATGTCTAAGCTGAAGAAATTGAAGGAATCTTTGGGTTGGAATCCCATATTCCTTACCTAATTGGGTAAAAGTTTTTAGCACATCATTATGAAATAGTTGGCCTATAAACCTCACCCCTTTGGTCTTCCGTAAATCAAATCCTTCCAGTTTATTTAATTCCCCATAACTAGACAAGCAGTATCCAATGTCTGGTAACTGCTGAGCGGCATATACCTTGTGGATTCCCCGGTATTCCAATACAGGTGGTTCTCGGGATCTATCAGGATAATCAAGGTACTACATGAGCCTGCTGGAACGGCCACCAACATCAGCATCCTAGTCACTCCCCCCCAGAGCCTACATTTACGTTATTGGTTGTAACAGGACAAAATGTGGAAAATTTCAAGGGGTGTGAATACTTTTTCAAGGCACTGTACATCAGGGAGACCTCCCATCACAGAACCCCCCGCTGAAGGGTAGTACATGCCGTCTTCTCTCAGCTTTTATGGACAACTGAAAAGGTTTCCCAATGTGTCTTGAGGATTTATGGTAATAAAATCCTGTCTAATCATTATCTGACACCCAACCCCCGTCCCGTACACCTATCTCTGGGCCTGGCATCGAGACCCATATATGAATCTGATCCTTGTCCAATACATGTGCCTGATTACCCAACACTGCCTGACAACGCAATCCCATCTCTGACAACCCCACTCTGCATGACACTCAGATATAAGTCTGCCACCCAACTCTGTCCCTGGCCTTGAGCCCGAAATATGAATCTGACCCCTGTCTGATTATTCAACTCTCCCTGACAACACAACCCCAAACTCTTTGTCTGGAACCACCCTCCAAATATGAGTCTGACAACCCAACCCCGTCCTGTATAACTATCTCTGTCCCTGGCTTCGAGCCCCCAATATGAATCTGACCCTGTCCGATACCGGTGCCTAATAACCTAACACTGCCTGACCACACAATCCAAACTCTGTGTTTGGAACTAACCCCATCTCTGGCACACTGACCACACCCTGTATGACACCCAAATATGAGTCTGACACCAAACCCCGTCCTGTACAACGATCTCTGTGCCTGGCATCAAGCCCCAAATATAAATATGAACCCTGTCCGATACTGGTGGCTAATAACCTAACACTGCCTGACAACACAATCCAAACTCTATGTCTGGAACCAACCACCATCTCTGACAGTCCGACCCCAACCCTGCATGACCCCCAAAATGAGGTCTAACACCAGACACCATCCTGTACACTATCTCTGTGCCTGGCATTGAGCCCCAAATATGAATCTGACCTCTGTCTTATACCTATGCCTGATTACCCAACCCTGCCTGACAACACAACCCCAACTCTGTGTCTGGAACCAACCCCCAACTATAAGTCTGACACCCAACCCCATGTCTGACAACCTGACCCCAACCTTGCATGACCCCCAAATATTATTCTGACCCTTGTCCAATACATGTGCCTGACAACACAATCCCAACTCTGTGTCTGGGACTAACCCCCAAATATGAGTCTGACAACCTGACCCGCAAACATGAGTCTGACACCCAACCCCCATCCCGTACAACTATCTCTGTGTCGGCATTGAGCCCCAAATATGTATCTAAGGCAATATCCCCAACGCACGTGTTCCTGAAAATGGCTGAAAAATGAACAGGTACTGTACAACCACCGGCTGGAGATCGGAAGGACTTCAAGGCAAGGGATATGTCACCAGCACACCATGGACCTCCATGAAAGGGTCCAACTCTTTATTGATTTCTGCTGTGATGTGATCAGATAGCAAGTTTTGGAGCCATGTATCACGTGCCTGACAAAGGGGTCCTGCTTGGCTCCGAAACGTTGCTATCTTCTGCTGTGATCTGATTGGTCAATAAAGTACTGGACCCTTTTATGGAGTTCCTTGGTTTGCTGGTGACATATCTCTTGCCAAATATGAATCTGGCCCTTGTCCAATATCTGATAACCCAACACTGCCTAAAAGCAGAACCCTAACTCTGTGTCTGGAACCAACCTCCAAATATGAGTCTGATACCGAACCTATCTCTGACAACCCAAACCCAACCCTGCATAACACCCATCTCTGTGACTGGAATAGACCCCCAAATATGAGTCTAACACCCGTCCATTGCCCTGAGCTGGACACCCAACCCTGTGCCTGACACCCGCCTTTGTCCCTGTGTGATACCAAACTTTGTTACACCCAACTGCCTTATATGGGCCTGATACCCTACTCTGAGTCTGGAACTGACCCCTATGAGTGTGACATCTAACCCTGTATCTGGTAAAGACCCCCAAATAAATTAGTCTGACAATCCAACACTGTGCCTAATATGACCCCAGTCCTGCACCCAACATTGTGTCTGAAACCTGGATATGTGGTTTTACATGTAAAATCACATTAGAGTACATTGTGGGACACAGAGCATCTTCACCAGTCATTACAACAGGGATATGCTGCCACCTCCAGGTGATTGGACACTGGCAGGAAAAAAAAGACGGTTCCCTCCCAGGCATAACCCCTCCCCGTTAGGCAAGGCATCTGTTTTTGTAGACATCAGGAAGCCGTTAGCCTGCTGATATGTACTGTAAATCGTGACATTTCTGGAATCAGCGGTCCCAGTCAGCCCAGAGGGAACTGTGCCAGGAAACACTACTGAGCTGGTTACCCCACTTCAAATCTGCCGGTGCCCCTCCACCCCCAAGAGGAAGTGTGTCTTTGTGTGGCCTCTGTAGTCCTTGCTGCGACTTGTAGTACCTTCAAGCACAATATTCCCCTCGTACACATACATGTAACTGGCAGTAGTGCTGGGTGCTGTAATGACCACAGACTGGAAACTGTGGATGATCAAAGTGAAGAAATGTCATCAGCACACCAAGGATTCCTTGAAAGGGTCCAAAGCATTATTATTGTGGTCACATGATAAACATGCAGCAATGTTTTGGAGCCACGCAGGGCCCTTTCCTCAGGCAAGTGACGCTTGTGACCTGATAAAAGGGCCCTGCGTGGCTCTGAAACGTCATATGTTTATCATGTGACCACAATAAAAATACTTTGGACCCTTTCATGGAATCCTTGGTGTTCTAACATTTCTGCACTTTGTAGTACCTTCAGACACTAGCAAAAAACAGAAGCCTTGCTCAACGGGGGGAGTTATGTCTTGGAGGAAACTTCCTGTCCTGTTTTATTATTGCCAGTGCCCGATCACCTGAAGGTGGCAACATAACCCAATTGTTTTGACTGATGAAGATGCTCTCGTGTCCTGTGATATATGGTAAAGAAATTAGTCTGACCCCATCTCTGATAAACCAACCCCAATCCTGTGTCTGGTACCCAATTCTCCATATCAACATAAAAACAAACAAAGGCGCCTCTAAGTGCAGAAGATGAACAATTTTAATACCCCAACTGGGTTAAAAACACTTACAAAATAGAAGTAAAAAACAGGCACATCGTGGGTAAGGCTGCATTGGAAGAGGTCACGATCAGAGGAAGCCTTCAGGAGGATGGATGTAGTCACTGTCAGCAGCGATGTAAAACACAGGGAACAGCTGTGAAGCCGGCGTCGTCAGCGTGTGAGGGCTGCGAACCCGGAAGTGATGTCATCCGCTGGGTGGCTCTGTGACCAGCCTGAACCGCAAACGAAAGGCCAGAGAGGGGATGTGATGTCATCAGTGAGGGACGCGTTTCAGAACCGTCATTCGTTCCTTTCTCAACCTCGGATTGCACTGATGGCTGGGGAGGATATATACAAGCACACTGGCAGTGGATTGGCCGGGGGGCGGGGACAACTAGATTAAATAAGCACACTGGCAGTGGATTGGCCGGGGGGCGGGGACAACAAGGTTAAATAACAATAGGTCTAGTAAATACATGTGAATATAGACACACACCTGCAATAACATGCTGAGAAACAAAAGAACAACAATGGAAGAAAATAAAATCAAGGATGGTGATGTTGAAGATTAAAAACGATCTGTATAACAATCCAAGTGCCCAATGTGTGGGTCTGACAGATCATAGGAAATGTTGCACATAATAAATTGTCCGCAAATGGGTAACAAGAAAAGAGGGGGGGGGGGGAGAAAAGGGAAAAAGGGGGACCATGCATAACATTAGTCATATTAAAATAAAAATGTATAAAAATATATATAAATACCATAGATTCGAATGAAGGAAAGTATGTGAAAATAAAAAATCTATGTAAAAAATATATATATAAAAAAATATATATATATAAATTGGTAATAATAAACCATCTTATTATTATTAAAAGTGGGGGAGGAGGGGAAAAGATTGGATAAGTGTGGTAAAAAGATGTATTATCAAGGTATGGCATTAACTTCGGTAAAAAATGTATAGTCAAAGTATGGCACTAACTTCGAAGTCTTCATTTAACCCTCCAGGGGCTAAGACATTTAATAAAAATATCCAATACATTTCTCTATGGCATAGTCGTCGGTAGCGTTCAGCTGGGGGGAGATCTTTTGACATTGCCTCAATAACCCATACTCTGAGGCCGCTGGTGGACTTATCATGGACGTGTAGATAATGTTTGGGGACACTGTGATTATCTAGTCCGCCTTCAATAAAGCGACGGTGTTCACCAAACCGTTTCCGTAGTGGCCGGATGGTGCGCCCTACATAAAATAAACCACAGGGACAAGTAAGGCAATATATGACATGGTCAGAAGAACATGTGTGGAAGCCCTTTATTGGATATGTTTTGCCTTTGACGTGAAAATCTTTCTGGCCATGTGTCACAAACCGACAGGTCTTGCAGAGGGGTTTGCGGCACTGATACATCCCAGAAATAGCCAGGAAGGTGGGCATATGGTGACCAGGAGGTGGAGGTCTAGGCCTGAGTTTGCTGGTCGCTACCTTGCTCTTAATATTGGGTGCCTTCCTATAGGCAAATTGAGGTCTATTAGACAGAGTGGAAACTAGATGTTCGTCTTGTAATAGTAGAGGCCAATGTTTTTTAACAATATTTTCCATTTGTTTGTGTTGGGTATGGAATTGAGTAATGAATCGTGGATTACTATTGTCAGTGTTATGGCGTGGATGAGAATATTCAGTAGGCGGTTTACTCTTATATTTTTGATACGCTGTATCCACGAGATCAACGGGGAATCCCTTTTCAAGAAATTTTTCTTTTAGGATGAGACCTTCAGTGTCATAATCACTCTGTAATGTACAGTTCTTATTAAGCCTACAGAACTGGCTCTTAGGTACGTTGTTTAACCAAAGAGGGTGGTGGCAGCTTTTATAGTGGAGGAAGGAATTTCCAGCTGTTGGTTTGGTGAAGTTTTTGGCGTGTATCTCCTTACCTATCCAAAACAGTTCGAGGTCCAAAAAGGCTAATTTGTTAGGGTCAATGACAGAGGTGAAGGTGAGGCCCATATTATTGGTGTTGCAATATGTGACAAAGTCTGAAAATACTGATACGCTGCCATCCCAAATGATGATCACGTCATCTATATAGCGGCCATAAAAAACAATATGGGAAAAAAACGGATTGTTGTTCCATATATATTGTAGCTCCCAGTGCCCCATGGTAAGATTCGCATATGAGGGAGCAAAATGCGCCCCCATAGCTGTCCCCTGTAGCTGCAGATAGAAGTTGTCCTCAAATTTAAAATAATTGTGTGTAAGACAGAAGGAAGTGGCCTCAACAATGAAGGAAGCTTGCCTAGGATTAAGCATGGGATCTTGGCAAAGAAAAAACTGTAGGGCATTGAGGCCTACTTCATGAGGTATAGATGTGTAGAGAGATTGAACATCTAAAGAGGCCCAGTGGTAGTTTGTATCCCAGGAGTAGGTGGTTAAAGTTTCCAGTAGATGAGCGCCATCTCTAATATGTGACTGGAGGGATTGGGCCAGTGGCTGGAGGAATTGATCTATGTACTGTGATAGTCCACTGCTAATGCTGTCCATAGAGGCCACAATCGGTCGCCCAGGTGGTGTTTTAAGGTCTTTGTGCACCTTGGGCAGATGGTAAAAGTAGGGAGTGAAATGTACTTCTTTAACTAAAAAAGAGGCCTCTTGTTGTGTGATGATGTTTTCCTTCAGTGCTTTTTTAACCAGAGAAGAAGCTTCGATAGTGAATACGGGTAAGGGATCTTTATTGAGTCTGATATATGTGTTGGTATCAGATAATAGTCGCATGGCTTCAGAGACATAATCAGCTCTATTCTGTATCACTATACCTCCCCCTTTGGGTGAGATTGGAGATGGAATTTTTATTCTTATTTTAAATAATAAGAATAAAAATTCCATCTCCAATCTCACCCATCATGAACAAAGAGCTCTTGACACACTCACCAACAATTTAGAACTGGTCATAAAGAGTGCTGACAAAGGGGGAGGTATAGTGATACAGAATAGAGCTGATTATGTCTCTGAAGCCATGCGACTATTATCTGATACCAACACATATATCAGACTCAATAAAGATCCCTTACCCGTATTCACTATCGAAGCTTCTTCTCTGGTTAAAAAAGCACTGAAGGAAAACATCATCACACAACAAGAGGCCTCTTTTTTAGTTAAAGAAGTACATTTCACTCCCTACTTTTACCATCTGCCCAAGGTGCACAAAGACCTTAAAACACCACCTGGGCGACCGATTGTGGCCTCTATGGACAGCATTAGCAGTGGACTATCACAGTACATAGATCAATTCCTCCAGCCACTGGCCCAATCCCTCCAGTCACATATTAGAGATGGCGCTCATCTACTGGAAACTTTAACCACCTACTCCTGGGATACAAACTACCACTGGGCCTCTTTAGATGTTCAATCTCTCTACACATCTATACCTCATGAAGTAGGCCTCAATGCCCTACAGTTTTTTCTTTGCCAAGATCCCATGCTTAATCCTAGGCAAGCTTCCTTCATTGTTGAGGCCACTTCCTTCTGTCTTACACACAATTATTTTAAATTTGAGGACAACTTCTATCTGCAGCTACAGGGGACAGCTATGGGGGCGCATTTTGCTCCCTCATATGCGAATCTTACCATGGGGCACTGGGAGCTACAATATATATGGAACAACAATCCGTTTTTTTCCCATATTGTTTTTTATGGCCGCTATATAGATGACGTGATCATCATTTGGGATGGCAGCGTATCAGTATTTTCAGACTTTGTCACATATTGCAACACCAATAATATGGGCCTCACCTTCACCTCTGTCATTGACCCTAACAAATTAGCCTTTTTGGACCTCGAACTGTTTTGGATAGGTAAGGAGATACACGCCAAAAACTTCACCAAACCAACAGCTGGAAATTCCTTCCTCCACTATAAAAGCTGCCACCACCCTCTTTGGTTAAACAACGTACCTAAGAGCCAGTTCTGTAGGCTTAATAAGAACTGTACATTACAGAGTGATTATGACACTGAAGGTCTCATCCTAAAAGAAAAATTTCTTGAAAAGGGATTCCCCGTTGATCTCGTGGATACAGCGTATCAAAAATATAAGAGTAAACCGCCTACTGAATATTCTCATCCACGCCATAACACTGACAATAGTAATCCACGATTCATTACTCAATTCCATACCCAACACAAACAAATGGAAAATATTGTTAAAAAACATTGGCCTCTACTATTACAAGACGAACATCTAGTTTCCACTCTGTCTAATAGACCTCAATTTGCCTATAGGAAGGCACCCAATATTAAGAGCAAGGTAGCGACCAGCAAACTCAGGCCTAGACCTCCACCTCCTGGTCACCATATGCCCACCTTCCTGGCTATTTCTGGGATGTATCAGTGCCGCAAACCCCTCTGCAAGACCTGTCGGTTTGTGACACATGGCCAGAAAGATTTTCACGTCAAAGGCAAAACATATCCAATAAAGGGCTTCCACACATGTTCTTCTGACCATGTCATATATTGCCTTACTTGTCCCTGTGGTTTATTTTATGTAGGGCGCACCATCCGGCCACTACGGAAACGGTTTGGTGAACACCGTCGCTTTATTGAAGGCGGACTAGATAATCACAGTGTCCCCAAACATTATCTACACGTCCATGATAAGTCCACCAGCGGCCTCAGAGTATGGGTTATTGAGGCAATGTCAAAAGATCTCCCCCCAGCTGAACGCTACCGACGACTATGCCATAGAGAAATGTATTGGATATTTTTATTAAATGTCTTAGCCCCTGGAGGGTTAAATGAAGACTTCGAAGTTAGTGCCATACTTTGACTATACATTTTTTACCGAAGTTAATGCCATACCTTGATAATACATCTTTTTACCACACTTATCCAATCTTTTCCCCTCCTCCCCCACTTTTAATAATAATAAGATGGTTTATTATTACCAATTTATATATATATATTTTTTTATATATATATTTTTTACATAGATTTTTTATTTTCACATACTTTCCTTCATTCGAATCTATGGTATTTATATATATTTTTATACATTTTTATTTTAATATGACTAATGTTATGCATGGTCCCCCTTTTTCCCTTTTCTCCCCCCCCCCCTCTTTTCTTGTTACCCATTTGCGGACAATTTATTATGTGCAACATTTCCTATGATCTGTCAGACCCACACATTGGGCACTTGGATTGTTATACAGATCGTTTTTAATCTTCAACATCACCATCCTTGATTTTATTTTCTTCCATTGTTGTTCTTTTGTTTCTCAGCATGTTATTGCAGGTGTGTGTCTATATTCACATGTATTTACTAGACCTATTGTTATTTAACCTTGTTGTCCCCGCCCCCCGGCCAATCCACTGCCAGTGTGCTTATTTAATCTAGTTGTCCCCGCCCCCCGGCCAATCCACTGCCAGTGTGCTTGTATATATCCTCCCCAGCCATCAGTGCAATCCGAGGTTGAGAAAGGAACGAATGACGGTTCTGAAACGCGTCCCTCACTGATGACATCACATCCCCTCTCTGGCCTTTCGTTTGCGGTTCAGGCTGGTCACAGAGCCACCCAGCGGATGACATCACTTCCGGGTTCGCAGCCCTCACACGCTGACGACGCCGGCTTCACAGCTGTTCCCTGTGTTTTACATCGCTGCTGACAGTGACTACATCCATCCTCCTGAAGGCTTCCTCTGATCGTGACCTCTTCCAATGCAGCCTTACCCACGATGTGCCTGTTTTTTACTTCTATTTTGTAAGTGTTTTTAACCCAGGTGGGGTATTAAAATTGTTCATCTTCTGCACTTAGAGGCGCCTTTGTTTGTTTTTATGTCATTTTAGACCCTGCTTCAAGTCTTTTAAAGTTGCAGCCCTTTTTGCTGAAGATCACCATCCTTTCATCCCTTCCTACCTACACTTCTCCCGTTCATTTTTGGACTGCCGATCCTTAATAGAGACATCATTTGGACTACGCTAGTCCTGTGCGCCCTATACCACCTTTTATTTCCAATTCTCCATATCACCTGACTTTGTGTCTGGAACTGACCCCCCTAAACAAGTATCTGACACCCGTCCTCGACCCGTTACAACCCTTACACCCAATTCTCCATATCACCTGTGGTTGTGTCTGGAACCGACCCCCCCAAACAAGCATCTGACACCTGTCTTCAACTCTGACACCCAATCCTGTGCCTGACACCCATCTTCAACCCTAAAAGCCCAACATTGTGCCTGATACCCGTCTTCAATCCTGACACCCCATTGCAACCCTGACACCCAATCCTGGGTCTGGGACCCAACTCTCCATATCACCTGACCTTGTGTCTGGAACCGACCCCCCAAACAAGCATATAGTTTAGTATAGTAGGCGAGGAAAAAAGACACAAGTCCAACCTATGTGTGTGATTATGTGTCAGTATTACATTATATATCCCTGTATGTTGTGGTCATTCAGGTGATTATCTAATAGTTTCTTGAAGATATCGATGCTCCCCGCTGAGACCACCGCCTGTGGAAGGGAATTCCACATCCTTGCCGCTCTTACAGTAAAGAACCCTCTACGTAGTTTAAGGTTAAACCTCTTTTCTTCTAATTTTACTGAATGGCCACGAGTCTTATTAAATTCCCTTTCGCGGAAGTTTCCTCCCTATTGTGGGGTCACCAGTCCGGTATTTGTATATTGTGGGGTCACCAGTCCGGTATTTGTATATTGTGGGGTCACCAGTCCGGTATTTATATATTGTGGGGTCACCAGTCCGGTATTTATATATTGTGGGGTCACCAGTCCGGTATTTGTATATTGTGGGGTCACCAGTCCGGTATTTATATATTGTGGGGTCACCAGTCCGGTATTTATATATTGTGGGGTCACCAGTCCGGTATTTATATATTGTGGGGTCACCAGTCCGGTATTTATACATTGTGGGGTCACCAGTCCGGTATTTGTGCCTATCTTCTACTAGGACCCCCAGGTCCTTTTCCATCCTAGATCCCCCCAGAGGTTCTCCCCCCAGTGTATAGATTGCATTCAGATTTTTGCCACCCAAATGCATTATTTTACATTTTTCTACATTGAACCTCATTTGCCATGTAGTCGCCCCTCCCCCATTCATTTGTTCAGATCTTTTAGCAAGATTTCCACATCCTGCAGAGAAGTTATTGACCTGCTTAGCTTAGTATCGTCTGCAAATACAGAGATTGAACTGTTTATCCCATCCTCCAGGTCGTTTATGAACAAATTAAATAGGATTGGTCCCAGCACAGACCCCTGGGGGACCCCACTACCCACCCCTGACCATTCTGAGTACTCCCCATTTATCACCACCCTCTGAACTCGCCCTTGTAGCCAGTTTTCAATCCATGTACTCACCCTATGGTCCATGCCAACGCACCTTATTTTGTACAGTAAACGTTTATGGGGAACTGTGTCAAATGCTTTTGCAAAATCCAGATACACCACGTCTACGGGCCTTCCTTTATCTAGATGGCAACTCACCTCCTCATAGAAGGTTAATAGATTGGTTTGGCAAGAACGATTCTTCATGAATCCATGCTGATTACTGCTAATAATATCATTCTTATTACTAAAATCTTGTATATAGTCCCTTATCATCCCCTCCAAGAGTTTACATACTATTGATGTTAGGCTGACTGGTCTGTAATTCCCAGGGATGTTTTTTGGGCCCTTTTTAAATATTGGTGCTACATTGGCTTTTCTCCAATCAGCTGGTACCATTCCAGTCAATAGACTGTCTGTAAAAATTAGGAACAACGGTCTGGCAATCACTTGACTGAGTTCTGACACCCATCTTCAACCCTGAAAGCTCAACACTGTGCCTTACACCCGTCTTCAATTCTGACACCCCATTACAACCCTGACTTCCAATCCTGGGCCTGGGTCTCAATTTACCATATCACCTGACCTTGTGTCTGGAACGGAGCCCCCAAACAAGCATCTGACACCTGTCTTCAACCCTCACACCCAATTGCAACCTTGACACCCAATCTTGTGCCTGACACCTGTCTTCAACCCTGACACCCCATTACAACCCTGACACCCAATCCTGGTTTTAAAATCCAACTCTCCATATCACCTGACCTTGTGTGTCTGGAACCTACCCCCCAAACAAGCAATTGACACCATCTTCAACCCTGACACCCTATCCTGTGCCTGAAACCCGTCTTCAACCCTGACACCTTATTGCAACCTTGACACCCAATCCTGTGTCTGACACCCCATTACAACCCTGACGCCCAATTCTGGCTCTGGAACCCAATTCTCCATATCACCTGACCTTGTGTCTATCCATACCATACCCCAGCAGCAATCTCACTGGGAAGGAAGTCATATAATTATTTATTACTAACGATGACCTGTGATGTCACCAACTCCAGTTACAGTATTTGACAAAAGTAAGTAACCCCTCAGTGACATTTGTGTAAATCTTTTCTTCTATCTTTTCATGTGACAACACTGAAGAAATGACACTTGTCTACAATGTAAAGTAGTGAGTGTACAGCTTGTATAACAGTGTAAATTTACTTTCCCCTCAAAATAACTCAACACACAGCCATTAATGTCTAAACCGCTGGCAACAAAAGTCAGTACACCCCTAAGTGAAAATCTCCACATTGGGCCCAATTATCCATTTTCCCTCCCCGGTGTGTGTGATATTTTGTGTGGCCACCATTATTTTCCAGCACTGCCTTAACCCTCTTGGGCATGGAGGTCACCAGAGCTTCACAGGTTGTCACTGGAGTCCTCTTCCCCTCCTCCATGATGACATCACAGAGCTGGTGGATGTTAGAGACCTTGCGCTCCTCCACCTTCCATTTGAGGATGTCCCACAGATGATCAATAGGGTTTAGGTCTGGAGACATGCTTGGCCAGTCCATCACCTTTACCCTCAGCTTCTTTAGCAAGGCAGTGGTCATCTTGGAGGTGTGTTTGGGGTGGTTATCATGTTGGAATACTGCCCTGCGGTCCAGTCTCTGAAGGGAGGGGATCATGCTCGGCTTCAGTATATCACAGTACATGTTGGCATTCATGGTTCCCTCAATGATCTGTAGCCCCCCAGTGCCGGCAGCACTCATGCAGCCCCAGACCATGACACTCCCACCACCATGCTTGACTGTAGACAAGACACACTTGTCTTTGTACTCCTCACCAGGCCTGGACTGGGACAAAAAATAGGCCCGGGCATTTTGGACTGAGCAGCCCATGACATGTTACCGGCCCCTTCCCCACTCTCCACCCTGACAGATCCCCTGAGAGAGGGGAGGGGGGAACCCAGCAGAGGTGTGGGGGGTGGGGGGGTGAGGTGGGACCAGGAAAGAGCATGGGGGGATGGAGAGCACAGGGAACAACCTTGAGAACATGGGGTGGGATGAGAGCACAGGGGAGAGGCAGAGAACACAGGGAGGAAAAGGAGAGCACAGGGGGGCGGCAGAGAGCATGGGGGGAGGTGGAGAACACTGGGGGGGGCGGCAGAGAGCATGGGGGGAGGTGGAGAGCACAGGGAGGGCGGCAGAGATCATGGGGGGAGGTGGAGAGCACAGGGGGGGCGGCGGAGAGCATGGGGGGAGGTGGAGAGCACAGGGGGGGTGGCGGAGAGCATGGGGGGAGGTGGAGAGCACAGGGGGGGCGGCGGAGAGCATGGGGGGAGGTGGAGAGCACTGGGGGGGGCGGCAGAGAGCATGGGGGGAGGTGGAGAGCACAGGGGGGCAGCGGAGAGCATGGGGGGAGGTGGAGAGCACATGGAGGGCGGCGGAGATCATGGGGGGAGGTGGAGAGCACAGGGGGTGGCGGCAGAGAGCATGGGGGGAGGTGGAGAGCACAGGGAGGGCGGCGGAGATCATGGGGGGAGGTGGAGAGCACAGGGGGGGCGGCGGAGAGCATGGGGGGAGGTGGAGAACACTGGGGGGGGCGGCAGAGAGCATGGGGGGAGGTGGAGAGCACAGGGAGGGCGGCGGAGATCATGGGGGGAGGTGGAGAGCACAGGGGGGGCGGCGGAGAGCATGGGGGGAGGTGGAGAGCACAGGGGGGTGGCGGAGAGCATGGGGGGAGGTGGAGAGCACAGGGGGGGCGGCGGAGAGCATGGGGGGAGGTGGAGAGCACAGGGGGGCAGCAGAGAGCATGGGGGGAGGTGGAGAGCACATGGAGGGCGGCGGAGATCATGGGGGGAGGTGGAGAGCACAGGGGGTGGCGGCGGAGAGCATGGGGGGAGGTGGAGCGCACTGGGGTGGCAGCAGAGAGCATGGGCAGGGTGGAGAGCCCAGGGGGGCAGCAGAAAGAAGCAGGATAGGACGAGCAGTGGGGGCGGCTGCATATAGAACAATCATTCTCTCCCTCTTCCTCCTGCAGTCTCGGAATGCCTGCTTCTCCTCTAACTCTCGCAGGCATTCCGAGACTGCAGGAGGAAGATGGAGAGAGAATGATTGTTCTATATGCAGCCGCCCCCACCGCTCTTCCTATCCAGGTTACAGGGGGGGTGGACGTTTTCTGTCATCCGGTGTTCGGCTCCAAGGTGCCTGCAGCAGGTGTCTGCTCTGGCCCCTCCCCCTTTGCAGTCACGCCCCCCGGCCCCGAGGGCTGACCTATACGGGCGGCCGTGGAAAGGCTGAAGGCGTCTCATCTAGCTCCTCCCCCCAGTGCCGATGGCTGAGCTTAACTGGCAGCCAGGCGGCCGCGGAGAGGCTGGATGAGTGGCGTGGGCTCAAAGAGCAGCCCAGCACCTTGGGCTGTGCAAGGACTTGCAGCCTGGCAGCCCCGGCGGCCGCGGCCCACCGGGCAAGTGCCCGATTTGCCCTATGGCCAATCTGGGCCTGCTCCTCACCTGGTTGCCCCCACACACGCTTGTCACCATCTGAACCAAATACGTTTATCTTGGTCTCATCAGACCACAGGACATGGTTCCAGTAATCCATGTCCTTAGTCTGCTTGTCTTCAGCAAACTGTTTGTGGACTTTCTTGTCCATCATCTTTAGAAGAGGCTTCCTTCTGGGATGACAGCCATGCAGACCAATTTGATGCAGTGTGCGGCGTATGTTCTGAGCACTGACAGGCTGACCCCCCACCCCTACAACCTCTGCAGCAATGCTGGCAGCACTCATACGTCTATTTCCCAAAGACAACCTCTGGATATGACGCTGAGCACGTGACCTCAACTTCTTTGGTGGACCATGGCGAGGCCTGTTCTGAGTGGAACCTGTCCTGTTATACCGCTGTATGGTCTTGGCCACCGTGCTGCAGCTCAGTTTCAGGGTCTTGGCAATCTTCTTATAGCCTAGGCCATCTTTATGTAGAGCAACAATTCTTTTTTTTCAGATCCTCAGAGAGTTATTTGCCATGAGGTGCCATGTTGAACTTCCAGTGACCAGTATGAGAGAGTGAGAGCGATAACACCAAAATTTAACACACCTGCACCACATTCACACCTGAAACGAGTCACATGACATCGGGGAGGGAAAATGGCTAATTGGGCCCAATTTGGAGATTTTCACTTAGGGGTGTACTGACTTTTGTTGCCAGTGGTTTAGACATTAATGGCTGTGTGTTGAGTTATTTTGAGGGGACAGCAAATTTACACTGTTATACAAGCTGTACACTCACTACTTTACATTGTAGACAAGTGTCATTTCTTCAGTGTTGTCACATGAAAAGATACAAGAAAAGATTTACACAAATGTCACTGAGGGGTGTACTTACTTTTGTCAGATACTGTATAACCAGCAAAGCTAAACAACAGGCCAACCAGGATAGATCTGTCCAGCCCGTTCGGTAATCCTGGCACCCCTTTACAGTCAGGCCTTTATTCAAATAGGTAGCAAAGTTTGGTCACAGACCCCCCCAGAGACACTGATGGGGTCATCGCTCTATTGGTACTCCTTCCAGCAAGCTCCCAGTGTCAGTCCAAAGCACAGTGATTTGGGTCAGAACCCCCCATTCCTCTCTCACCCAGAGATACAGGAAGGTCAAATAATGAGGAAAAAATGGATTTTTAAAACAGCTTACCTGTAAAATCCTTTTCTTGGAGTACATCACGGGACACAGAGCACCATAGTAATGACTATCTGGGTTTATATGCTACCTTCAGGTGATTGGACGCTGGCAACCAATAGTAAGAAGGTTCCTCCCATATAACCCCTCCCACACGGGAAGTACCTTAGTTTAGTAGCAAGCAATGAAGATCCCAGAAAGAAGGGAGGGACCTCTGTGTCCCGTGATGTACTCCAAGAAAAGGATTTTTACAGGTAAGCTGTTTCAAAAAGCCATTTTTCTTTATTGTACATCACGGGACACAGAGCACCATAATAATGACTATCTGGGATGTCCTAAAGCAATGTATTTGAGGGGGGGGGGGACAAAGTATTCCTAGATCCCCTTTTGGCCCAGGACCTATAAAGCTGCTTGCAGCACGCTGCGGCCAAAAACAGTCTCCTTATGAGATCTACCATCATCCACTTGTGGCGCACTGCCCATGATGCACTGACCCCTCTAGTAGAGTGAGCTTTTAGATACCGAGGTGGAATCTTGTCTTTTAACCCATAAGCCTGGATAATGACCTGGCGAATCCACCTAGAGATAGCTGAACTAGTCGCTGCCTGTCCCTTCTTAGGACAAAAAAGGAGTCAGTTTTCCGAAATGGAGCTGACATCCTTAACCACTTGACGACCGCCTCACGCCGATTTACGTCGGCAAGGCGGCACGGACAGGCAAAATCACGTACATGTACGTGATTTGCCTTCTGCGGGTGGGGGGTCCGATCGGACCCCCCCCCCGGTGCCCGAGGCGGTCGTCTTTTGTCCAGCGGCGATCAGAGGTGAGGGGGAGGCCATCCGTTCGCGGCCCCCTCTCTCGTGATCGCCGCCGGCCAATCACATCATTCCTTTGCTGCTGTATGCTAAACATCAGCAAAGGAAATTATGTCATCTCTCCTCGGCTCGGTAATTTCCGTTCCGGCGCCGAGGAGAGAAGACAGGTATGTGAGTGCACAACACTACACAACACAGTAGAACATGCCAGGCACACAAAACACCCCGATCCCCCCCCGATCGCCCAAACCAGTCGTAGTCAAACCAGCACTGCAGTAACACTTGGTGACGTGGCGAGTCCCATAAGTGCAGTTCAAGCTGGTGAGGTGGCAAGCACAAGTAGTGTCCCGCTGCCACCAAGAAGACAAACACAGGCCCGTCGTGCCCATAGTGCCCTTCCTGCTGCATTCGCCAATCCTAATTGGGAACCCACCACTTCTGCAGCGCCCGTACTTCCCCCATTCACATCCCCAACCAAATGCAGTCGGCTGCATGAGAGGCATTTTTATGTCCTCCCGAGTACCCCTACCCAGCGAACCCCCCCAAAAAAGATGTTGTGTCTGCAGCAAGCGCGGATATAGGCGTGACACCCGCTATTATTGTCCCTCCTGTCCTGACAATCCTGGTCTTTGCATTGGTGAATGTTTTGAACACTACCATTCACTAGTTGAGTATTAGCGTAGGGTACAGCATTGCACAGACTAGGCACACTTTCACAGGGTCTCCCAAGATGCCATCGCATTCTGAGAGACCCGAACCTGGAACCGGTTACAGTTATAAAAGTTAGTTACAAAAAAAGTGTAAAAAAAAAAAAAAAAAAAATTATAAAATAAAAAAAAATAGTTGTCGTTTTATTGTTCTCTCTCTCTCTATTCTCTCTCTATTGTTCTGCTCTTTTTTACTGTATTCTATTCTGCAATGTTTTATTGTTATTATGTTTTATCATGTTTGCTTTTCAGGTATGCAATTTTTTATACTTTACCGTTTACTGTGTTTTATTGTTAACCATTTTTTTGTCTTCAGGTACGCCATTCACGGCTTTGAGTGGTTATACCAGAATGATGCCTGCAGGTTTAGGTATCATCTTGGTATCATTCTTTTCAGCCAGCGGTCGGCTTTCATGTAAAAGCAATCCTAGTGGCTAATTAGCCTCTAGACTGCTTTTACAAGCCGTGGGAGGGAATGCCCCCCCCCCACCGTCTTCCGTGTTTTTCTCTGGCTCTCCTGTCTCAACAGGGAACCTGAGAATGCAGCCGGTGATTCAGCCAGCTGACCATAGAGCTGATCAGAGACCAGAGTGGCTCCAAACATCTCTATGGCCTAAGAAACCGGAAGCTACAAGCATTTTATGACTTAGATTTCGCCGGATGTAAATAGCGCCATTGGGAAATTGGGGAAGCATTTTATCACACCGATCTTGGTGTGGTCAGATGCTTTGAGGGCAGAGGAGAGATCTAGGGTCTAATAGACCCCATTTTTTTCAAAAAAGAGTACCTGTCACTACCTATTGCTATCATAGGGGATATTTACATTCCCCGAGATAACAATAAAAATGATTAAAAAAAAAAATATGAAAGGAACAGTTTAAAAATAAGATAAAAAAGCAAAAAAATAATAAAGAAAAAAAAAAAAAAAAAAAAAGCACCCCTGTCGCCCCTACTCTCGCACTAAGGCGAACGCAAGCGGCGGTCTGTCGTCAAACGTAAACAGCAATTGCACCATGCATGTGAGGTATCGCCGCGAAGGTCAGATCGAGGGCAGTAATGTTTGCAGTAGACCTCCTCTGTAAATCTAAAGTGGTGACCTGTAAAGGCTTTTAAAAATGTATTTATTTTGTTGCCACTGCACGTTTGTGCGCAATTTTAAAGCATGTCATGTTTGGTATCCATGTACTCGGCCTAAGATCATCTTTTTTATTTCATCAAACATTTGGGCAATATAGTATGTTTTAGTGCATTAAAATTAAAAAAAGTGTGTTTTTTCCCCAAAAAATGCGTTTGAAAAATCGCTGCGCAAATACAGTGTGGAAAAAAAAAAATGAAACACCCACCATTTTAATCTGTAGGGCATTTGCTTTAAAAAAATATATAATGTTTGGGGGTTCAAAGTAATTTTTTTGCAAAAAAAAAAAAACTTTTTCATGTAAACAATAAGTGTCAGAAAGGGCTTTGTCTTCAAGTGGTTAGAAGAGTGGGTGATGTGTGACATAAGCTTCTAAATGTTGTGCATAAAATGCCAGGACAGTTCAAAACCCCCCCAAATGACCCCATTTTGGAAAGTAGACACCCCAAGCTATTTGCTGAGAGGCATGTTGAGTCCATGGAATATTTTATATTGTGACACAAGTTGCGGGAAAGAGACAAATTATTTTTTTTTTTTGCACAAAGTTGTCACTAAATGATATATTGCTCAAACATGACATGGGAATATGTGAAATTACACCCCAAAATACATTCTGCTGCTTCTCCTGAGTACGGGGATACCACATGTGTGGGACTTTTTGGGAGCCTAGCCGCGTACGGGACCCCGAAAACCAAGCACCGCCTTCAGGCTTTCTAAGGGCGTAAATTTTTGATTTCACTCTTCACTGCCTATCACAGTTTCGGAGGCCATGGAAAGCCCAGGTGGCACAAACCACCCCCCAAATGACCCCATTTTGGAAAGTAGACACCCCAAGCTATTTGCTGAGAGGTATAGTGAGTATTTTGCAGACCTCACTTTTTGTCACAAAGTTTTGAAATTTGAAAAAAGAAAAAAAAAATTTCTTCATTTTCAAAAACAAATGAGAGCTGCAAAATACTCACCATGCCTCTCAGCAAATAGCTTGGGGTGTCTACTTTCCAAAATGGGGTCATTTGGGGGGGTTTGTGCCACCTGGGCTTTCCATGGCCTCCGAAACTGTGATAGGCAGTGAAGAGTGAAATCAAAAATTTACACCCTTAGAAATCCTGAAGGCGGTGATTGGTTTTCGGGGCCCCGTACGCGGCTAAGCTCCCAAAAAGTCCCACACATGTGGTATCCCCATACTCAGGAGAAGCAGCTGAATGTATTTTGGGGTGCAATTCCACATAGGCCCATGGCCTGTGTGAGCAATATATCATTTAGTGACAACTTTTTGTAAATATATATATATATTTTTTTTTTTTTGTCATTATTCAATCACTTGGGACAAAAAAAATAAATATTCAATGGGTTCAACATGCCTCTCAGCAATTTCCTTGGGGTGTCTACTTTCCAAAATGGGGTCATTTGGGGGGGTTTTGTACTGCCCTGCCATTTTAGCACCTCAAGAAATGACATAGGCCGTCATAAACTAAAAGCTGTGTAAATTACAGAAAATGTACCCTAGTTTGTAGACGCTATAACTTTTGCGTAAACCAATAAATATACACTTATTGACATTTTTTTTACCAAAGACATGTGGCCGAATAAATTTTGGCCTAAATGTATGACTAAAATTGAGTTTATTGGATTTTTTTTATAACAAAAAGTAGAAAATATCATTTTTTTTCAAAATTTTCGGTCTTTTTCCGTTTATAGCGCAAAAAATAAAAACTGGTGATCAAATACCATCAAAAGAAAGCTCTATTTGTGGGAAGAAAAGGACGCAAATTTCGTTTGGGTACAGCATTGCATGACCGCGCAATTAGCAGTTAAAGCGACACAGTGCCAAATTGGAAAAAGACCTCTGGTCCTTAGGCAGCATAATGGTCCGGGGCTCAAGTGGTTAAGTAAACCTTGATCGCTTTTACCACATCCAGTGAATGAAGCGACTTTTCTTCCCTAGACTTAGGGTTTGGAAAAAAGGAAGGCAAAATGATATCCTGATTCAAATGAAAATTGGAAACTACCTTAGGCAAAAAAATCGGGACAGGGGCGCATGACCACCTTATCCTGATGTAAAAACAAAAAAAGGTTCTTCACAAGAAAGGGCGGCCAACTCTGACACCCTTCTAGCCGAGGTTATGGCCACCAAAAAGACCAATTTCCTAGTTAATAGGATAAAAGGAATACGCTTAATAGGTCCAAAAGTTTGACTCTGTAGAGCCGATAGTACCAAGTTCAGATCCCAGGGGCATAAGGGTGGTTTAACCGTGGGCCTCAAGTGCGTTACCCCCTTGACAAAAGGTCCACACTAAAGAATGGGATGCAATTGGTCTCTGGAAAAAAGGTAAGGCCAAAATTTGTCCTTTAATGGTCCCTAAAGCTAGGTTTAAATCAACTCCTGCTTGAAGGAAGGCAAGGACCCTCCCAATCGTATACCTGCGAGGGTGCCATCTTCTCCCCTCACACCAGGAAATGTATGACTTCCAGATCCTATAGTAAATACTTCTAGAGACTAGTTTCCTAGCATTTATCAGAGTAGACAAGACTGAACTTCTAATACCACAATCTTTCAGTATCCTGGTCTCAATAGCCATGTCATCAAATTTAGCGACCGTAAAGAAGGATAGAAAATGGGACCTTGGGATAACAGGTCTGAACGGTATGGGAGGCACAACGTGTCCCCCACTGCCATCTTCACAATCTCCGTGTACCACGACCTCCTGAGCCAATCTGGGGGCCACCAGGATCACCGTGTTTTGTTCTTCCTGTATCCTGCGTAGCAGGTGCGGCAGAATCTGGATCGGAGGGAAAGCATAGATTAGGGAATACTGATTCCAGGGAACCACCAACGTGTCTGTCCCGACAGCAAGTGGATCCTTGGTCCTGGACACAAGCCTGTCCAGCTTGGCATTGAATCTGGATGGCAGTAGATCCACATCTGGGGTCCCCCAGTGCTGGCAGATTTGAAGAAAAACTTCTGGATGAGGGGACCACTCCCCTGGCAACAATTGCTGGCGACTTAGGAAGTCTGCCTGCCAATTGTCCACACCCGGTATAAAGACCGGCGAAAGAAACGGCACATGCCTCTCTGCCCAAGTTAATGTATGATTCACTTCTTTTTGGGCTGCCTGGCTCCGGGTGTCTCCTTGGTGGTTGATGTATGCTACCACTGTGGTGTTGTCGGACTGGACTCGGACAGGAAGATCCCGCAATCTGGATGTCCAAAATAGGAGAGCCAAGAGGGCGGCCCGAATCTCCAACAGATTGATAGGCAAGGTCCTTTCTGCTTCGGACCATACTCCCTGGACGGATGCCTCTTCCAGGACTGCTCCCCAGGCGAGACGACTGGCATCCGTAGTTACCACCCTCCAGGTTAGAGGCGGAAAGGATTTTCCGCTCTTCAAGTTGCAGGTTTTTGACCACCAAGAGAGGTCCCGTTGTACCCGTGGGGATAGAGACATGGGACGATCCAAGGCTTGAACAGTCTTGTCCCAGGCCTCCAGAATATTGTTCCGGAACAACCTGGAGTGGGACTGCGCATAGGGAATTGCGTTAAGATGACACCATCTTGCCCAGCAATCTCATGCACAGTCAAATCGAAGGTCTCTCTTCTCTTTTTACTTTTTGGACAAGCTCCACTATTGAGTTGACCTTTAAGGGAGGTAAACACACCCTTTCTTTAGTGGTGTCCAAGATCAGGCCCAGATACACCAAGACCTGAGCCGGACAGAGGGCCGATTTGTCCACATTCAGAATCCAGCCTAGGAACCGCAGGAAACGAACCATTGTTGTAACGTTTTTAACTAGGATGGAGCAAGATCGGTCCTTTAACAGAAGATCGTCCAGATATCCTACCACTGAGAACTTTTGGGACCTTAGGAATGCCAATACCGGGGCCAGAATCTTTGTGAAGACCCGAGGGGCCGTGGCTAGACCGAATGGCAATGCTACAAACTGGAAATGATGCCCCTCTACTGCAAAACGCAGAAATCTCTGATGTGGAATGAAGATCGGTACATGCGGGTACCTTGATGTCTATGGATGCTAAGTTATCCCCTTTTCTCAGAGATGCGATTACTGAACGGGGCGACTCCATATGGAAGGACCGGACATTTAAAAAGCAGTTGAGGGACTTGAGGTCCAGAATGGGCCTTACCTCCCCGTTCGGCTTCGGCATGGTGAAAAGGTTTGAGTAAAACCCCTTGAATCTTTCTCTGTGCGGAACCTTTACAATTACCCCCTGCTTTTCCAGATGCTCCAAAGCCAGGAACAGGCATTTCTTTTTCTCTGGATCTGACGGAATTCTGGACTCCAGAAACAGAGTTGGGGGAAATTCCCAGAAGTCTATTTTGTAACCCTGTGTTACAGTAGAAATGACCCACCTGTCCCAAACCAGTTTCTCCCAAGTATCTGAAAACAACCGAAGTCTGCCCCCCATCTGTAAGAACGGGGGCGCCCCCTTCACAAGGTAGACTTGGAATTGGACTTGGCGGTTTCTGGGTCCAAGGTCTTTTTTGACCCTGAGGTTTTTTAAAACTAGGCGGCTGAGGCTGTCGATACCGCTTGGGAGAAGAAGCACTTGGCCCTGGAGCGTTGGGAATCTTAAAGGAAGGCTGCTTATTCCTCCTTTTAATAGGAATGAAGGAGCTCTTTCCTCCTGAGATATTTTGGATATATTTATCCAAATCCTCACCAAATAGGCGTTCCCCATGAAAAGGAAAAGCTGCGAGCAGCCTTTTGCATGGTGTCTCGGCAGACCAGTTCTTTAACCACAAGACTCTGCGCATATGTATTGACAGTAGCGAAAAACGAGACATCTGCTGGATCGAGTCCTTCAATGCGTCTACTGCAAAACAAGGCGCGAGAAAGCTCCGACAATTCCTCGGTAGATTCCTCCTGAAAAGGTACGTTCCTAACCAATCTTTTAAAACGGTCCTTCAGGGACTGGCAAATACCGATAGCCACAACTGCCGGCTGTACTGCTGAACCGGCCACCGCAAAGGAAGCTTTCAGCAAGGATTCCACTTTTTTATCCGCCGGATCCTTAAACACCTGGGCATTATCCACTGGATAGGTTAGGCTTTTATTCACTGAAGAAATGGCAGCATCAACCAAAAGGTGTATCCCACTTCTTCCTGAATGTTTCCTCCATAGGGTATAAAAGGGAAAACCTTTTTGGAGGCAAGTATATCCTGTCAGGGTGATTCCAGTCAGCGTAAATCACCTGCTCCAATAAAGGATGCAAAGGGAACGCCTGGGAACCTTGGCTGAGGTCGCAAGGATCCTAAAGTAGAACAGGAAAGTCCAGGCTCCTGAACCGGGGGCAATTTAAACCCAGCTCTTACCATTTCAGCTAGAGACTGGAGAAACAATTTTTGGGTTTGGGAGGCTGAAATTGGTTCCTCAGAACCCGAATCCTCAGCCTCTCCTTCCTCCTTATCCTTTTACGGCCACTTCCTCCAAATCCTCTGCCCATTCTGGTTCCAGATCACATTGACCCATCTGGCTATGAGAGTCCTGGTGCTCAAGTGACTCTCCACTGGGGCCAGGCTCAGGAGAGGGAGATCTAGGACGCTTCTTCCCTCCCTGCGTTACTGTGGCGATCATACCCGCTATTTTGCCCTCAAGGCCCGCTAGGGCTGATGCTAAGTCACCCTTAGTAACATAAGCCGAGGCAGGAACATTGGTAGTGGCCACTATGCCTGAGAACTGCAATGGCTCAGCCAAACCAGATGCCGCAGGTCTTTCAGGGGAGACTGAGGCTGTGGCAACATGAGGTTGGTCTCCTATTTTTAAAGGAAGTACTTTAACCCCAGGACTTGCCCTGCTCCCCATACCCCCTCTTCTGGAAGACATTGCTTACAAGAGATGAGGAAAACAAGTACTCCCCCTGAGCTATAGGCTGTAATCCAGCGTATAGCAGCTATCGCAGCTTTATACAAAGACCCTTCAAACTTGTCTGTCCAAAACCTCCAAACTCAGGTGCCCCTCTGTGTCCCAACAGTGTGCTCTAGGAGCCCTAGCTTCTTATAGAGCCTGTAATTGATCCCAATAAACCGGCACCGCCGTGCATGGGCGAGCGTCCATACACGCGCCACCACGTGACCCGCAGCACGCACGATGACACGGGAACCCCAGCGGCGCACGCGCACACCCACAGCACACTCACCGCGCCCACGGCGTACTCGCGGGACACACACCGCATAAGTGCACACCGCCGCTTGTCAGCTGTAATTTCAGACACAGTGGGACACGAGGCACACGCAGACTAGGAAGCCCATACATAGCAACATGACATAGAGGAAAAAAAACAGACTTAGGAATCCCAGAGGGAGTACTCACCGGTCCGCTGCAGGGCCAGAGACAGGCCCAATCTTCCCCCATCACGGTGGGTAGCGCCTCCGAGGACCTTCAAGGACCGGGTCCCCTATTACTTGGGGTCCACACCCTTAGGCACCCTTCTGGTTCCCTTGGGCAAAAAATAGACCAGGAATACCATCAACAAGGGTCCAGCGCCATATCGGACACATTACAGGCAAAACCTCGTTCTTGAACCAAGGCTCCGGTACCATTGACTTTAGCTTTCTTTTGCCATCCGAATGGATCCGATTATAACATCCTCACTACATCATTGAAGAAGTTTGAAGAGCTTCAACAGCCGTGACCATCACCTTCAAGACACTGGCGAGGAACTAAGGTACTTCCCGTGTGGGAGGGGTTATTTGGGAGGAACCTTCTTACTATTGGTTGCCAGCGTCCAATCACCTGAAGGTAGCATATAAACCCAGATAGTCATTATTATGGTGCTCTGTGTCCCGTGATGTACGATAAAGAAAAATCAGAATATATACAGAATGAAATGAACAGTTTTCATGTCTAATGGGAGTTTCCAGTCCGGGATCGATGGAGGAAAGACCTGTGTGCCGTGTGTATTGGGGGGGGATCAATGAGCAGAGTAGAAGGGGGGGTGCACAGCGAGTATAGGGGGATCGATGAGCAGTATAGTGGGGGGGGGGGAATCGATCGATGAGCAGTATAGTATGGGGGGGTGCACAGTGAGTATAGGGGGGATCAATGAGCCATATGGGGGGGGGGGGTGCACAGTAAGTATAGGGGGGATCTATAAGCAGTGTAGGGGGGGTGCACAGTATGGGGGGATCGGTGAGCAGTGGGGTGGGGAATCGATGAGCAGTGGGGGAGGGGTGCACAGTATGGGGGATCAGTGAGCAGTGGGGGAGGGAATTGATGAGCAGTGGGGGAGGGGTGCACAGTGTATATAGAAGGCACAAAACAATTACAAAATAAAAGTTTATTAAAAGCAGCAAAAACACAAAACAAAGACGAATATTTCTACAATTCGAAGAGATCGTCCAGAAATATTAATATATCGAGCATTTCCCACTGCGGCTGTGACTCCGCCTCCTCCAGCAACATCTCTGCAACAGAAGAGGGGGGGGGGGGGAGAGAGATGAGCGTCACCCAACAGACCCCCCCAATACTCCCAGACTGATTGGACCCCCAATACCTCCAGAATGAGCGTCACCCATCAGAAACCCCCCCCCCCCCCCCCCGACTCCGTGTCATCTAACAATGGTGTATTACATAGCAGTACAGACCCTGATGAACCCCAGACTGAGATTTACCGACAGAACCCCCAATACTCCCAGACTTACTTGACCCCATGGACCCCCGATACCCCCAGACTGGACCCCGCAGACCCCCGATACCCCCAGACTGGACCCCGCAGACCCCCGATACCCCCAGACTGGACCCCGCAGACCCCCGATACCCCCAGACTGGACCCCGCAGACCCCCGATACCCCCAGACTGGACCCCGCAGACCCCCGATACCCCCAGACTGGACCCCGCAGACCCCCGATACCCCCAGACTGGACTGCGCAGACCCCCGATACCCCCAGACTGGACCCCGCAGACCCCCGATACCCCCAGACTGGACCGCGCAGACCCCCGATACCCCCAGACTGGACCCCGCAGACCCCCGATACCCCCAGATTGGACCGCGCAGACCCCCGATACCCCCAGACTGGACCCCGCAGACCCCCGATACCCCCAGACTGGACCCCGCAGACCCCCGATACCCCCAGACTGGACCCCGCAGACCCCCGATACCCCCAGACTGGACCCCGCAGACCCCCGATACCCCCAGACTGGACCCCGCAGACCCCTGATACCCCCAGACTGGACCCCGCAGACCCCCGATACCCCCAGACTGGACCGCGCAGACCCCCGATACCCCCAGACTGAGTGTCACCCAAAAGACCCCTCCCCCACCATTGATTATTCTAAAAGAAAAAAATTTGCGCTAGGTGTAAATTGATGTGAATAAAAATGATATGAACCTGTGAAAAGATATATTATTGTGCTAAGGTGTACAAATATATAATAAACCTGTGAAGAGGTATCCTGCAGCTGTACGCTATAACCCTGATAGGGGGCACCACTAAACGTATATATCAAAGGCGCAGCGCTGGATATAAATAAACAGTGAAAATTATTTTGTTATGTGCAAATGAAAACTGTGCACATTAATCACTAAAATAATGTCCGTGAATATTTCTAATCAAAGTATAAATAAACGTCCATAAAAACATGTGAAAAAAGCCGCTACAGATGTCTGGCTTCCACCGCTGTAAAACCCGTCACCAGAAAGATAAAAGGCTTACCGGACAGCCTTTAAAAAAAAGTCATGAATCAATCTCCACCTCGGATGCTGTCCCTTCTATGGATGGATCCTGCTGTGAAGTGCTGGATGGTTGATCTCAGATCCGTCAGCCATGGAGGAGAGCCGATCCCAGCGGTGATGGATATCCAGCAGAGTCTGCATGGAGGTTCAGCAGGAACCAATAGTTTTACTACACTCTGGATATCCATCACCGCTGGGATCGGCTCTCCTCCATGGCTGACGGATCTGAGATCAACCATCCAGCACTTCACAGCAGGATCCATCCATAGAAGGGACACCCTCCCCCACCATTTCCTCATTACTTCCTGGAGATGAAATCCTCTTTACACCGCTGCTCATAAATCCTGATATAACATTCTGTCACGGACATGGCCAGAGCGGAAGCTGTTGGAGAGGACTGTGTGCAAGCCTGTTGCCCACTGATTATGGGCCCTAGCATTTGAGGTGAATGAGAAATCCAGTCTGAACTGTATTAATCGGACTCAGTCATGTATATATTGTATGGGGACTCCTTACTGTATATTTGTGTCCCTGAAGAGGGAGGGGGGATTCCTCCAGCAGCCCCCTGCTGATAAGACTGATTCATTCTGCTGGGACACATCCTGTGAGGAGATGCTGGTGTTATCAACATGTGTTTATGTTAATTGAGAGAGCTGATCACATTAGCCACCAGCCCTGGCTAATAGACGAATGGTCTAGGCTGAGGAGGGGGGAGATTGTTGTTTGTATTGTTAATTGTATTAATGTGTGAAGCTCGGTGCCCACAAGACTGTCATCTGGTCTGGGTACATTTTGTAGTAAATTAGGTCATGTTAATTAGGTTAGCTTTGAGTCATCCCTGCTGTATAAAGGTCTGTGAGATCTCAAAATAAAGGTAGTTCTGATGTACTCCAAGACTGGTGTTGTCTAGTTCTTGGGGTTCCTATAGCCAGATCCATTGGACCCGTGTTCCAGAACTTAGGAAGCGGTATATGACGGAAGCACTCAAGCGGAGTGTGGGGCGTTCCGTGACACATTCCATCCCAGAAGTACATACCGGGGGGGTGTATTATACAGAGGTACATACCCGAAGGGGGGGGGGGGTTTAATATACAGAGGTATATACCGGGGGGGGGGGGTGTATTATACAGAGGGAAATACCCGGGGGGGGGGGGCATTATAGGAAGGTACATACTGGGGGGGGGGTGTATTATACAGGGGTACATACCCGGGGGGTGTATTATACAGAGGTACATACCCGGGGGGGTGTATTATACAGGGGTACATACCCAGGGGGGTGTATTATACAGGGGTACATACCCGGGGGGGTGTATTATACAGGGGTACATACCTGGGGGGTGTATTATACAGGGGTACATACCCGTGGGGTGTATTATACAGGGGTACATACCTGGGCAGTGTATCTGTAGTTCCATATCCAAGTCGTCTTCAAGTATCGATCGCTCTGTCCAGTCTGCAGAAATCAGAACATTCAGTAAATGTCTAATACAGAATTTCACCCCTCACCCACAGCAGAGCAGCTAAGAAGAGTCTAGAAGCGGTGGCCAATAGCCGCGCACTGTAACTGGAAAGAAAAGATTACCTTCTGGACTTCCTCAAAACTCTGAAATTCAGAAAGAAAACTCGGGGTGGCAATAAAGAAATTGGGAAAACCAGGGTGGCCACTAGGGGGCGGTAAGGAACCCGTGTACACAGAGTGATGGCTCAATGCTCTGATAGTACAAACATGGAGACATCGGAGACTCTCCACCCACATCGCCCGTCATTCATCAGACTTTCTCTCTTGTCCATTGAGGGACTTGGGAATTCTCATCCAGTCGGCTTCATTGAGGAGGAACACATTGCCGACAACGTGAGGATCACCGGGAGGTTTTATCAACGTGGTCCTCACTGCCCAACACAGAATTCTTTACATCGCTTGTGTTGTGCTCAGACTTCTTGTTCCTCCCGGATGGCGGATGTACACCAGTCCATCAGAGTACCCGAGTACCCGTCACCAGTCCATCAGAGTACCCGAGTACCTGTCACCAGTCCATCAGAGTACCCGAGTACCCGTCACCAGTCCATCAGAGTACCCGAGTACCGGTCACCAGTCCATCAGAGTACCCGAGTACCCGTCACCAGTCCATCAGAGTACCCGAGTACCTGTCACCAGTCCATCAGAGTACCCGAGTACCTGTCACCAGCCCATCAGAGTACCCGAGTACCCGTCACCAGCCCATCAGAGTACCCGAGTACCCGTCACCAGTCCATCAGAGTACCCGAGTACCTGTCACCAGTCCATCAGAGTACCCGAGTACCCGTCACCAGTCCATCAGAGTACCCGAGTACCCGTCACCAGTCCATCAGAGTACCCGAGTACCCGTCACCAGTCCATCAGAGTACCCGAGTACCTGTCACCAGTCCATCAGAGTACCCGAGTACCCGTCACCAGTCCATCAGAGTACCCGAGTACCTGTCACCAGTCCATCAGAGTACCCGAGTACCTGTCACCAGTCCATCAGAGTACCCGAGTACCTGTCACCAGTCCATCAGAGTACCTGAGTACCCGTCACCAGCCCATCAGAATTGTCCAAATTGGGCCCAATTAGCCATTTTCCCTCCCCGGTGTCATGTGACTCGTTAGTGTTACAAGGCCTCAGGTGTGAATGGGGAGCAGGTGTGTTAAATTTGGTGTTATCGCTCTCACTCTCTCATACTGGTCACTGGAAGTACAACATGGCACCTCATGGCAAAGAACTCTCTGAGGATCTGATAAGAAGAATTGTTGCTCTACATAAAGATGGCCTAGGCTATAAGAAGATTGCCAAGACCCTGAAACTGATCTGCAGCACGGTGGCCAAGACCATACAGCGGTATAACAGGACAGGTTCCACTCAGAACAGGCCTCGCCATGGTCCACCAAAGAAGTTGAGGTCACGTGATCAGCGTCATATCCAGAGGTTGTCTTTGGGAAATAGACGTATGAGTGCTGCCAGCATTGCTGCAGAGGTTGTAGGGGTGGGGGGTCAGCCTGTCAGTGCTCAGACCATACGCCGCACACTGCATCAAATTGGTCTGCATGGCTGTCATCCCAGAAGGAAGCCTCTTCTAAAGATGATGCACAAGAAAGTCCACAAACAGTTTGCTGAAGACAAGCAGACTAAGGACATGGATTACTGGAACCATGTCCTGTGGTCTGATGAGACCAAGATAAACTTATTTGGTTCAGATGGTGACAAGCGTGTGTGGGGGCAACCAGGTGAGGAGGACAAAGACAAGTGTGTCTTGTCTACAGTCAAGCATGGTGGTGGGAGTGTCATGGTCTGGGGGTACATGAGTGCTGCCGGCACTGGGGGGCTACAGATCATTGAGGGGACCATGAATGCCAACATGTACTGTGACATACTGAAGCAGAGCATGATCCCCTCCCTTCAGAGACTGGACCGCAGGGCAGTATTCCAACATGATAACCACCCCAAACACACCTCCAAGACCACCACTGCCTTGCTAAAGAAGCTGAGGGTAAAGGTGATGGACTGGCCAAGCATGTCTCCAGACCTAAACCCTATTGATCATCTGTGGGACATCCTCAAACGGAAGGTGGAGGAGCACAAGATCTCTAACATCCACCAGCTCTGTGATGTCATCATGGAGGAGGGGAAGAGGACTCCAGTGACAACCTGTGAAGCTCTGGTGACCTCCATGCCCAAGAGGGTTAAGGCAGTGCTGGAAAATAATGGTGGCCACACAAAATATTGACACTTTGGGCCCAATTTGGAGATTTTCACTTAGGGGTGTACTGACTTTTGTTGCCAGCGGTTTAGACATTAATGGCTGTGTGTTGAGTTATTTTGAGGGGACAGTAAATTTACACTGTTATACAAGCTGTACACTCACTACTTTACATTGTAGACAAGTGTCATTTCTTCAGTGTTGTCACATGAAAAGAGAGAAGAAAAGATTTACACAAATGTCACTGAGGGGTGTACTTACTTTTGTCAGACACTGTAACTGGAGTTGGTGACATCACAGGTCATCGTTAGTAATAAATATTTATATGACTTCCCTCCCAGTGATGATTACTGGTGGGGTATGGTATGGATAAGGGTGGATCCAGTAATAGATTACAAACATTAGTGTGGTGATCACCATACACCAGAATGTGCCGACATTTCTCCCATAATACACCAATCCAGAGCAGATGTAATCACCCCGATACGAGAACACCATGTTCTTCTCTATAGACTCCTTCAGGATGGGAGAGCTTTGTGTTCATAGACACCAATGATGGGGCACTATTCCTCCCACTCACACCAATGATGGGGCACTATTCCTCCCACTGACACCAATAATGGGGCACTATTCCCCCCACTGACACCAATAATGGGGCACTATTCCCCCCACTGACACCAATAATGGGACACTATTCCCCCCACTGACACCAATAATGGGACACTATTCCCCCCACTGATACCAATAATGGGGCACTATTCCTCCCACTGATACCAACAATGGGGCACTATTCCCCCCACTGACACCAATAATGGGGCACTATTCCCCCCACTGACACCAATAATGGGACACTATTCCCCCCACTGACATCAATAATGGGACACTATTCCCCCCACTGATACCAATAATGGGGCACTATTCCTCCCACTGATACCAACAATGGGGCACTATTCCTCCCACTGACACCAATAATGGGGCACTATTCCCCCCACTGACACCAATAATGGGACACTATTCCCCCCACTGATACCAATAATGGGGCACTATTCCTCCCACTGACACCAATAATGGGACACTATTCCTCCCACTCACACCAATGATGGGGCACTATTCCTCCCACTGACACCAATAATGGGGCACTATTCCTCCCACTGACACCAATAATGGGGCACTATTCCCCCCACTGACACCAATAATGGGACACTATTCCCCCCACTGATACCAATAATGGGGCACTATTCCTCCCACTGATACCAACAATGGGGCACTATTCCTCCCACTGACACCAATGATGGGGCACTATTCCTCCCACTGACACCAATGATGGGGCACTATTCCTCCCACTGATACCAATGATGGGGCACTATTCCTCCCACTGACACCAATAATGGGACACTATTCCCCCCACTGATACCAATAATGGGGCACTATTCCTCCCACTGATACCAATGATGGGGCACTATTCCTCCCACTGACACCAATGATGGGGCACTATTCCTCCCACTGATACCAACAATGGGGCACTATTCCTCCCACTGATACCAATGATGGGACACTATCCCTCCCCCTAATTCCAATCATGGGGCATTGTTTATGCCCACTGACGCCAGGACAGTTTCTTCTCCCACTGGCCACATTGCGGCCCCCTAAAGTCTGAAGGACGGTAAACTGGCCCTTTGTTTAGAAAGTTTGGAGACTCCTGGTCTAGAAGAAGCAGTGGATGTTCTGGTGGCTCCATGGAATTAGTACATCCCGATCTAAGACTTTCATCCTCAGAAATGGCTTCCTCGTCTTCTTCACAGGATTGAGGGCATTCCAGTGATCCTTTATAGCTCCAAGTTGGTTCGGGTGGATGTGGTTCTCTGATGTGATCAAACTCCTGGCAGACACCCCGTGGGCTCTTCCTGATCATCAGGGCAACTTTACCACCCTGCTTCAGGGTCACTGGCTTTACCAGTATGGCAGGTTCTGAGAGAGATAAAGGCATCTCCGAGTCTCTATGAAGCTGAAAGCTAGAAGTCTACTATCCACAAACTCTACCATCATATCTGGAAGGCACACTTTGCTTGGTGCTGGGCAAGACATTTTCATCCAAGTTAATCCTCTGAGGGACAAATCCTTTTAACAAATGGGCCTGGACCAGCATTTGACCCTTTGCACCATCAAGGGTCATATCTCTGCACTGGCAACCTTATTCCAGGGGCTGCTGGCTTCCCATTCTTTGGTTAAGATATTTGTACAGGAGCGTCTCCCATGTGGTTCTGTCGTGTTTCTGTGGGATTCGAATTTAGTTGTCTCAGCCCTTCAAAAACTTTTGATATTCCCCTTTCCACTCTCACTGATAAGGTTGCCTTTCTACTTGTGATCACACCTGCAAAACAAGTATCTGAGCTGAAGAACTCTTTTCTGCTCTTACATAAGGACAAGGTGTTTAGGCCTAGAAATTCCATCCTTCCCAAGGTGATTTTGGCCCCTCACCACAAACAAGACATTGATCCATCTCTCGTTCATAGGAAGAGCTCCCAGAACTTCCTCCTTAAGGTGGTTTTGGACTTTCACCCAGGACGTCGATCTTCTGACCCTGTGTCCAGCTTCCATTATTAGAATTTCCAGAACTTCCTTCCTTCCTTCTTAAAAGGTGGTTTCGGCCTTTCACCTCAACCAGGACAATCAATCTAATGACCTTGTGTCCAGCTTCTGTTTAGAAGATTTCCCAGAACTTCCTTCTTTCCTTCGTAGGGTGGTTTTGGGCTTTCACAACCAAGACATTGATCTTCTGACCTTTTGTCCAGCTTCCGTTCATAAGATCTCTGAGAACTTCTGTCCTAGAGGTGGTTTTTTCGCCTTCACCTTAACCAAGACATCAATCTCCTGACCCGGTTTCCAGCTTCCATTCATAAGAAGATCTCCCAGAACTTACTTAAGATGGTTTTGGCCCCTCACCAAGGACATTGATCTTCTGACCCGGTCTCCAGCTTCCGTTCAGAAGATCTCCTAGAACTTACTTTCTTCTTAAGGTGGTTTTGGCTCTTCACCTTGGACATTGACCTTCTGACCCTTTGTACAACTTCCATCCAGATGATCCCCCAGAACTTCCTTCCTAGAATGGTTTCGGCTTTTCACCTCAATCCAGACATCGATCTTTTGACCTTGTGTCCAGCTTCTATTCATAAGATCTCTCAAAACTTCCTTCCTAAGGTGGTTTCGGCCTTCACCCAGGACATCGATCTTCTGACCTTGTGTCAGGCTTCTGTTCATTAGAAGATCGCTCTTCACTGCATGGATACAGCTCATGCTGTGCAGGTTTTCTGGTGGGAAACACTGACTCTCTCTGTCATCCCCGACTCCTGTAAGGGGGAACCGGTTTCTCGTTCAAACCATTATTCAAGCTAAAGCTCTTTAGGATCAACTTCCGCTATTCCCTGGATAGGCACAGCCTCTGTGGAAGAGTTCTTCATCATCAAGCAACTGTTTGTCAGATTTGCAAGCCTACCACCTGGTCTTCTGCTCACACATTCTCTCAAGTTCCTCCAGGTGGATATTCAGACCTCATCTGATGCCAGCTTTGGGTATAAGGTCCTCCAGGGGGCTCCTTCCTACATTAATAGGTCCACCACCTGGTCTTCTGCTCACACGTTCTCTCAAGTTCTCCCAGGTGGATATTCAGACCTCATCTGATGCCAGCTTTGGGTATAAGGTCCTCCAGGGGGCTCCTTCCTACATTAATAGGTCCACCACCTGTCTTCTGCTCACACGTTCTCTCAAGTTCTCCCAGGTGGATGTTCAGGCCTCATCTGATGCCAGCTTTGGGTATAAGGTCCTCCAGGGGGCTCCTTCCTACATTAATAGGTCCACCACCCGATCTTCTGCTCACACATTCTCCTACCTTCTCCCAGGTGGATGTTCAGACCTCATCTGATGCCAGCTTTGGGTATAAGGTCCTCCAGGGGGCTCCTTCCTACATTAATAGGTCCACCACCCGATCTTCTGCTCACACATTCTTCTACCTTCTCCCAGGTGGACGTTCAGGTGTAAGGTCCTCCTCAATACAGAGGAATACAGAGGAAGGGGGGCGTTACCCACTGATCTGTCATAGGAGGTCACAGGCCAAGGCCTCCCCCTCCTCCCTCCATGTCACACCTCCATGGCTCCTCTCACCTGTGTGCCCATTGGTGTCGGTCCTCCGGGGCTCCTCGGAGAGTTGGTGGGCCCTGATACACGGATCTTCACCTCTCTCTATCCGAGACAAGATCTCCGGCTGACCTGGGGGCCAAAAGAAAATACATATAAATATAGAGGAGAGACCAATCACAGCACAGGATCCTCGGGGGAGCCACACCCCCAAGGAGAGCTGCTCATTGTATGGCTGATGAGTCTCACCTATGAAGACCAGAGTCTGATAATTCTCCTTCATCACATCCTTGTAGAGTTCCTTCTGCCACTCCCTCCAGACTACACCACTCCTCCTCCGAGAAATACACCGCCACCTCATCTGAAGAGCACCGGCACCTGAAGAGCGACAGAGAACTTCTCATCAATACTCTGCATCACACCCCTCCCCTCCTCCTCCGAGAAATACACCGCCACCTCATCGAAGAGCACCGGCACCTGAAGAGCGACAGAGAACTTCTCATCAATACTCTGCATCACACCCCTCCCCCTCCTCCTCCGAGAAATACACCGCCACCTCATCGAAGAGCACCGGCACCTGAAGAGCGACAGAGAACTTCTCATCAATACTCTACATCACACCCCTCCCCCTCCGAGAAATACACCGCCACCTCATCGAAGAGCACCGGCACCTGAAGAGCGACAGAGAACTTTCTCATCAATACTCTGCATCACACCCCCTCCCCCTCCGAGAAATACACCGCCACCTCATCGAAGAGCACCGACACCTGAAGAGTGACAGAGAACTTCTCATCAATACTCTGCATCACACCCCTCCCCCCTCCTCCTCCGAGAAATACACCGCCACCTCATCGAAGAGCACCGGCACCTGAAGAGTGACAGAGAACTTCTCATCAATACTCTGCATCACACCCCCTCCCCCTCCTCCTCCGAGAAATACACCGCCACCTCATCGAAGAGCACCGACACCTGAAGAGTGACAGAGAACTTCTCATCAATACTCTGCATCACACCCCTCCCCCTCCTCCGAGAAATACACCGCCACCTCATCGAAGAGCACCGACACCTGAAGAGCGAAAGAGAACTTCTCATCAATACTCTACATCACACCCCTCCCCCTCCGAGAAATACACCGCCACCTCATCGAAGAGCACCGACACCTGAAGAGCGACAGAGAACTTCTCATCAATACTCTACATCACACCCCTCCCCCCTCCTCCTCCGAGAAATACACCGCCACCTCATCGAAGAGCACCGACACCTGAAGAGCGACAGAGAACTTCTCATCAATACTCTGCATCACACCACCCTCCTCCTCCTCCGAGAAATACACCGCCACCTCATCGAAGAGCACCGACACCTGAAGAGCGACAGAGAACTTCTCATCAATACTCTGCATCACACCCCTCCCCCCTCCTCCGAGAAATACACCGCCACCCTCATCGAAGAGCACCGGACACCTGAAGAGTGACAGAGAACTTCTCATCAATACTCTGCATCACACCCCTCCCCCTCCGAGAAATACACCGCCACCTCATCGAAGAGCACCGACACCTGAAGAGCGACAGAGAACTTCTCATCAATACTCTGCATCACACCCCTCCCCCTCCCCCTCCGAGAAATACACCGCCACCTCATCGAAGAGCACCGACACCTGAAGAGCGACAGAGAACTTCTCATCAATACTCTGCATCACACCCCTCCCCCTCCCCCTCCGAGAAATACACCGCCACCTCATCGAAGAGCACCGACACCTGAAGAGCGACAGAGAACTTCTCATCAATACTCTGCATCACACCCCTCCCCCTCCGAGAAATACACCGCCACCTCATCGAAGAGCACCGGCACCTGAAGAGCGACAGAGAACCTCCCATCAATACTCTGCATCACACCCCTCCCCCTCCTCCTCCGAGAAATACACCGCCACCTCATCGAAGAGCACCGGCACCTGAAGAGCGACAGAGAACTTCTCATCAATACTCTGCATCACACCCCTCCCCCTCCTCCTCCGAGAAATACACCGCCACCTCATCGAAGAGCACCGACACCTGAAGAGCGACAGAGAACTTCTCATCAATACTCTGCATCACACCCCTCCCCCCTCCCCCCCTCCGAGAAATACACCGCCACCTCATCGAAGAGCACCGACACCTGAAGAGCGACAGAGAACTTCTCATCAATACTCTGCATCACACCCCCTCCCCCTCCCCCTCCGAGAAATACACCGCCACCTCATCGAAGGAGCACCGACACCTGAAGAGCGACAGAGAACTTCTCATCAATACTCTGCATCACACCCCTCCCCCTCCCCCTCCGAGAAATACACCGCCACCTCATCGAAGAGCACCGGCACCTGAAGAGCGACAGAGAACTTCTCATCAATACTCTGCATCACACCCCTCCCCCTCCGAGAAATACACCGCCAACCTCATCGAAGAGCACCGGCACCTGAAGAGTGACAGAGAACTTCTCATCAATACTCTGCATCACACCCCTCCCCCTCCCCCCTCCGAGAAATACACCGCCACCTCATCGAAGAGCACCGACACCTGAAGAGTGACAGAGAACTTCTCATCAATACTCTGCATCACACCCCTCCCCCTCCTCCTCTGAGAAAATACACCGCCACCTCATCGAAGAGCACCGACACCTGAAGAGCGACAGAGAACTTCTCATCAATACTCTACATCACACCCCTCCCCCTCCTCCGAGAAATACACCGCCACCTCATCGAAGAGCACCGGCACCTGAAGAGTGACAGAGAACTTCTCATCAATACTCTGCATCACACCCCTCCCCCTCCTCCTCCGAGAAATACACCGCCACCTCATCGAAGAGCACCGACACCTGAAGAGCGACAGAGAACTTCTCATCAATACTCTACATCACACCCCTCCCCCTCCGAGAAATACACCGCCCACCTCATCGAAGAGCACCGGCACCTGAAGAGCGACAGAGAACTTCTCATCAATACTCTGCATCACACCCCTCCCCCTCCTCCTCCGAGAAATACACCGCCACCTCATCGAAGAGCACCGGCACCTGAAGAGCGACAGAGAACTTCTCATCAATACTCTACATCACACCCCTCCCCCTCCGAGAAATACACCGCCACCTCATCGAAGAGCACCGGACACCTGAAGAGCGACAGAGAACTTCCCATCAATACTCTGCATCACACCCCTCCCCCCCTCCCCCCTCCGAGAAATACACCGCCACCTCATCGAAGAGCACCGGCACCTGAAGAGTGACAGAGAACTTCTCATCAATACTCTGCATCACACCCCTCCCCCTCCGAGAAATACACCGCCACCTCATCGAAGAGCACCGACACCTGAAGAGTGACAGAGAACTTCTCATCAATACTCTGCATCACACCCCTCCCCCTCCTCCTCCGAGAAATACACCGCCACCTCATCGAAGAGCACCGACACCTGAAGAGCGACAGAGAACTTCTCATCAATACTCTGCATCACACCCCTCCCCCTCCCCCTCCGAGAAATACACCGCCACCTCATCGAAGAGCACCGGCACCTGAAGAGTGACAGAGAACTTCTCATCAATACTCTGCATCACACCCCTCCCCCTCCTCCTCCGAGAAATACACCGCCACCTCATCGAAGAGCACCGACACCTGAAGAGTGACAGAGAACTTCTCATCAATACTCTGCATCACACCCCCTCCCCCTCCTCCGAGAAATACACCGCCACCTCATCGAAGAGCACCGACACCTGAAGAGTGACAGAGAACTTCTCATCAATACTCTGCATCACACCCCTCCCCCTCCGAGAAATACACCGCCACCTCATCGAAGAGCACCGACACCTGAAGAGCGACAGAGAACTTCTCATCAATACTCTGCATCACACCCCTCCCCCTCCTCCTCCGAGAAATACACCGCCACCTCATCGAAGAGCACCGACACCTGAAGAGCGACAGAGAACTTCTCATCAATACTCTGCATCACACCCCTCCCCCTCCTCCTCCGAGAAATACACCGCCACCTCATCGAAGAGCACCGACACCTGAAGAGTGACAAGAGAACTTCTCATCAATACTCTGCATCACACCCCTCCCCCCTCCCCCCTCCGAGAAATACACCGCCACCTCATCGAAGAGCACCGACACCTGAAGAGCGACAGAGAACTTCTCATCAATACTCTGCATCACACCCCTCCCCCTCCTCCGAGAAATACACCGCCACCTCATCGAAGAGCACCGACACCTGAAGAGTGACAGAGAACTTCTCATCAATACTCTGCATCACACCCCTCCCCCTCCTCCTCCGAGAAATACACCGCCACCTCATCGAAGAGCACCGACACCTGAAGAGTGACAGAGAACTTCTCATCAATACTCTGCATCACACCCCTCCCCCTCCTCCTCCGAGAAATACACCGCCACCTCATCGAAGAGCACCGACACCTGAAGAGCGACAGAGAACTTCTCATCAATACTCTGCATCACACCCCTCCCCCTCCTCCTCCGAGAAATACACCGCCACCCTCATCGAAGAGCACCGGCACCCTGAAGAGCGACAGAGAACTTCTCATCAATACTCTGCATCACACCCCCTCCCCCCTCCCCCTCCGAGAAATACACCGCCACCTCATCGAAGAGCACCGACACCTGAAGAGCGACAGAGAAGCTTCTCATCAATACTTTACATCACACCCCTCCCCCTCCTCCGAGGCACCGGCACCTGAAGAGCGACAGAGAACCTCCCATCAATACTCTGCATCACACCCCTCCCCCCTCCTCCGAGAAATACACCGCCACCTCATCGAAGAGCACCGACACCTGAAGAGTGACAGAGAACTTCTCATCAATACTCTGCATCACACCCCTCCCCCCTCCTCCGAGAAATACACCGCCACCTCATCGAAGAGCACCGGCACCTGAAGAGTGACAGAGAACTTCTCATCAATACTCTACATCACACCCCTCCCCCTCCGAGAAATACACCGCCACCTCATCGAAGAGCACCGACACCTGAAGAGCGACAGAGAACTTCTCATCAATACTCTACATCACACCCCTCCCCCTCCTCCTCCGAGAAATACACCGCCACCTCATCGAAGAGCACCGACACCTGAAGAGTGACAGAGAACTTCTCATCAATACTCTGCATCACACCCCTCCCCCTCCGAGAAATACACCGCCACCTCATCGAAGAGCACCGACACCTGAAGAGTGACAGAGAACTTCTCATCAATACTCTGCATCACACCCCTCCCCCTCCGAGAAATACACCGCCACCTCATCGAAGAGCACCGACACCTGAAGAGCGACAGAGAACTTCTCATCAATACTCTGCATCACACCCCTCCCCCTCCGAGAAATACACCGCCACCTCATCGAAGAGCACCGACACCTGAAGAGCGACAGAGAACTTCTCATCAATACTCTGCATCACACCCCTCCCCCTCCTCCTCCGAGAAATACACCGCCACCTCATCGAAGAGCACCGACACCTGAAGAGCGACAGAGAACTTCTCATCAATACTCTGCATCACACCCCTCCCCCTCCTCCGAGAAATACACCGCCACCTCATCGAAGAGCACCGACACCTGAAGAGCGACAGAGAACTTCTCATCAATACTCTGCATCACACCCCTCCCCCTCCGAGAAATACACCGCCACCTCATCGAAGAGCACCGACACCTGAAGAGTGACAGAGAACTTCTCATCAATACTCTGCATCACACCCCTCCCCCCTCCCCCCTCCGAGAAATACACCGCCACCTCATTGAAGAGCACCGACACCTGAAGAGCGACAGAGAACTTCTCATCAATACTCTACATCACACCCCTCCCCCTCCCCCTCCGAGAAATACACCGCCACCTCATCGAAGAGCACCGACACCTGAAGAGCGACAGAGAACTTCTCATCAATACTCTGCATCACACCCCTCCCCCTCCTCCTCCGAGAAATACACCGCCACCTCATCGAAGAGCACCGACACCTGAAGAGCGACAGAGAACTTCTCATCAATACTCTACATCACACCCCTCCCCCTCCTCCTCCGAGAAATACACCGCCACCTCATCGAAGAGCACCGACACCTGAAGAGTGACAGAGAACTTCTCATCAATACTCTGCATCACACCCCTCCCCCTCCGAGAAATACACCGCCACCTCATCGAAGAGCACCGACACCTGAAGAGTGACAGAGAACTTCTCATCAATACTCTGCATCACACCCCTCCCCCCTCCCCCCTCCGAGAAATACACCGCCACCTCATTGAAGAGCACCGACACCTGAAGAGCGACAGAGAACTTCTCATCAATACTCTACATCACACCCCTCCCCCTCCCCCTCCGAGAAATACACCGCCACCTCATCGAAGAGCACCGACACCTGAAGAGCGACAGAGAACTTCTCATCAATACTCTGCATCACACCCCTCCCCCTCCTCCTCCGAGAAATACACCGCCACCTCATCGAAGAGCACCGACACCTGAAGAGCGACAGAGAACTTCTCATCAATACTCTGCATCACACCCCTCCCCCTCCTCCTCCGAGAAATACACCGCCACCTCATCGAAGAGCACCGACACCTGAAGAGCGACAGAGAACTTCTCATCAATACTCTACATCACACCCCTCCCCCTCCGAGAAATACACCGCCACCTCATCGAAGAGCACCGACACCTGAAGAGCGACAGAGAACTTCTCATCAATACTCTGCATCACACCCCTCCCCCTCCTCCTCCGAGAAATACACCGCCACCTCATCGAAGAGCACCGGCACCTGAAGAGTGACAGAGAACTTCTCATCAATACTCTGCATCACACCCCTCCCCCTCCGAGAAATACACCGCCACCTCATCGAAGAGCACCGACACCTGAAGAGTGACAGAGAACTTCTCATCAATACTCTACATCACACCCCTCCCCCCTCCCCCCTCCGAGAAATACACCGCCACCTCATCGAAGAGCACCGACACCTGAAGAGCGACAGAGAACTTCTCATCAATACTCTGCATCACACCCCTCCCCCTCCTCCTCCGAGAAATACACCGCCACCTCATCGAAGAGCACCGACACCTGAAGAGCGACAGAGAACTTCTCATCAATACTCTGCATCACACCCCTCCCCCTCCTCCTCCGAGAAATACACCGCCACCTCATCGAAGAGCACCGACACCTGAAGAGCGACAGAGAACTTCTCATCAATACTCTACATCACACCCCTCCCCCCTCCGAGAAATACACCGCCACCTCATCGAAGAGCACCGACACCTGAAGAGCGACAGAGAACCTCCCATCAATACTCTGCATCACACCCCTCCCCCTCCTCCTCCGAGAAATACACCGCCACCTCATCGAAGAGCACCGACACCTGAAGAGCGACAGAGAACTTCTCATCAATACTCTGCATCACACCCCTCCCCCTCCTCCTCCGAGAAATACACCGCCACCTCATCGAAGAGCACCGACACCTGAAGAGTGACAGAGAACTTCTCATCAATACTCTGCATCACACCCCTCCCCCTCCGAGAAATACACCGCCACCTCATCGAAGAGCACCGACACCTGAAGAGTGACAGAGAACTTCTCATCAATACTCTGCATCACACCCCTCCCCCTCCTCCTCCGAGAAATACACCGCCACCTCATCGAAGAGCACCGACACCTGAAGAGCGACAGAGAACTTCTCATCAATACTCTGCATCACACCCCTCCCCCTCCTCCGAGAAATACACCGCCACCTCATCGAAGAGCACCGACACCTGAAGAGTGACAGAGAACTTCTCATCAATACTCTGCATCACACCCCTCCCCCTCCTCCTCCGAGAAATACACCGCCACCTCATCGAAGAGCACCGGCACCTGAAGAGTGACAGAGAACCTCCCATCAATACTCTGCATCACACCCCTCCCCCCTCCTCCGAGAAATACACCGCCACCTCATCGAAGAGCACCGACACCTGAAGAGTGACAGAGAACTTCTCATCAATACTCTGCATCACACCCCTCCCCCTCCTCCTCCGAGAAATACACCGCCACCTCATCGAAGAGCACCGACACCTGAAGAGCGACAGAGAACTTCTCATCAATACTCTGCATCACACCCCTCCCCCTCCTCCGAGAAATACACCGCCACCTCATCGAAGAGCACCGACACCTGAAGAGTGACAGAGAACTTCTCATCAATACTCTGCATCACACCCCTCCCCCTCCTCCTCCGAGAAATACACCGCCACCTCATCGAAGAGCACCGGCACCTGAAGAGCGACAGAGAACCTCCCATCAATACTCTGCATCACACCCCTACCCCTCCCACTGCCCCTCCCCCTAACCTGACACACCCCTCCCCCCTCTTGCAATCCAATCACTTGGCCCCTCCCCCTCTGTATAGAATTGGGGTCCCCCTGGGATGATGGGGGATGGTAGTAGCAGAGCTCAGCCTATGATTGGTCCTCTGTGTGTGTTGGGGGGGAGGGGCTCCTCTATGGGGGGACACTCCCCCTCCTCCCATGATGCTCCGGGGCCTCACCTGGCGAGAGATGATCATGACTGCCGCACACTGCGCGTTTCCATCCCGGCTCCGCCCCTTCCGCTACCGGCCCCGCCTTCCTTGCTGGTCACATGTCCCCGCCGCTGATTGGACGCCTCCATATTAGTAAACAGAGAGGAGGAATGAGGGGCGGGGCTGTGTCTCTTATCTCCTCCCCCTGGTAGTGTTACCACGGAGACGAGTGTGAGGGGGGAGGAGCCTGTGTGATAGAGGGCGGAGAAGTCAGTCACGATTGGTGGAGGGCGGAGCGGTCAGCGATGATTGGTGGGGAGTCAGGGAGGAGGGCGGAGCGATCAATGATGATTGGTGGGGAGTCAGGGAGGAGGGCGGAGCGTTCAGTGTTGATTGGTGGGGAGTCAGGGAGGAGGGCGGAGCGATCAATGATGATTGGTGGGGAGTCAGGGAGGAGGGCGGAGCGGTCAGTGTTGATTGGTGAGGAGTCAGGGAGGAGGGCGGAGCGGTCAGCGATGATTGGTGGGGAGTCAGGGAGGAGGGCGGAGCGGTCAGTGATGATTGGTGGGGAGTCAGGGAGGAGGGCGGAGCGGTCAGTGTTGATTGGTGAGGAGTCAGGGAGGAGGGCGGAGCGGTCAGCGATGATTGGTGGGGAGTCAGGGAGGAGGGCGGAGCGGTCGGTGATGATTGGTGGGGAGTCAGGGAGGAGGGCGGAGCGGTCGGTGATGATTGGTGGGGAGTCAGGGAGGAGGGCGGAGCGGTCAGTGATGATTGGTGGGGAGTCAGGGAGGAGGGCGGAGCGGTCAGTGATGATTGGTGGGGAGTCAGGGAGGAGGGCGGAGCGGTCGGTGATGATTGGTGGGGAGTCAGGGAGGAGGGCGGAGCGGTCGGTGATGATTGGTGGGGAGTCAGGGAGGAGGGCGGAGCGGTCAGTGATGATTGGTGGGGAGTCAGGGAGGAGGGCGGAGCGGTCAGTGATGATTGGTGGGGAGTCAGGGAGGAGGGCGGAGCGGTCAGCGATGATTGGATGAGAGTGGCTGTACACCGCCATTGTATGTGAGAGTGACATCCCTGCACATACATGTATATAGATGAGAAGATGGGGGAGGGGAGCTCATCAGCACACATCCGTCTTATTTGGAAGATTTCATACAAGAAGATGCGGACGGACTGAGCTGCTGTAGCGCTGCCTCCGGTGTTACTCGTCAGATTCGGAGACCCGTCAGACTGTGTAACGGAAGTGACGTTCCTTTGCCGCCATCTTGCTACACCCCGCACTCCTCCACAGTAAGGATACACTGAGAAGGAAACAAGCGGACATCTTGGTACACCCACCGGAGTTTTTCATTTCTCACTTATTTGTAACACAGAACGGATCTTATATGGTGATATAGAGTGTGTAGAGATCCCACCGACTAAAATCAGAGGCGTTCTGTCACATTAGCAGACATGTGAGGTCGGCAGGTTTGCCGCTGCTTTGTAACATCTAAACAGTCCGTCCGATTTCCAAATACTCGATTTCATCATAGAAGCTCCGATTTGTGTTAAAAATAAGTTTGAAATGAAAAACTCCGGTGGGTGTAACAAGATGTCCGCTTGTCCCCTTCTCAGTGTATCCTTACTATAGATGGGGGAGTGGCGGGTGTAGCAAGATGGCGGCGATGGAGCGTCACTTCCCTTACCAATCCTGACGGGTCGCCTAATCTGACTGGTTGGTAGAGCGCAGCGGTGAGATTCAAACGGCGGGTGTTCTGCCCAGAAAGTTCCCCTCGGTGGATAAGAACCCCCCTGTACTGCGCAGTACGAGGCGGCGGAAATAGCCGAAGGCGAATCGTTGTAAATCAGCTGTAAGAGGCCCCCCCCCGCTTCGCTCGCCACTTTATTATTCTCCCTCTACATCCACTTGGATGGTGGGGCTCATACCTGGACCCCGGGCGCCGTGTACAGCTGATTGAAGGTTTTCAGCTTCGACTATTTTCAGCGGCTCCTAGTCGCTTGTACTGCGCAAGCGCTGCGCCTGCGCAGTACAGGGGGGTCCTTATCCGCCGGGGGAATTTTCTCGGCAAGACACGGGCGGCCCCGGGGAGCAGTACGAGGCGGGCTAGAAAACAACCGGGAGCACCATCCCCCAACACCGAGTCCCAGAGACCGCCCTCCTCCAATGTCCGCTCCCAACTCTCATCAGCAAGAAGACCGACTGAGGAGTCAGAGGAAGGACAGGAGGTCAGACACCCACCTACCCACAGACGGGGGCACAACAGAGAGTCTCACCCACCCCCCCCATCTCTCACCCACCCCCTATCTCTCACCCACCCCCCCAAATCTCTCACCCACCCCCCTAATCTCTCACCCACCCCCCCTAATCTCTCACCCACCCCCCCCAAATCTCTCACCCACCCCCCCAAATCTCTCACCCACCCCCCTAATCTCTCACCCACCCCCTATCTCTCACCCACCCCCCCAAATCTCTCACCCACCCCCCCTAATCTCTCACCCACCCCCCTATCTCTCACCCACCCCCCCCAAATCTCTCACCCACCCCCCCAAATCTCTCACCCACCCCCCTAATCTCTCACCCACCCCCTATCTCTCACCCACCCCCCCAAATCTCTCACCCACCCCCCCTAATCTCTCACCCACCCCCCTAATCTCTCACCCACCCCCCCTAATCTCTCACCCACCCCCCTATCTCTCACCCACCCCCCCAAATCTCTCACCCACCCCCTATCTCTGACCCACCCCCCCAAATCTCTCACCCACCCCCTATCTCTCACCCACCCCCCCATCTCTCACCCATCCCCCTATCTCTCACCCACCCCCTATCTCTCACCCACCCCCCCAAATCTCTCACCCATCCCCCTAATCTCTCACCCACCCCCTATCTCTCACCCACCCCCCCAAATCTCTCACCCACCCCCCCTAATCTCTCACCCACCCCCCTAATCTCTCACCCACCCCCCCAAATCTCTCACCCATCCCCCTAATCTCTCACCCACCCCCCCATCTCTCACCCCCCATATCTCTCACCCACCCCCCCTAATCTCTCACCCACCCCCCCTAATCTCTCACCCACCCCCCTAATCTCTCACCCACCCCCAATCTCTCACCCACCCCCCCAATCTCTCACCCACCCCCCCATCTCTCACCCCCCATATCTCTCACCCACCCCCCCTATATCTCTCACCCACCCCACCATATCTCTCACCCACCCCCCCATCTCTCACCCCCCATATCTCTCACCCACCCCCATATCTCTCACCCACCCCCCTATATCTCTCACCCACTGACATACCCCCCAATGGAGGGGTAGAAATCGGGTAGATCACTGTAGGGGTCAGTATAAGAATCGGGTGGGTCAGGTAGATCAGTGTTGGGGTCAGTATAGGAATCATGTAGGTCAGTGTAGTGGTCAGGTAGGTCAGTATAGGGGTCAGGTAGATCAGTGTAGGGGTCAGGTGGATCAATGTAGGGGTCACTATAGGAATCGGGTAGGTCAGTGTAGTGGTCAGTATAGGAATCATGTGGGTCAGTGTAGTGGTCAGGTAGGTCAGTGTAGGGGTCAGGTAGGTCAGTATAGGGGTCAGGTAGATCAGTGTAGGGGTCAGGTGGGTCAGGTAGGTCAGAGTAATGGTCAGGTAGGTCAGTGTAGTGGTCAGTATAGGGATCAGGTAGGTCAGTATAGTGGTCAGGTAGGTCAGTATAGGGGTCAGATAGATCAGTGTAGGGGTCAGGTAGATCAGTGTAGGGGTCAGGTGGATCAGTGTAGGGGTCAGTATAGGAATCGGGTAGGTCAGTATAATAGGGGTCAGGTAGGTCAGAGTAATGGTCAGGTAGGTCAGTGTAGTGGTCAGTATAGGGATCAGGTAGGTCAGTATAGGGATCAGGTAGGTCAGTGTAGTGGTCAGTGTAGGAATCAGGTAGGTCAGTGTAATGGTCAGGTAGGTCAGTGTAGGGGTCAGTATAGGAATCGGGTAGGTCAGTGTAATGGTCAGGTAGGTAAGTATAGGGGTCAGGTAGGTCAGTGTGGTGGTCAGTATAGGAATCAGGTGGGTCAGTGTAGTGGTCAGTATAATAGGGGTCAGGCAGGTCAGTGTTGGGGTTAGTATAGGAATCAGTTAGGTCAGTGTAGTGGTCAGGTAGGTCAGTATAGGAATCAGGCAGGTCAGTGTAGTGGTCAGGTAGGTCAGTGTAGGGGTCAGTATAGGAATCAGGTAGGTCAGTGTAGTGGTCAGTATAGGGGTCAGGTAGGTCAGTATAGGAATCAGGTAGGTCAGTGTAGGGGTCAGGTAGGTCAGTGTAGGGGTCAGGTAGGTCAGTGTAGTGGTCAGTATAGGGGTCAGGTAGGTCAGTATAGGAATCAGGTAGGTCAGTGTAGGGGTCAGGTAGGTCAGTGTAGGGGTCAGGTAGGTCAGTGTAGTGGTCAGTATAGGAATCAGGTAGGTCAGTGTAATGGTCATGTAGGTCAGTGTAGTGGTCAGTGTAGGGGTCAGGTAGGTCAGTATAGGAATCAGGTGGGTCAGGTAGGTCAGTGTAATGGTCATGTAGGTCAGTGTAGGGGTCAGGTAGGTCAGTGTAGGGGTCAGGTAGGTCAGTGTAAGGGTCAGGTAGGTCAGTGTAATAGTTTATTGGAGTGCATTCTATAAAATATATATATATCTATTTCCCAAGTCATCTTCCAGAGAGATAGGCTCCTCCCACCTAGCACAGGAAACACATGATCCACATTATAAGACCGCCCACAGGCAGTAGCCCCTCAGTATTGGTTTCCTCCTCTGAAGAACGTTGATATTTTTCTCTGGCCTTGGTGGTAGGTGGCAGAGGCCTCCAGGCTATGACATCCCAGAACGGGGGATTGAGTCTGGGGAGGTAGGTAGCTCGGGCTTTCTCGGGTTGTCCTGGAAAGGGAGTCTTGAATTTTTACTCTCCACAGGAGTCTGGTGGGCAGCATGCCTGTAGACTCCGGTACACTGGCAGTGTGGGATTTTGACTCAGGTGAGTCTTTCTCGGGGGACAGTGCGGACTTATGGTGTCCTGAAGTTTGGTGCTCAGTGGTCTACACTCCTACCTTGAAAGCAGAGCGGAGGAAGTGGCTTGGCAGCCATGTTTTTGGTAGCAAACACTGACCTGGTGGTCGGGGCTACAAGCTCCATGCACTATTCCAGGGGAGGCGTTTGATCCACAGCACCAGACCGGGATCCTCACCGCTCCACCTTTCAGGGCTACAGAGAAGATGGTGGAAGCCATTTTTGTCCTGCGCTGGTAAGTCACCAGGAAGGAGACTGTAAGCAGCTATGGGACTCCTGCAGACTCTGGCCCTAAGGTAAGAAAGAGGCAAATGGGGGGTTCCTCTTTTCTTGCTCCCTGGTGAAGGGGGCACCAGGGGTTCTGAGATGATTCTCTGTACTATCCACAGACTGACAGGGCTGGTTTGGGGGAGTCTGGCTGTGTGTATCCCCAATTTTTCCCTACTAGTTGTAGGGCTTCATTTGAGTCTCCCTCGGTGGATTGGTGCTGGTCATGGGGTGATTGTCTGCACCTTGTCTCTTTATAAAAGGCTTATTCCACCTTGTGGCCTCTCCCTCTAGGATGGAGGATGGGAGCAGTGGAGGAACCACCTAAGGGACAGATGCACAGCCTGCAAGTACAAGTTATCTACTGCCGGGATTCCAGCTCCAGTGCTGCAACGCTCTTTGAAATGGAGTCCAGGTTAAGGGATCCCTAAAGAGCGTTGGAAAAACAAATGACAAGCTTTTTTATTTTCTTGAAGGCTCCTTCTCCGCCGGAGGAGAAACACCTATCCTCGTGGGCTCTGAGGCTCAAGGGGAGCCCTCCCTTACTCACATTCGATCAAACACCATATCCTCTGTTGCTGGCTGAAATCCTGATTAATATTTATCTATTTCAGGTACTTGTATAGCACCGTCAATATAGCGCTTTACCTATACATTGTACATTCACATCAGTCCCCGCCCTAAAGGAGCTTACAATCTATGATCCCTATTTAACATTCATACATATACTAAGGGCCAATTTTAGACAGGATACAATTAACCTACCAGCATGACTTTGGAATGTGGGAGGAAACCGGGAGTACCCGGAGGAAGCCCACACAGGCACAGGAGAACATGCAGAGTCCAGGCAGGTAGTGTCGTGGTCGGGATTTGAACCAGCGACCCTTTTTGCTGCGAGGTGAAATTTCTAACCACTGTGCCGCCCAAGGTGAAGGTGAAGCAGCCATAGCCTACAAGTGCAACCATGGGAGACTTCCTGAACGACTCAAGTTCTAATCCCCGTGTCTGCTTTTACCCCATGAAGGGGCCACAACTCGCAGGTCAAGTACTCTGAAGGCCAATGTAACCGTGGGAGACTTCCTGAAAGACGTTGGATGTTCTCCTAGCGTCAGCTCCCTGTGACCTTGGACAAGTCACTTTAAAAGATGGATCATGGCCACTCGCTTCCCCAAATCTTTTGAGGGGAGTACTGCATGGCTGGAGCAGAGGCACCCAGAGTCCCCTGAGTACCTCCTAGATGGGGGGAGGGGCAAACGTCTGCAGAGGCAGGTAAACTATGTTGGTAAGCCAGGACAGTATGCAGCCTGCTATGCTGCAGGTCCCCCTGAATGGACAGCTATAGGATGGTTTTGTGAGTATTCCCTGGTGCCATCATCAACTGACACCAGGGAGGGAGCACGTTTCGGGAGGGAGCACGTTCCGGGAGGGAGCACGTTCAGGGAGGGAGCACGTTCCGGGAGGGAGCACGTTCAGGGAGGGAGCACGTTCAGGGAGGGAGCACGTTCCGGGAGGGAGCACGTTCAGGGAGGGAGCATGTTCAGGGAGGGAGCACGTTCAGGGAGGGAGCACGTTCAGGGAGGGAGCACGTTCCGGGAGGGAGCACGTTCCGGGAGGGAGCACGTTCCGGGAGGGAGCACGTTCAGGGAAGCAGTTGGCCGACCTCGAACTTCCCAGGAGTATTACAGCAGACTTCATCTGATTTGCAAAGCTACACCATGTACTCTGGTTCCACCATGACAGCGGCTCAGTGTTCTTGCCCAACTTGGAACTGGAGGTATTTGAGAAACTCCTTTGCCACTGGAACGTGGAAGTAAGCGTCCTTTAAGTCGATGGAAATCAGCCAGTCACCTGGCTGTATGGATTGTTGAATAGTTGACAGGGTCTCCATTTTGAATTTTCCGTGTCTTATATATTTGTTTAGGTAAGTCAGGTCTAGGACTGGACGCCATGAACTGTTTTTCTTTTGTACTAAGAAAAGGGGGGAGTATACCCCCTGGAACCATTCGTCCCTTGGGACATGTATCACTGCTCATTGAGTTTTCAGCAAGTCCATGTAGGACACTAAAAGCCTGCTTCTGTTCTTCCGAACAAGGAAGTAGAGTGAAAACAAATCTGGGGGGAGGAGTACTGGTGAAGGACCATGTGTGGCCTGAAGAGACCGCCTTGACCCAGTAGTCCAAGATGGAGGCCAGCCAGACATGCCGGAAGAGGAGCAGACGAGCCCCCACCCGACCCGCCTGGGCGGGCGCAATCTCAAAAAGATTTAGCCAGTTCACATCCACTGGAAGCCTGGCCCTTAGCGGGCTTTCGGTAGGAAGCTTGCCCTCAGCTCCAATTCTTTCTAAAGTCCCGGCCAGGCCTGTAAGAGCGTGCTTCTCTCGAGCGCTCCAGACTGTGTCTTCTATACTGGGGTTTCTCCCGCCCGAGCAGACGCCTGTCCTGGGGAAGGAAGCCCGACTTACCACCTGTGGCTCGGGTTATGGCATCGTCCAGCTTGTTGGCGAACAAAGAGGACCCTTCAAAGGGGATCCTACACCAGGCTTGCTTGGACACCGGGTCGGCGAGCCAAGGACATAACTATAAGGCCCGCTTAGCCGTGACTGAGGACAACATAACCCGTGCCAGCAAGTGGATCAGATTGATAGATGCCTCCCCCAGGAAGACTGCCGCCAGCTTTAGCTCCACAGCTGCCGAACTTCTAGCCAGCTCCTCCGAAACACCCCTGAGAAAGGAGTCTACTTTCTCTGTCCAGGCTTCCATAGCCTTAGACATAGCTGCTAGGGCCAGGGCAGGTTTGCAAGCCATACCAGCAAGCCCATAAATCCTCTTGAGGTCCTGATCTATCCTTCTCTCAAGACCATCCTTGAAGGACACAGCATCTTCCAAAGGGAGAGTAACATGTTTGGCCAGACGCATCAAACCTGCATCCACAAGAGGAGTGTTTTCCAGATAACTCACTTCTTCTGCCTTGAAGGCGTTTAATCTGGAGGTTTTATTTGACATGGAGGTCTTCTTGTCCACCTCTTACTCCACTCTTCATCAATAATGTCCTTTAATTCAGTAAGGAGCAGAAAGTTTGAGCGTTCTTTCCCCAGGTGTTTAAAGAACTTTTTCTGCTTAGCCGAAGGGTGGAAGGATCTTCCCACTGAAGGGCCTCCTTAATTAATCAACAATCAGAAAATGTTGAAAAAATTATTAGACCCCCCCCCTCCCCCCCCCCCCCCCCCCGCGCTTATGTGTGGAAATGAAAACTGAGGAGCTGCGGCCTCTATCAATAAATTCACCCCTAAGGTAAATCTAGAAGAAATGTGAAAAAGAGGGGACAGGTATGGCGCTGCTCTTATTAAGAGGTGACCCACAATCTCTAAATACTTGAGGGGTGTGTCTCACGGGGGCATTTAATGCAAAAAGTGACAATAAAAGTGCAGAAAATAAATATTTTTATACTCACAAAAAATCCTACTGTGTAAACTTCCTAACCACTTATATATAATGCATATTGTTATGTTCAAAAGAAAATAAAGTAAACACAATAAAATAAACACAAATCCTGTCCAAAACCTGCCATTCAAAGGGACATTTCTGTGCAAAAAAAATCCAACATATGTGACTGGTGTATATTGTTGCTGAGAAACTGGGTTCAGAAATATGCATTTACCGTCCTTAAACCCTGGTGTATAAAAAAAAGTCCAATAAAGTGACAATGTTCTCCTTCAAATTGTTCTGTGCTTCTTGGAAAACACAGAGCCCCATAAGAAACGCACTCACCGCTATTATAGAGCCCCATAAGAAACGCACTCACCGCTATTCTAGAGCCCCATAAGAAACGCACTCACCGCTATTATAGAGCCCCATAAGAAACGCACTCACCGCTATTATAGAGCCCCATAAGAAACGCACTCACCGCTAATACTCTGCAATATACTCCTAATACTCTGCAGTACCCTGCCAATACTCTGCCAATACTCTGCAATACCCTGCCAATACTCTGCAATACCCTGTTAATACCCTGCCAATACTCTGCCAATACCTGTCAATACTCTGCAATACCCTGCAATTTTCTGCCATACTCTGCCAATACTCTGCAATACCCTGACAATACCCTGCCAATACTCTGCAATACCCTGCCAATACTCTGCCAATACCTGTCAATACTCTGCCATACTCTGCCAATACTCTGCAATACCCGCCAATACTCTGCCAATACCTGTCAATACCCTGCCAATACTCTGCCAATACCTGTCAATACTCTGCCATACTCTGCCAATACTCTGCAATACCCTGCCAATACTCTGCCAATACCTGTCAATACTCTGCCATACTCTGCCAATACTCTGCAATACCCTGCCAATACTCTGCCAATACCTGTCAATACTCTGCCATACCCTGCCAATACTCTGCAATACCCGCCAATACCCTGCCAATACTCTGCAATACCCGCCAATACCCTGCCAATACTCTGCAATACCCGCCAATACCCTGCCAATACTCTGCAATACCCTGCTAATACTCTGCAATACCCTGACAATACTCTGCAATACCCTGACAATACTCTGCCAATACCCTGCTAATATATTATTACAGTGGGGGAGATTTTTTTTTTGTTGATCCGAAAATGATCCGAACCGTGACTCCTGATCCGAGGAACGATCCGAACCGTGAGTTTTTTGATCCGTTGCACCCCTAATGGGCACTGATCGGGTACACTGATAGGCAGCACTGCTTGGTGGCACTGATTGGCACCACTGGTGGGCATTGATAGGTGGCACTTGTAGGCATTGATAGGTGGCACTGGTGGGCATTGATAGGTGGCACTGGTGGGCACTGTCAGGTGGCACTGGCAGGGGGTACTTGTGGCACATATGAGGCAGAATTGCCTCTTCCTCTTCGGGACCAATGTCCCTTGCTGATAAGCCGGTGATCGTCTTTTTTTTCTCCTCGCGCTGTTAGCCCCCTTACTCGGATCGGTGATCACAGCGCATGCACAGGGGAGGCCGTCATATGGCTGGGCTTCCTCAAATAAAAATGTTGAAAGGCATATCACAGTCTTCATTCCATACATTATTGTGTATAGATTGCTGACATTTCCAGTGACAAAGACAAGTGAGCGGTTAACGGATGACCATGGATTTAGAATAAGAACCAGACAATATATTGCTTTTATTTCTTTCAAGAAGAGGATTTAATATAGAATTATAAAAATTACTATAGTGATACATTTCATACAGTTTTCTAGGTTTCTCCAAGACTTGTGGGTCATTATTTAATATATTATCCTTTGCAATTTGCACAAGTAAAGGATGTGTAGTCTGAATTTCTGAATTTAGTTTCTTAGGACTCCAGTCCCGCTCTAATAACATACAGTGAGGCAAAAAAGTATTTAGTCACCACCAATTGTACAAGTTCTCCCACCTGAAAAGATGAGAGAGGCCTGTAATTGTCATCATAGGGACCTCAACTATGAGAGACAAAATGTGGAAACAAATCCAGACAATCACATTGTCTGATTTTTGAAAGAATTTATTTGTAAATTCTGGTGGAAAATAAGTATTTGGTCTCCTACAAACAAGGAAGATTTCCGGCTCTCACAGACCTGTATCTTCTTCTATAAGAGGCTCCTCTGTCCTCCACTCATTACCTGTATTAATGGCACCTGTTTGAACTTGTTATCAGTATAAAAGACACCTGTCCACAACCTCAAACAGTCACACTCCAAACTCCACTATGGTGAAGACCAAAGAGCTGTCGAAGGACACCAGAAACAAAATTGTAGACCTGCACCAGGCTGGGAAGACTGAATCTGCAATAGGCAAGCAGCTTGGTGTGAAGAAATCAACTGTGGGAGCAATAATTAGAAAATGGAAGACATACAAGACCACTGATAATCCCCCTCGATCTGGAGCTCCACGCAAGATCTCACCCCGTGGGGTCAAAATGATCACAAGAACGGTGAGTAAAAATCCCAGAACCACACGGGGGGACCTAGTGAATGACCTGCAGAGAGCTGGGACCAACGTAACAAAGGCTACCATCAGTAACACACTACGCCACCAGGGACTCGGATCCTGCAGTGCCAGATGTGTCCCCCTGCTTAAGCCAGTACATGTCCGGGCCCGTCTGAGGTTTACTAGAGAGCATTTGGATGATCCAGAAGAGGATTGGGAGAATGTCAGATGATCAGATGAAACCAAAGGAGAACTGTTTGGTAGAAACACAACTCGTCATGTTTGGAGGAGAGAGAATGCCGAGTTACAACCAAAGAACACTATACCTACTGTGAAGCATGGGGGCGAAAACATCATGGTTTGGGGCTGTTACTCTGCAAAGGGAACAGGATGACTGATCCGTGTACATGAAAGAATGAATGGGGCCATGTATCGTGAGATTTTGAGTGCAAACCTCCTCCCATCAGCAAGGGCATTGAAGATGAAACGTGGCTGGGTCTTTCAGCATGACAATGATCCCAAACACACCGCCCGGGCAATGAAGGAGTGGCTTCGTAAGAAGCATTTCAAGGTCCTGGAGTGGCCTAGCCAGTCTCTAGATCTCAACCCCATAGAAAACCTTTGGAGGGAGTGGAAAGTCCGTGTTGCCCAGCGACAGCCCCAAAACATCACTGCTCTAGAGGAGATCTGCATGGAGGAATGGGCCAACATACCAGCAACAGTGTGTGACAACCTTGTGAAGACTTACAGAAAACGTCTGACCTCTGTCATTGCCAACAAAGGAGATATAACAAAGTATTGAGATGAACTTTTCATATTCAACAAATACTTATTTTCCACCATAATTTGCAAATAAATTCTTTCAAAAATCAGACAATGTGATTGGATTTGTTTCCACATTTTGTCTCTCATAGTTGAGGTCTACCTATGATGACAATTACAGGCCTCTCTCGTCTTTATAAGTGGGAGAACTTGTACAATTGGTGGTGACTAAATACTTTTTCGCCCCGCTGTGAGTAATTGTCAGATGCAGAACCTACAAATAGATCCATGGGACCTCCACTCAATGGTTTCACGAGGGGCAAACGTCTGAATCTTGTTTCTTCTAAAGACCCTCACTGTAGTTTCTATTCTGGAACTGAATATGTTTCTGTTCCCAAGATGGTGGGTCGTCTTCTACTCAACAATAAGTGTCTTTGAACAGAGCAATGCTTGTGATGTTATCAAGGTCTCAGTGAGAGAAAACTCTTATCACAACTGGAATCTCTATGGCTGCAGACAAGAGAGGTTCAGGTGGCTTTGTAGTGAAGTGTGCCGTGGCATTGATTGTTCAGTGTACAAGAATAGAGGGTCTGGAAAAGGCCTCCCGTCTCCTTTCTATAGGCATGGAGCAGCATTGGTGATGGATTTTCAATCACTTTCCTTGTAAACTTATGCCGCGTACACACAAGCGGACTTTCCGGCATACTTGGTCCGGCGGACCAGAGTCCGCCGAACAATCCGACCGTGTGTAGGCTCCGGCGGACTTTTCCGGCGGACTTTTTCCCAAAAGCCCACCGGACCTAGATTTGAAACATGTTTTAAATCTTTCCGTCGGACTCAGTTTCTGGCGGAAAGTCCGCTCGTCTGTGTGCTGGTCCGACGGACCAGATATGACGCAAGGGCAAGGTATTGCATTTTGCGCTCGCTGCAATAGGAAAAAAAAATTTTCCTATTGCGGCGAGCGGGGGCATATCAGGCCCTTAGGTCTAGTATGGATTATAAAGGGAAGCCCCTACGCCGAAAAAACGGCGTGGGGTCCCCCCTAAAATCCAAACCAGACCCCGATCCGAGCACGCAGCCCGGCCAGACGCTGGGAGAAGAGGAACCGGAGGGACCCCTGAAGCCGGAAGAAGACCCCCGAAGCCGGAGGAAGACCCCCCCCGGAGCTGTTTAATAAATTATTTTAAAAACCTGTGTAGTGTGTTTTATTATTGACACTTTTTCCCTAGGTGAATGGGTAGGGGTACCATGTACCCCATACTCATTCACATAGGGTGGGGGGCCGGGATCTGGGGGCCCTCTTATTATAGGGGGCTCCCGGATTCCGATAAGCCCCCCCGCCCGCAGACTCCGATAACCAACGGCCAGGGTTGTCGGGAAGAGGCCCTTGTCCTCATCAACATGGGGACAAGGTGCATTGGGGTGGGGGGGCGCAGCTCCCACCCCCCATGTTGAGGGCATGTGGCCTGGTACGGTTCAGGAGGGGGGGGGGGGCGCTCGCTCGTCCCCACCCCCTTTCCTGGCCGGCCGGGCTGCGTGCTCGGATCGGGTCTGGTATGGATTCTAGGGGGGACCCCATGCCTTTTTTTGGCGTAGGGGGTTTCCTTTAAAATCCATACCAGACCTAAGGGCCTGGTATGACCAGCGACGGGGCTCGCAAGGTGTCAATCTCGCTGATAAAAGCGGCAAGATTGACTTCCTTTTCCAGTCCCGTCGTACCTGAGTCACGTTCAAAATGTGTGTGGGCAAGTCCGTTCATTCTGAAAGTCCGCCGTAACTCCGGCGAAAGTCCGTCGGAAAGACGGGCGGACCTAGCCCGCCGGAAAGTCCGGTCGTGTGTGGGCAAGTCCGTCCGTTTTTAAGTCCGGCGTACCTGGCGGACAAAGTCCGTCGGAAAGTCTGCTGGACCAAGTATGCCAGAAAGTCCGATCGTGTGTACGCGGCATTAGGAGAAGCCCAGCCAAACGAGCTCAGGCTGGACTTTTCCTTTAATATCTTCTAGCAAGGTTTGTAGTTTAGGGAAGTTGGCTCTTTTGAAATTCAGTGTCTTTGTATTCCCTTCATGTTTCCTATTTGTGTGATTTATACTGAAACTAAGTGAAAAAGTATAAAAAACACAAAGCGCTGTTATGCTTAATAACTGATAAATACACATAAACCAAGTGAGGCTGCTATCAAAAAAGAGTGTTTTCAGGATCACTTAAAAAAGAATAAAATATGGTGTTTGAAGCGCTTCACAATGTGATAAAATAGATGAATAAATAGCCTATAAGCCACTAGTAGTAAAATGCTCAAATAAATCCAGCAGTTAGTAATTACAATGGTAAAAATCCCTAAAATAAATCCAGCAGTAAAAATTGTGTGTAATTATATAAATTAGTGACACCAAATGTGCAAATAAAATACACATAAAAAATTAAATAATAATGTGTTCAAAAAGTTCAATCCATAAAATGTATAAAACAATCCGGTTGACAAAGAGCCTTGATCTAGTCCCACTAGCAAAGTTCTAGAAAATAGCACACACTTGCTTAATTGGGGTGCTCATTGATACTTTTCAGCAACAATGTTTCTTTGCTTTTGTTCACATCAGCTGTGACGATCACCAACAGACCTCACAAATAAAGCAGATAAAAGAAAAAGAGATCATTGCGCAATGGTCTTAATACCAGGTACACAAGCAAACTTGTATCTAATCCACTCATGTGCGCCTAATAGTAACAAGGCATATGCAGGTTTCTATATAGCAGTCAGCCGCCTCAGACAGGAGCAGAATCGCTGCAGTACACTGTTCGATACTGCCAGTCTACACAGAGCGTCCTTGGCTCCTCCCACGCGTTGCGTCATGGTCACGTGACTTTTTCAAGGATAACTCAAGCTCTTACGGTCTCAGCTTTATAGCACAACGGCAGAGTGGTTGCCATGGCTACAGCGTGATTTTTTTCATCATCCTGCTTCCTGCATATCCTTCATTACTGTTAAAAGCTTCTTTTTATTTAAACATATGATTCATATAAATATCGTTGATTTCTTAAAAAACATTGATTTCATAAAAAAAACGCTGCGTATATATATATAAAAAAAACAATAAGTATCCATAATCTAGTTACATTATTAAACTCCCTTCAGTGGTCAAAAATAGGTATAACATCTCAAAAGGGATATATATATACAAAGCAATCTCCCAAACAGTGTTGATAATTGACCTATGATAAATAATTAATAATAATCAGTATATCAGATAGGGTCTCAAGGAAATGGGGTATCCACATGCCATACTGATATACATAGATAAAGAAGGGGGTAAATAATAGATGACAACAATATATGATGCAAAAAAAAAAAAAATAAAATAAAAAAATTTTTTTTTTAAAAATTAAAACACATTTTATTTTTTAATTTTATTTTTTGCATCATATATTGTTGTCATCTATTATTTACCCCCTTCTTTATCTATGTATATCAGTATGGCATGTGGATACCCCATTTCCTTGAGACCCTATCTGATATACTGATTATTATTAATTATTTATCATAGGTCAATTATCAACACTGTTTGGGAGATTGCTTTGTATATATATATCCCTTTTGAGATGTTATACCTATTTTTGACCACTGGAGGGAGTTTAATAATGTAACTAGATTATGGATACTTATTGTTTTTTTATATATATATACGCAGCGTTTTTTTTATGAAATCAATGTTTTTTAAGAAATCAACGATATTTATATGAATCATATGTTTAAATAAAAAGAAGCTTTTAACAGTAATGAAGGATATGCAGGAAGCAGGATGATGAAAAAAATCACGCTGTAGCCATGGCAACCACTCTGCCGTTGTGCTATAAAGATGAGACCGTAAGAGCTTGAGTTATCCTTGAAAAAGTCACGTGACCGTGACGCAACGCGTGGGAGGAGCCAAGGACGCTCTGTGTAGACTGGCAGTATCGAACAGTGTACTGCAGCGATTCTGCTCCTGTCTGAGGCGGCTGACTGCTATATAGAAACCTGCATATGCCTTGTTACTATTAGGCGCACATGAGTGGATTAGATACAAGTTTGCTTGTGTACCTGGTATTAAGACCATTGCGCAATGATCTCTTTTTCTTTTATCTGCTTTATTTGTGAGGTCTGTTGGTGATCGTCACAGCTGATGTGAACAAAAGCAAAGAAACATTGTTGCTGAAAAGTATCAATGAGCACCCCAATTAAGCAAGTGTGTGCTATTTTCTAGAACTTTGCTAGTGGGACTAGATCAAGGCTCTATGTCAACCGGATTGTTGTATACATTTTATGGATTGAACTTTTTGAACACATTATTATTTAATTTTTTATGTGTATTTTATTTGCACATTTGGTGTCACTAATTTATATCATTACACACAATTTTTACTGCTGGATTTATTTTAGGGATTTTTACCATTGTAATTACTCACTGCTGGATTTATTTGAGCATTTTACTACTAGTGGCTTATAGGCTTTTTATTCATCTATTTTATCACATTGTGAAGCGCTTCAAACACCATATTTTATACTGAACCTAAATTGCCCCGTATTTCCACGTCTGCGATCAGGTCTGTATTGTTAGTAATCAGTAGGTCTAGTAATGCTTTGTTTCCTGTTGGTGCATTTACCATCTGACCCATGAAATTGTCCTGCAAGACATTTAGGAAATGGAGAGCCTAAGGCCCCTTTCACACAGCAAGCCCACACGGATCTGCCTGTCCATTTTTCAGGTGGATCCGAGTGGGGGCCATCCATTGACTCCTATGGAGAGATGGATGTCAGCGGAGATGTGTCCGCTGACACCCGTCTGCCATCCGATCCGCTAAAATCAGATGTATGGCGATATGTTTGCCATCCATCTTGGCGGATCGCATGAGATCTGATGAAAACGCACATGCTGTCCATTTTCATCCGATCTCTCCATGGGATACAGCGGCGCTCTGATAGGCCCCTCCCGGCTCAGCGAGCAAAGACGAACCTGTCATCTGCTGGCTCAACGGAGCAATTCCCCCGCTGAGCGGATCCGCCTCGTGTGGAAGGAGCCTTAGACAAATGCACGGTTCCTTCCGTCCAGTCCATGTCTGGATAATTCAAATCCCCCATTATAATGACACTTCCCATCCTTGCCACCATTCCAAACTGTGATAGGATGTCCGCCTCCCCCCTCCTCCCTCAGGTTAGGGGTCCTATAGCATACTCCCAGTATTACTTTCCCCTTGGTTTCCTCCCCCTTTTTTACCCTCTCTATCCTTGCGGTATAGGGTATACCCTTGAATGTTTGCCAGCCAATCATGAGAGCTGTTGAACCAGGTCTCTGAAATTCCCACAAAATCCAAATCCTCCTTGTACAACAGTATCTCTAGTTCACCCATCTTGTCCGCCATGCTCCTGGCATTGGTGAACATGCCACGTAGTGTTGTCCGGTCACATACTATCTCCTTGTTGGTTGTTCTGAGGCTGCAATTTGGATTTGTTCATTTACTTACCTCAGGTTTAGGTACTTTAGTCAACCTGCCACTAATGCCCCCAATACTACCCTCTGAAATGTGTTCAACGCTGGCTATCTCTACATCTGGATCCCCCCGTTGGCTAGTTTAAAAGCCCCTCTAACTTTTCGGCCATCTTCTCTCTTAGCCGAGCTGCACCCTCCCCACTTAGGTGCAGTCCGTTCCCGCTAAAGAGCCGGTAACCGACTGCAGGGCCGGTGCTAGACTATTTTGCGCCCGAGGCAAGACCAGATACTTGCACCCCCCCCCCCCCAAAAAAAAAAAAACTGTACACATTGCCCCTGAGTAGAATTATAGAGGATCTGATAATGTTGATATATATATATATATACACACACACAGTATCTGACAAAAGTAAGTACACCCCTCAGTGACATTTGTGTAAATCTTTTCTTCTCTCTTTTCATGTGACAACACTGAAGAAATGACACTTGTCTACAATGTAAAGTAGTGAGTGTACAGCTTGTATAACAGTGTAAATTTGCTGTCCCCTCAAAATAACTCAACACACAGCCATTAATGTCTAAACCGCTGGCAACAAAAGTCAGTACACCCCTAAGTGAAAATCTCCAAATTGGGCCCAAAGTGTCAATATTTTGTGTGGCCACCATTATTTTCCAGCACTGCCTTAACCCTCTTGGGCATGGATGTCACCAGAGCTTCACAGGTTGTCACTGGAGTCCTCTTCCCCTCCCCCATGATGACATCACAGAGCTGGTGGATGTTAGAGACCTTGCGCTCCTCCACCTTCCATTTGAGGATGTCCCACAGATGATCAATAGGGTTTAGGTCTGGAGACATGCTTGGCCAGTCCATCACCTTTACCCTCAGCTTCTTTCAAGGCAGTGGTGGTCTTGGAGGTGTGTTTGGGGTGGTTATCATGTTGGAATACTGCCCTGCGGTCCAGTCTCTGAAGGGAGGGGATCATGCTCTGCTTCAGTATATCACAGTACATGTTGGCATTCATGGTTCCCTCAATGATCTGTAGCCCCCCAGTGCCGGCAGCACTCATGCAGCCCCAGACCATGACACTCCCACCACCATGCTTGACTGTAGACAAGACACACTTGTCTTTGTCCTCCTCACCTGGTTGCCCCCACACACGCTTGTCACCATCTGAACCAAATACGTTTATCTTGGTCTCATCAGACCACAGGACATGGTTCCAGTAATCCATGTCCTTAGTCTGCTTGTCTTCAGCAAACTGTTTGTGGTCTTTCTTGTCCATCATCTTTAGAAGAGGCTTCCTTCTGGGATGACAGCCATGCAGACCAATTTGATGCAGTGTGCGGCGTATGGTCTGAGCACTGACAGGCTGACCCCCCACCCCTACAACCTCTGCAGCAATGCTGGCAGCACTCATACATCTATTTCCCAAAGACAACCTCTGGATATGACGCTGATCACGTGACCTCAACTTCTTCGGTGGACCATGGCGAGGCCTGTTCTGAGTGGAACCCGTCCTGTTATACCGCTGTATGGTCTTGGCCACCGTGCTGCAGCTCAGTTTCAGGGTCTTGGCAATCTTCTTATAGCCTAGGCCATCTTTATGTAGAGCAACAATTCTTTTATTCTGATCCTCAGAGAGTTCTTTGCCATGAGGTGCCATGTTGTACTTCCAGTGACCAGTATGAGAGAGTGAGAGCGATAACACCAAATTCAACACACCTGCTCCCCATTCACACCTGAGACCTTGTAACACTAACGAGTCACATGACACCGGGGAGGGAAAATGGCTAATTGGGTCCAATTGGACAATTTCACTTAGGGGTGTACTGACTTTTGTTGCCAGTGGTTTAGACATTAATGGCTGTGTGTTGAGTTATTTTGAGGGGACAGCAAATTTACACTGTTATACAAGCTGTACACTCACTACTTTAAGACCTTATGCATATCCATATGTATAAAACTGTATAGCCTGTAGATGTAACCACAGAAACACTTTTTCACATTACTGTTTTATTGAGAACTGTGTAATGTGTTTCTCCACTGCAGTGTAAGGAATAAAAGCGCCTCATTTTCTTAAGATGGCTGTCTCATCAGAAAAAAGTCTTGTTTGGAGACTTCCTAACCTGATTTAACACCCCCTTTCCTGCACACACTGCCCCCCTTTAAGGCTACTCCCCCTTTCCTGTACACACTGCCCCCCTTTAAGGCTACTCCCCCTTTCCTGTACACACTGCCCCCCTTTAAGGCTACTCCCCCTTTCCTGTACACACTGCCCCCCTTTAAGGCTACTCCCCCTTTCCTGTACACACTGCCCCCCTTTAAGGCTACTCCCCCTTTCCTGTACACACTGCCCCCCTTTAAGGCTACTCCCCCTTTCCTGTACAGACTGCCCCCTTCCTATATACACTGCCCCCCTTTAACCCTACACCCCCTTCCTGCAGATACTGCCCTCCTTTAACCCTACACCCCCTTCCTGCAGATACTGCCCTCCTTTAACCCTACACCCCCTTACTGCAGATACTGCCCTCCTTTAACCCTACACCCCCTTACTGCAGATACTGCCCTCCTTTAACCCTACTCCCCCCTTCCTGCACACACTGCCCCCCTTTAATGCTACTCCCCCTTTTCCTGCACACACTGTCCCCCTTCCTATATACAGTGCTCCCCTTTAACTCTACAAGTGCTCCCTGCACATACTGCCCTCTTTTAACGCTACACCCTTTTCCTGCACACACTGTCCCCCTCTAATGCCACACCCCCTTAAACCCTTTGAGACTTCTTGTTCCACTTGAGCAGCTTCTTTGGCCAGTCTTTCGTCATTGGCTGGCATTTACACCGGAGGTAGGCAAGGACGTGACTCCCAAGAGGTTTCTTGTGGAATTTTTTGCAGTGCTTCATCAGCTTCTTTGGTGAGCACTTCTTCACTGGCTGGCAATTCCACTGGAGGTAGTCATAGATGTGATCCCTCAGAGTCTTCTTAAAGGATTTCTTGTGGGGCCCAAACAGATTTTCCGGCCAATACTTTTTTGGCCAGAAACCAAGCAGGAGGTATTTACAGGTGACATTCATAAGAGACTTCTTGTTGAACTTCTTGCAGCGCTCAAACTGTTCCTTTGGCCATTGACTCAGTGGCTGGAAATCAAGTTGGAAGTCGACAGTCTTGCTAATTTTAAAAGGTCCGCTTTCATCTTCCTGGGACAGGGGACCGCTAGTCTGTGCAGGGTCATCTTGTGAGGAGTTCAGCGGTGAATCGGTGAAATGTCTTACCTGCCCCCAGAATTCCATCAGCTGGGTGAGGTTGGCTCTCCATTGCCAAAACAGTAGGAATATGGTGTGATAGTGGATGAGCAGAAACAGCAGAATTAGGAGAACCCACGGCAAGTATGGTGACCGGAGCCAAGCAACCAAACTTTGGAACCAACCATCCGCATTGGTAAGTGTGGGTGGAGCTCTGATCACTAAGGCCTCCCACACCCCGGACCAGTCTGGATCAATGATGTCATATAGTATGTAAAAGAGATTCTGCAGCAGCAGGAAGATGTAATATCGACGTAATAACATGTTCAGGTAACGATCTTGTATCTGATAATGGCAGAGTAAGGTGACCAGCACGACCTGGCCTAGGATGTCTGGTGTCTTCTGTATAGAAGATTTGGGGGGATTGTTTTTATTGTTCTTTAACTGCTCCTCCTTTTTCTGCTTCATTTTACTTATAAGAGCGTCTATATCTTTCTCCATCCTCGCCATACAATCTGCCTCTCTGTCCTCCGCTGTCTTCTGCTTCTCTGCTAAAATCGTTGGCATTATCAGCAGAAGTATAAATATAATCCGCAGTTCTATTCTGTGAAACATATTGTCGCTATAAATAAAATAGTATAAAATGTCACTTGATGACGATTGTTATCAATCAATGGGTAGAAATCAGCTAGAGATCGAATGTAATGAAATCCAACATAACCAATAACAGCAACTTTCTATAGAGCACCTTCCTCTACTGATGGCAAGAATCAACTGTCACCTCTGGCTGCACGATGTGACACTCCAGGCTATAAATAGCAGCGTGCAGCCAGAGGTGGCAGTGTCACTGTCATGTGACCTTGATTGTGACATCATAGTGCCACTGTCATGTGACTTTCACTGTGACATTATAGTGTCACTGTTATTCAGAGTGAGGCTGCTGCTGGAATCTGATTGGCTGCATGTCCTTATAAGGCAATCCCACAGAGGTGAATAGTACATATGGAGCAAAGTGGGATTGTTCCTATTGGAGGGAATAGATATTATAAGAGACTTTAGGAGAATAATGGCGGAATAAATAGGGGTTATAGTGCCACCATAGGGGCCAAAAATATAAAAAGGCCACATCAGAGAGAATCTCTACAAATCCTACAAACTTAGGATCAGATCCCAGCAGGGGGGAAGTATCTGCATGGAGGGTGTAACAAGTAACAAGTGTTATCCAACTAATGTATATATTATTATAGTTCAACATACGAGTGTTATACAACTAATGTGCAGTTGTGCTCATAAGTTTACATACCCCGGCAGAATTTTTTGATGTCTTGGCCATTTTTCAGAGAATATGAATGATAACACAAAAACGTTTCTCTCACTCATGATTAGTGTTTGGCTGAAGCCATTTATTATCAATCAGCTGTGTTTACTCTTTTTATATCATAACGGCAACAGAAACTACCCAAATGACACTGATCAAAAGTTTACATACCCTGGTGATTTTGGCCTGATAACATGCACACAAGTTGACACAAAGGGGTTTGAATGGCTATTAAAGGTAACCATCCTCACCTGTGATCTGTTTGCGTGTAATTAGTGTGTGTGTATAAAAGGTCAATGAGTTTCTGGACTCCTGACAGACCCTTGCATCTTTCATCCAGTGCTGCACTGACGTTTCTGGATTCTGAGTCATGGGGAAAGCAAAAGAATTTTCAAAGGATCTGCGGGAAAAGGTAGTTGAACTGTATAAAACAGGAAAGGGATATAAAAAGATATCCAAGGAATTGAGAATGCCAATCAGCAGTGTTCAAACTCCAATCAAGAAGTGGAAAATGAGGGGTTCTGTTGAAACCAAACCACGGTCAGGTAGACCAACTAAAATTTCAGCGACAACTGCCAGGAAAATTGTTCAGGATGCAAAGAAAAACCCACAAATAACTTCAGGTGAAATACAGGACTCTCTGAAAACATGTGGTGTGGCTGTTTCAAGATGCACAATAAGGAAGCACTTGAAGAAAGATGGGCTGCATGGTCGAGTCTCCAGAAGAAAGATGGGCTGCATGGTCGAGTCTCCAGAAGAAAGTCATTACTACAGAAATGTCACAAAGTATCCCGCTTATAATACACCAAACAGCACAGAGACAAGCCTCAAACCTTCTGCCACAAAGTCATTTGGAGTGATGAGACCAAAATGTAGCTTTTTGGCCACAACCATAAACACTACATTTAGAGAGGAGTCAACAAGGCCTATGATGAAAGGTCCACCATCCCTACTGTGAAACACGGAGGTGGATCGCTGATGTTTTGGGGATGTGTGAGCTACAAAGACACAGGAAATTTGGTCAAAATTGATGGCAAGATGAATGCCGAATGTTATCGCATAATACTGGAGGAACATTTGGATTCATCAACCAGGAAGCTGCGCATGGGACGTACTTGGACATTCCAACATGACAATGATCCAAAACACAAGGCCAAGTCCACCTGTCATTGGCTACAGCAGAATAAAGTGAAGGTTCTGGAGTGGCCATCTCAGTCTCCTGACCTCAATATCATTGAGCCCCTCTGGGGAGATCTCAAACGTGCCGTTCATGGAAGACAGCCCAAGAATTTACAGGAACTGGAGGCTTTTTACCAAGAGGAACCATCTGAGAAGATAAAGAGCCTCATCCACAAATACCACAAAAGACTTCAAGATGTCATTGATGGTAAAGGGGGCAATACACGGTATTAAGAACTGGGGTATGTAAACTTTAAATCAGGGTCATTTGGGTAGTTTTTGTTGCCATTATGATATAAAAAGAGTAAACACAGATGAATGATAATAAATGTCTTCAGCCAAACACTAATCATGAGTGAGAGAAAAGTTTTTGTGTTATCATTTATATTCTCTGAAAAATGGCCAAGAAATCATCAATTCTGCCGGGGTATGTAAATGTAGCTCCCTCTACTGTAGGTAGGTGCTAGAGTAGGATTTTTGCAAAGGGAACTGTCAGTGCAGGTAAATTTAGGCAGGTCTATGCTGCATGCTAGGCCTGCTTATTTTGATCTGGGGTGGGGGCAGGGAGTGGTTAGTGTAGCAGTGGGTGTGACCACCTGTGCTCTAGTTCTGGGGCGCCTCCCCTGTTTCCAGGGAGAATGATCTGGAACGGGGGTAGGGCACAGGACCGGAGTGACAGGGAGCTCATGGGAGGAGCCCTGACCAATCCCCACTTGGAATTGGCAGGGGGCAGGCCTCCCATATAAGCTCAGGTCCCAGCCCACTGGGGAGGAGTTGTCGGCTGGGAGACATGGAGAATGGAGCATTAGGCAGCAGCAGGGGCCCCACCCCCATCTGGGGGGGTGTGCGAGGCCTAGCGGAGGAGCCCGGGAGAGCTGGGAGGGAGCTACATCCTTACACGGTCATGGATGGAGTATCCTGGAACAGAGGGGCCCGAGAAGCTGTCGGAACATGTGTCCAGTTAAACGTCATATGACGTGATCGTCTTCCAGGATCCCTAGGGGGCGTGCGCATAACTGGGGACCCGGTGCGAAGTGCCTGGCGGCCGCGATGTCTGCCGGGCACCCGCGATTGCCCGGTAACGGAGCAGGACTGTGGATCGGTGTGTGTAAACAGGTGAGAGGAGACCGATGGTGTGTTCCTTGTACAAAGGAACACCGATCGATCTCCTCCCCTTGTGAGTCCCCTCCCCCTACAGTTAGAATCACTCCCTAGGAACATAATTAACCCCTACAGCGCCCCCTCCTGGTTAACCCCTTCATTGCCAGTCACATTTATACAGTGATCAGTGCATTTTTATAGCAAGGATCGCTGTATAAATGTGAATGGTCCCAAAAATGTGTCAAAAGTGTCCGATATGTCCGCCGCAATATCGCAGTCACGATAAAAATCGCAGATCGCCGCCATTACTAGTAAAAAAAAAAAATAATAATAATAATAAAAATGCTATAAATCTATCCTCTATTTTGTAGACACTATAACTTTTGTACAAACCAATCAATATACACTTATTGCGATATTTTTTACCAAAAATATGTAGAAGAATACGTATCGGCCTAAACTGAGGAAACATTTTGTTTTTTTTTTAAAAATTGGATATTTATTATAGCAAAAAGTAAAAAATATTGTGTTTTTTTCAAACTTGTCGCTCTTCTTTTGTTTATAGCGCAAGAAATAAAAACCGCAGAGGTGATCAAATACCACTAAAATAAAGTTCTATTAGTGGGAAAAAAATGATAAAAATTTCATATGTGTACAGTGTTGTATGACCGCGCAATTGTTATTCACAGTGGGACAGCGCTGAAAGCTGAACATTGGCCTGGGCAGGAAGGGGGTGAAAGTGCCCGGTATTGAAGGGGTTAATATGATGGTAACATGTTCTGTGGGCATCCCATATCCCCCAACCAAGTTATATCCCCCAATAAACAAAACAACGCAAATGTCTGTTCATCGTCTCTGAGGTGATAGATGGAGGTCTGGCAGCAGGGTGATATGGTGGACGTCAGTTACTAGTAGCAACCAAGTGCTACATTTAGAGGTCCCACCGAGATCCGCCTGCACAGTTAACCTGCTGGCTGTCACCCCTAGCAACCGTCAAGAGACGGGGGAGACTTTGCCTGTTTTTCCAAGTTTGGGGTATAACAAGGTAAGGACTGTGTGTGTGTGTTTAAAATTGACTTTTGCCACATACGGTTGCCCATAGCAACCAAATCTAAGCTTGTTGCCAAGTGCCATTGTCCACAGCAACCGTCCAGGATCAGCGCTGCCATCATGCTCCTGCACCCAGTTGCCTCAATGGACGCTCACAACAGCGATAATCCCTGCCCCCAGATCAAAACAAGCGGGCCTAGCCTGAAGCATAAGCCTGACTAAATTTACCTGCACTGACAGTTCCCTGTGCAAAAATCCTTCCCTAGCAACTACCTAAAGAAGAGGGAGCTACATAAACCTATGAGCCCAACTGTATATATTATTATAGTTCTATATACAAGTGTTATACAACGAATATATATATTATTATAGTACAATATACAAGTGTTATACAACGAATGTATATATTATTAGCAGGGTGATATGGTGGACGTCAGTTACTAGTAGCAACCAAGTGCTACATTTAGAGGTCCCACCGAGATCCGCCTGTGCGGTTAACCTGTTGGCCGTCACCCCTAGCAACTGTCAAGAGCCGGGGGAGACTTTGCCTGTTTTGCCAAGGTTTGGGGTATAACAAGGTAAGGACTGTGTGTTTGCCTTTAAAATTGACTTTTGCCACATACGGTTGCCCATAGCAACCAAATCTAAGCTTGTTGCCAAGTGCTGTTGTCCATAGCAACCGTCCAGGATCAGCGCTGCCATCATGCTCCTGCACCCAGTTGCCTCAATGGACGCTCACAACAGCGATAATCCCTGCCCCCAGATCAAAACAAGCGGGCCTAGCCTGAAGCATAAGCCTGACTAAATTTACCTGCACTGACAGTTCCCTGTGCAAAAATCCTTCCCTAGCAACTACCTAAAGAAGAGGGAGCTCCATAAACCTATGAGCCCGACTGTATATATTATTATAGTTCTATATACAAGTGTTATACAACGAATATATATATTATTATAGTTCTATATACAAGTGTTATACAACGAATGTATATATTCAGAGGTGTATCTTGAAGCTTGTGGGCCCCATGAAGACCTACCTGAATAATATGAAAGTTATCAAAGACCACCGGGAGCACAGACCCCCATCAGGAGAGAAGCCGATCGTCTCTCCTCTACTCGTGTCTGTCAGGTGCGAGTGAGGAAAAGCCGATCAGCAGCTCTTCCTGTTTACATGGTGATCAGCTGTGATTGGACACAACTGATCACATGGTAAAGAGCCTCCATCACAGGCTCTGTACGGAGATCAGTGTAGCGGTGTGTCATGTGACGCTCAGTCAGTATAACTGAACCATCGCCGGCTGTCATTCTGCTATAGGCCGGGCGGGAAATGGTTAAAGTATAGGAGGTAAAGGGGAAAAAAAAATGTATTATGCCGCGGACACACGAGCGAACTTTTCGACTGGACTGGTCTGACGGACAATTCGATCGTGTGTGGGCTTCATTGGACCTGCAGTGGACTTTTTCGGTCGCAAATCTGACGGACTTTAGATTTGGAACATGCTTCAAATCTTTCTGACAGACTCGAGTCCGGTCCAAAAATCCGCTCATCTGTATGCCGGTCCGACGGACAAAAACCGACGCTAGGGCAGCTATTGGCTACCGGCTATCAACTTCCCTATTTTAGTCCGGTGTTCGTCATCACGTACCAATCCGTCGGACTTTGGTGTGATCGTATGTAGGGAAGTCCGGTCGTTAGAAAGTCCATCGGAAAGACCGTCAGACCTTTGTTGTGGAAAAGTGCGCCCGTGTGTACGCGGCATCACATATCAGCTTGAAGAACGAGAAATCAGCTTGTGTAGAGTTATCCCCTGGAATGTGTTGTATAAAATATACCTGGAACGATCGCTATCTCATCCTTTCCTACCAAAGATGACTTTTCCAGTCATGACATTGAGGCTTCTCCAAGCCATAGAGTGCTGCCACACTTTACCACCCATGTGATTTTCCTATAGATATAGTCCTAGCTTAGAAGGACTGTTGTTGACATCAAGTCCACAAACTCCCTATCAGTTTTCATTAAAGGAGAAGTCCATGCTAAAACTAAAATCCCTACAAATAGAGCCTCACAATCTGACACTAACCTATCTAGCCCTGTAAAGAAGAAATCAGTATCCATAGCTTTTCTGAAGCCGATCTGATCCCACACTGAGCTGTCAGCTGAGGCTTCGCTGTGTGGGCGGGTGCAGAGGACACAGCCGACAACGGAAGCCCCATAGTAAGTCTATGGTAAGGGGACCATCTGGGGACATTTTTTTTTTTTTTACTAGTAATGGCAACAATCAGCGACTCAGCGGGACTGCAGACAAATCAGACACTAAGTGACACTTTCTGAGAACCAGTTACACATAATTAACCCCTACAGCGCCCCCTCCTGGTTAACCCCTTCATTGCCAGTCACATTTATACAGTGATCAGTGCATTTTTATAGCATGGATTGCTGTATTAGGCCTCTTTCACATGGACGATCCGTATGTCCGTTTTTCATCCTTCCGTTTTCGGATGAAAAACGGACATACATTCATCCCTATGGAGCGTCGGATGTCAGCGGTGACATGTCCGCTGACATCCGACCCGCTCTGATCCGAAAAGTGTAACGGAGGAAGAACCTACTTTTCCATCCGTTTTCAGATCGGATCGGGTGACGACGGACACTACGGTCCGTCGTCATCCGATCCCCCCCATAGGGGAGAGCGGCGCTCTGACAGGTCCGCCGCTGCACAGCGTGCAGCGATGCACCTGTCATCTTCCTGCTCAGCGGGGATCGGCGGAGCGATCCCCGCTGAGCTAGCGGATGTTCACGGGGCGGATCATAACTGATCCGCCCCGTGAGAAAGAGGCCTAAATGTGAATGGTCCCTAAAATGTGTCTAAAGTGTTTGATATGTCTGCCGCAATATCGCAGTCACGATAAAAATCGCAGATCGCCGTCATTACTAGTAAAAAAAAATATATAAATAAAATGCTATAAATCTATCCTCTATTTTGTAGACACGATAACTTTTGTGCAAACCAATCAATATACACTTATTGCGATATATTTTACCAAAAATATGTAGAATACGTATCGGCCTAAACTGAGAAAAACATTTGTTTTGTTTTTTTTTTAAAATGTGGATATTTATTATAGCAAAAAAGTAAAAAATATTGTGTTTTTTTCAAACTTGTCGCTCTTCTTTTATTTATAAAAAAAAACCGCAGAGGTGATCAAATACCACTAAAATAAAGCTCTATTAGTGGGAAAAAAATGATAAAAATTTCATTTGTGTACAGTGTTGTATGACCGCGCAATTGTTATTCAAAGTGCAACAGCGCTGAAAGCTGAACATTGGCCTGGGCAGGAAGGGGGTGAAAGTGCCCGGTATTGAAGGGGTTAATATGATGGTAACATGTTCTGTGGGCATCCCATATCCCCCAACCAAGTTATATCCCCCAACAAACAAAAACAACGCAAATGACTGTCCATTGTCTCTGAGGTGATGGATGGAGGTCTGGCAGCAGGGTGATATGGTGGACGTTAGTTACTAGTAGCAACCAAGTGCTACATTTAGAGGTCCCACAGAGATCCGCCTGCACGGTTAACCTGCTGGCCGTCACCCCTAGCAACCGTCCAGAGTCGGGGGAGACTTTGCCTGTTTTGCCAAGTTTGGGGTATAACAAGGTAAGGACTGTGTGTGTGTTTAAAAATGACTTTTGCCACATACAGTTGCCCATAACAACCAAATCTAAGCTTGTTGCCAAGTGCCGTTGTCCATAGCAACCGTCCAGGATCAGCATTGCCATCATGCTCCTGCACCCAGTTGCCTCAATGGACGCTCACAACAGCGATAAGCTCTGCCCCCAGATCAAAACAAGCGGGCCTAGCCTGAAGCATAAGCCTGACTAAATTTACCTGCACTGACAGTTCCCTGTGCAAAAATCCTTCCCTAGCAACTACCTAAAGAAGAGGGAGCTACATAAACCTATGAGCCCAACTGTATATATTATTATAGTTCTATATACAAGTGTTATACAACGAATATATATATTATTATAGTTCTATATACAAGTGTTTTACAAGGAATGTATATATTATTAGCAGGGTGATATGGTGGACGTCAGTTACTAGTAGCAACCAAGTGCTACATTTAGAGGTCCCACGAGATCCGCCTGTGCGGTTAACCTGCTGGCCGTCACCCCTAGCAACCGTCAAGAGCCGGTGGAGACTTTGCCTGTTTTGTCAAGGTTTGGGTATAACAAAGTAAGGACTGTGTGTTTGCCTTTAAAATTGACTTTTGCCACATACGGTTGCCCATAGCAACCAAATCTAAGCTTGTTGCCAAGTGCCGTTGTCCATAGCAACCGTCCAGGATCAGCGCTGCCATCATGCTCCTGCACCCAGTTGCCTCAATGGACGCTCACAACAGCGATAATCCCTGCCCCCAGATCAAAACAAGCGGGCCTAGCCTGAAGCATAAGCCTGACTAAATTTACCTGCACTGACAGTTCCCTGTGCAAAAATCCTTCCCTAGCAACTACCTAAAGAAGAGGGAGCTCCATAAACCTATGAGCCCAACTGTATATATTATTATAGTTCTATATACAAGTGTTATACAAGGAATATATATATTATTATAGTTCTATATACAAGTGTTATACAACGAATATATATATTATTATAGTTCTATATACAAGTGTTATACAACGAATATATATATTCAGAGGTGTATCTTGAAGCTTGTGGGCCCCATGAAGACCTACCTGAATAATATGAAAGTTATCAAAGACCACCGGGAGCACAGACCCCCATCAGGAGAGAAGCCGATCGTCTCTCCTCTACTCGTGTCTGTCAGGTGCGAGTGAGGAAAAGCCGATCAACAGCTCTTCCTGTTTACATGGTGATCAGCTGTGATTGGACACAACTGATCACATGGTAAAGAGCCTCCATCACAGGCTCTGTACGGAGATCAGTGTAGCGGTGTGTCATGTGACGCCCAGTCAGTATAACTGAACCATCGCCGGCTGTCATTCTGCTATAGGCCGGGCGGGAAATGGTTAAAGTATAGGAGGCAAAGGGGAAAAAAAAATGTATTATGCCGCGGACACACGAGCGGACTTTTCGACTGGACTGGTCTGACGGACAATTCGATCGTGTGTGGGCTTCATTGGACCTGCAGTGGACTTTTTCGGTCGCAAATCTGACGGACTTTAGATTTGGAACATGCTTCAAATCTTTCTGACAGACTCGAGTCCGGTCCAAAAATCCGCTCATCTGTATGCCGGTCCGACAGACAAAAACCGACGCTAGGGCAGCTATTGGCTACCGGCTATCAACTTCCTTGTTTTAGTCCGGTGTTCGTCATCACGTACCAATCCGTCGGACTTTGGGGTGATCGTATGTAGGGAAGTCCGGTCGTTAGAAAGTCCATCGGAAAGACCGTCAGACCTTTGTTGTGGAAAAGTGCGCCCGTGTGTACGCGGCATCACATATCAGCTTGAAGAACGAGAAATCAGCTTGTGTAGAGTTATCCCCTGGAATGTGTTGTATAAAATATACCTGGAACGATCGCTATCTCATCCTTTCCTACCAAAGATGACTTTTCCAGTCATGACATTGAGGCTTCTCCAAGCCATAGAGTGCTGCCACACTTTACCACCCATGTGATTTTCCTATAGATATAGTCCTAGCTTAGAAGGACTGTTGTTGACATCAAGTCCACAAACTCCCTATCAGTTTTCATTAAAGGAGAAGTCCATGCTAAAACTAAAATCCCTACAAATAGAGCCTCACAATCTGACACTAACCTATCTAGCCCTGTAAAGAAGAAATCAGTATCCATAGCTTTTCTGAAGCCGATCTGATCCCACACTGAGCTGTCAGCTGAGGCTTCGCTGTGTGGGCGGGTGCAGAGGACACAGCCGACAACGGAAGCCCCATAGTAAGTCTATGGTAAGGGGACCATCTGGGGACATTTTTTTTTTTTTACTAGTAATGACAACAATCAGCGACTCAGCGGGACTGCAGACAAATCAGACACTAAGTGACACTTTCTGAGAACCAGTTACACTAATACAGTGATCAGTGCTAAAAAAATGCACTGTCACTGTACTAATGACACTGGCTGGGAAGTAGATAACATCTAGGGCAATCAAAGGGTTAAATGTGTGCCTAACAAGTGTTTTGTCACTGTGGGGGAGGTGCTTTTACTAAGGGAAGACATAGATCCCTGTACCTGCTTTGCAGGAACACAGGACCAATGTCTCCCATACCGACAGAACGACGATCTGCCTTGTTTACATAGCAGAGCACCGTTCTGCCTATGTACATAACGATCAGCGGGCACCAGTGGACATCGAGTCCGCCGAAGTGACTGATTGGCTCCCATACCCAGAAATGCAGGATCACGTATATATATGTTATCCTGCGCAGCGCGACCGCCTTGTAGCAGTAAATCTGCTATGACTTATTGGTCATAAGCAGGCCCGGACTGTCCATAGGGCAAACCAGGCACTTTCCTGGTGGGCCGGGGCCGCAAGTCCTTGCTGGGCCCGAGGCAGCTGGGCTGCTCTTTGAGCCTGCACCACTCACCCGGCCTCTCCGCGGCCGCCCGGCTGCTAGTTCAGCTCAGCCATCGGCGCCGGGGAAAAAGAAACATGCAGGGGGAGGAGCTCTCTGCAACTGCACGTATAGTGAGGCCGTCTGTGCCGGGGGCGTGGCCACGAAGGGGGAGGAGCTAGAGGAGACCTGCTGCAGACACCTTGGAGCCAGATCAAGGAGAACGTGAGTGCAGCCCCCCTGTAACCTGGAAAGGAGGAGCAGTGGGGGCGGCTGCATATAGAAGAATCATTCTTTCCATCTCCCTCCTGTGCTCTCGGCCCCACCCATCATCTTTGCCCCCTCGTGCTCTTCACCTCCCCTTGGCTCTCTGCCGCCCCCCTGTGCTCTCCACCTCCCCCCATGCTCTCTGCCGCCCCCCCGTGCTCTCCACCTCCCCCCATGCTCTCCACCTCCCCCCATGCTCTCCACCTCCCCCATGCTCTCTGCTGCCCCCCATGCTCTCCACCTCCCCCCATGCTCTCTGCTGCCCCCCCGTGCTCTCCACCTCCCCCCATGCTCTCTGCCGCCCCCCCCGTGCTCTCCACCTCCCCCCATGCTCTCCGCCGCCCCCCGTGCTCTCCACCTCCCCCCATGCTCTCTGCCGCCCCCCCCGTGCTCTCCACCTCCCCCCATGCTCTCTGCTGCCCCCCCGTGCTCTCCACCTCCCCCCATGCTCTCTGCCGCCCCCCCCGTGCTCTCCACCTCCCCCCATGCTCTCCGCCGCCCCCCGTGCTCTCCACCTCCCCCCATGCTCTCTGCCGCCCCCCCGTGCTCTCCACCTCCCCCCATGCTCTCCACCTCCCCCCGTGCTCTCCACCTCCCCCATGCTCTCTGCTGCCCCCCATGCTCTCCACCTCCCCCCATGCTCTCTGCCGCCCCCCCCGTGCTCTCCACCTCCCCCCATGCTCTCCGCCGCCCCCCGTGCTCTCCACCTCCCCCCATGCTCTCTGCCGCCCCTCCGTGCTCTCCACCTCCCCCCATGCTCTCTGCCGCCCCTCTGTGCTCTCCACCTCCCCCCATGCTCTCTGCCGCCCCCTGTGCTCTCCACCTCCCCCCATGCTCTCTGCCGCCCCCCCGTGCTCTCCACCTCCCCCCATGCTCTCTGCCGCCCCTCCGTGCTCTCCACCTCCCCCCATGCTCTCTGCCGCCCCCCCCGTGCTCTCCACCTCCCCCCATGCTCTCTGCCGCCCCTCCGTGCTCTCCACCTCCCCCCATGCTCTCTGCCGCCCCCCCGTGCTCTCCACCTCCCCCCATGCTCTCTGCCACCCCCCCATGCTCTCCACCTCCCCCCATGCTCTTTGCTGCCCCCCTGGGCTCTCCACCTCCCCCCATGCTCTCTGCCGCCCCTCCGTGCTCTCCACCTCCCCCCATGCTCTTTGCTGCCCCCCTGGGCTCTCCACCTCCCCCCATGCTCTCTGCCGCCCCTCCGTGCTCTCCACCTCCCCCCATGCTCTCTGCCGCCCCCCCGTGCTCTCCACCTCCCCCCATGCTCTTTGCTGCCCCCCTGGGCTCTCCACCTCCCCCCCATGCTTCCAGCTGCCCCCCTGTGCTATCCACACCCACCCTTCATGCTCTCCACATCCCCCCATGCTCTCCGGCACTCTGCAGCTGAATGATGTACCTGAAAACAAAAAAATGGTTACCAAACATGATAAAAACATAACAACAATAAAACATTGCAGAATAGAATACAGTAAAAAAGAGCAGAACAATAGAGAGAGAATAGAGAGAGAGAAAGAACAATAAAATGACAACTATTTTTGGTTTTTATTATTTTATATATATTTTTTTTTTTTTACTTTTTTTTGTAACTTTAACTTTTGTAACTGGTTCCAGGTTCGAGTCTCTCAGAATGCGATGGCATCTTGGGAGACCCTGTGAAAGTGTGCCTAGTCTGTGCAATGCTGTACCCTACGCTAATACTCAACTAGTGAATGGTAGTGTTCAAAACATTCACCAATGCAAAGACCAGGATTGTCAGGACAGGAGGGACAATAATAGCGGGTGTCACCCTATATCCGCGCTTGCTGCAGACACGACATCTTTTTGGGGGGCTCGTTGGGTAGGGGTACTCGGGAGGACATAAAGAAAATGCCTCTCATGCAGCCGGCTTACTGCATTTGGATTGGGAAGGTGAGGTGGAGCATCGTCTGGAAACAGAAGGGCTCTGACGATCTCTTCCTGGAATTTAAGGAAGGATCCAGTCCGTCCTGAAGCTCTGTATAGCACATGAGCGTTCAGCAAAGCCAATTGAAATAAATAAACAGACACTTTTTTTGTACCAGCGTCTGGCCTTACGGGCAACTAGGTACGGCGCCAACAACTGGTCGTTGAGGTCCACCCCTCCCATATTTTGGTTATATTCGTGGACACAGAGGGGTTTCTCCACAACACCAGTCGCCGTAGTAATTTGGACCGTCGTGTCTGCATGAAGGGAGGTAAGAACGAAAACATTCTTCTTATCCCTCCACTTCATAGCGAGCAAATTATTACACCATAAGCAGGCTCTCTCCCCCAGCCTAAGACCGGAATCTACAAGCCGCTGGGGAAAGCCCTGGCGATTAGATCGCACGGTGCCACATGCTCCAATCTACTGATCAAACAAGTGACTAAAAAGTGGCACGCTCGTATAATAATTGTCCACATATAAGTGGTACCCCTTTCCGAATAAGGGTGACACCAAGTCCCACACTATCTTGCCAGCGCTTCCTATGTAGTCAGGGCAGTTTGTCGGCTCTACGTGACTATCACTTCCCTCGTAAACCATAAATCTACATGTATAGCCTGTGGCCCTGTCACAGAGCTTATACATCTTGACCCCGTATCTGGCACGCTTGGGAAGGTACTGTTTGAATGACAAGCGGCCAGAAAATGTAATCAGGGACTCATCAACGCAGACAACTTGATGGGGAGTAAACAAGTCTGCAAAACGTTGGTTGAAGTGCTATACGAGGGGCCGAATTTTGTAGAGCCGATCGTATGCAGGGTCTCCACGAGGACGACAGAGTTCATTGTTATTGAAGTGCATGAACCGCAAAATCTGCTCGTATCGTGCCCTGGCCATGGAGGCAGAGAACAAGGGCATATGGTGAATTGGGTCAGTGGACCAATATGACCGCAACTCACTCTTTTTATTCAACCCCATGAGGAGGGAAAGGCCCAGGAAGAGCTTAAATTCGGAGACCGTAATTGGTCTCCAATCTCTGACAAGGGAGGACTGGGGATTAGCGGCGATGTGTTGACTAGCGTATAAATTGCTTTGGTCCACAATAGATCTATAGAGATCTTCGGTGAAAAACAGCGAATAAAAATCCAGTGACGTAAAATCAACTGTTTCCACCTGAATTCCGGGTTGGCCAGTGAATGGGGGAAGTACGGGCGCTGCAGAAGCGGTGGGTTCCCAATTCGGATTGGCGAATGCAGCAGGAAGGGCACTATGGGCACGACGGGCCTGTGTTTGTCTTCTTCTTGGTGGCAGCGGGACACTACTTGTGCTTGCCACCTCACCAGCTTGAACTGCACTTATGGGACTCGCCACGTCACCACGTGTTACTGCAGTGCTGGATGTATGACCAGGGTGTACTAGGCCGCTGGTGCTTGCCAGTTCACCAGAAGGAATAGCGGCGCTAGTACTTCTCTGCTCCATACGAGAGCCCTGCGGTTCTTGCATATCAAGGACAGAAGAAGAAGATCGGGGTCTGGTACGCCTGACCTTAGCAGGGACCACAACTCCGTCGTCAGAGCTATCTGTCATGGAGCCGCTGTCCTCTACAGGATCGTATTCTGAGCCTGAATCTGACAGATGAGTGACTTCCTCTTCACTATCTGTCATGGAGCCGCTGTTCTCTACAGGATCGTATTCTGAGCCTGAATCTGACAGATGAGTGACTTCCTCTTCACTATCTGTCATGCTCAGAAACGTGTAGGCCTCTTCACTAGTGTACCTTCGATTTGCCATTTTGGGCTCTAAATTTAGGGGTACACTAGTGAGACTCACAGGCAAAAAAGCTCCTGACTGTCAGCGACTGATTCAAAACGTACCAAAAAACTGTTAGCGATCGCAGGGATCAGGCCTGACTCTGCGAACGCTGCAGTTATGTGTGCTTAGTGTTTTGTAAGTGACAGTGATCGATCGATACTGCACTTGGGTGGGCTGGGCTGGGCTGGGCCGAGGGGCAAAACGCAGGTGCTAGCAGGTATCTGGGCTGATCCCGCTAACACTGCGTTTTTTTGGGGGACCCTAAACTGCTGGGGACGCTAGTATAGATCTGATCGGATCAGATATCGATCTGTTCAGATACTATACCACTAAGGGAGGTGTACGGTACGTGCGTGGGTGTTAGCGGTACTGGCACTAATCTGACGCTGCCTGGGGCGACGCAGACCTTATCAGATCCTAAAAACGTAACTTATATCACCGCCGGGCAATTAGGGGGTTAAACCTTTATAAGGTAATAAACGGCGGGTGCCCTAAAACTATAATAAATAAACTAACTAACCAGCGTCACCCGTAACACTTATACGGTGATCGATAGTGAAAGGGTTAACTAGGGGGCAATCAAGGGGTTAAAACCTTTATTCAATAGTATATGGGGGTCCCTGACGCTATAAAACACTGAGAGCGAACCTATATATTTACCTCCCTAACTAGTGTCACCTGTGTCACCAATACAGCGATCAGAAAAACGATCGCTTAGTGACAGGGAGTGATCAAGGGGTTAAAACTTTATTAGGGGGGGTTAGGGGGGTACCCTAGACCTAAAGGGGGCTAACCCTAACTGCCCTAACACTTATAACTGTCACAAACTGACACCAATGCAATAATCAGAAAAAAAAAACTGCTTTTGGTGTCAGAGTGACAGGGGGTACAGGGGGGTGATTGGGGGGTGACAGGGGGGTGACAGGGGGGTGACAAGTGTGCCTGCGTGTTCTACTGTTAGTGTAGTGTTGGTGCACTTACTTGGATGTCTTCTCTCCTCGGCACCGGATCGAAAAGACCGGCTCGAGGAGAGATGACATCACTTCCTCCGCTTCTGTTTACATTACAGAAGCCGAGGAAGCCTGTCATTGGCCAGGAGCGATCGCGAGGGGGGAGCCACGAATGAGTGGCCTCCCCCTCACCTTTGATCGCCCCTGACCTGAACCGACCGCCGCAGGCACCGGGGGGGGTCCAATCGGACCCCCCACCCGCGGGCAGGCAAGGACATACCTGTAAGTCATTCGACGTACATCGACGTGCGGCGGTTGGCAACTGGTTAAACAGTACCATTGGAAAGTATACAGGCAGGCCCTTGCACTACATGCTTTGGGTAATTCATCCATAAATCTGACCAGTAAAGAGATGGGTATAGTGTGTATGGGTTTGGCAAAGTCAGCAGATAGATGATTGAGGATAGATAGAGGATTGGTATCAGCTGACTTAGCAGTTGGGGGGAGGGAGGGTTAAAAATGATTTGGGGACCCCCCAAAAAAAGCCTCTGGCACTCTGCATGAATTTAAAGCACAAATCACATTTCAATACATTTTAGGGTTTTTTTTTTGGGTAAAGCACTACTATGGAGCTGAGAAAATACATTGTTAAGTGACTACATGAGGTGAATATAGGGCAGGAGACACCATGCTGGGGAGGTAAGTGAAGGCAAATATGTATGAAGGAGCAAATAAAAAATAACATAAAAATCCAGCATGAATGAGGAGAAAGGGGACATTCACAGCATATTACAATCATGGTAATTAGGGAATGAGGAAAGAAATACAATATATTAGCAAACATTCAATACAATAAAATGTGATATTAAAGGATAAAAATCTTACCTTCATATACTCCTTCTGCAGGACCTGTATGATGGCAGAACAGGTCTCTGGGATAATGATCCCCAGAGCCTGGGGGGAGATGCCTGTCGAGAACTTGAGGTCCTGCAGGCTTCTCCCTGTGGCCAAATACCGCAAGGTAGCGACCAACCTCTGCTCCGGAGTGATGGCTTGCCTCATGCAGGTATCCTGCCTGCTGATATAGGGGGTCAGCGAAGCCAACAAACGGTGAAACACGGGGTCCGTCATCCTGAGAAAGTTCCTGAAATCATCAGGATTATTCTCACGGATCTCACGGAGCAAAGGCATATGAGAGAACTGGTCACGCTGAAGCAACCAATTCTTGGTCCATGAACTCCTCCCCACCCTGTTCATGGACTGGACTTGTGTCAAGGTCAGGACCCCAACACCAAGCCCCCGCACAGCACGAACTCTACGAGGAGTACGCATACGTAACATGGCTAGAAAACGGTCGGCTGCTCAGAACGAAGTAACAGAACGCACTGAAGAACAGCAAGGCCTGTGAAGAGCGACCTGAAAAACAGCAACGAACGAACAAGAATACAATGACAAGTCAATGGTACTCGCTGCACTGAAGAGCAGATACAAACCCACAAGCACAAACTGAACGTCAGAAAACGATCTGAAAGCCACGAATCTGAAAAAGCGCGAATCGTCTCTCACCAAACTTTTACTAACACGAGATTAGCAAAAGGAGCCCAAAGGGTGCCGCGCTTGGTTCTGAACCGGCCTTTTCTAGTCTCGTCGTACGTGGTGTACGTCACCGCGTTCTTGGCGATCGGAAATTACGACAACTTTGTGCGACCGTGTGTAGGCAAAACAAGTTTGAGCCAACATCCGTCGGAAAAAATCCATGGATTTTGTTGTCGGAATGTCTGATCAATGTCCGATCGCATAAGAGTGGCAAAGATGTGGAATTCCCTTCCACAGGCGGTGGTCTCATTGGGGAGCATCGATAGTTTCAAAAAAACTATTAGATAAGCACCGAATGACCACAACATACAGGGATATACAATGTAATACTGACATATAATCACACACAGAGGTTGGACTTGATGGACTTGTGTCTTTTTTCAACCTCACCTACTATGTAACTATGTAACTATGTAACCCTAAAAAATGTCAAAAATAAAACACATTACACATATTTTTTAAGTAATTTATTAAGGCATCTCCATCGTCTCTTCCAATCTCTTCTCCCCTCTACGGCTCTTCTGCCTCCTCCGCTGACGTCTTCTGCCCTCTCCGGGTCTTCTCCGCTGATGTCTTCTTGTACAAAGGGTTTTATTGAACCTATAAATCAACATAATAATACATATAGACAATGAAGGACACAGCATGTATACAGGGCCGTCTTTAATATTGTTTGGACCCTGGGCAAAACTCCCCCCCCCCCCCCATGCAGTCTTCACCTGCTCTGAGTCTACAATAAATAGCAGCTAGACTCAAAATCAGATTACTGAATCAGATCAGGCAGCTATTGCGATTGGTTGCCAGAGGTTACAGTGTATCAATACCGCTCACTGACTGGTTGCTAGAGGTTACAGCACACATTACGGCTCACTGAGTAGTTGCTAGAGGTTACAGCACACGATTTCTGCTTGTTGATTGGCTGCTAGAGATTACTATGGATATGACCTCAGGGGGGCATGATATATATATCAATGCCGCCGGACGCTGCTATTTACATATGAATGCCACCGCTATTTACATAAGAATGCTGGTAATTTACATGTAAACACAGGGTCTGCAGGTGAGTCATCTGCACACAACAAAAGGGCAGAGCTGGGCAGCATTAGTAGCAGCACTTCACACTGAGATATCGGGACACAGCACGGGACTAAAACCTCAAGGGACGAGGGAATTTAAACCAGGATAGTTGGCAAGTATAAGGGCAGCGGCTTTGGGCCCCACAACAATGACAGGGCCCAGGGCAGCTGCCCCTTTTCCCCTGCCTTAAAAACGGCCCTGCATGTATACATGTTTGGGTAGATTAGAAATTTCAAAAGTGATAATCTGAGACAATAAAGTATGCCCCAGATCCCAAAATTATATCTGGAATCTTTTAAGATCGACAAATACTAATAACATGGCGGAACACTAAGTTTCCGCCACTACGCAGATATAGTTGCAGAACTGTAAACATCATGTGCAGTAAGAAACAAAACAAGAAGATAAATATAAAATACGACTCAGCAGTGTGAAAATAAAGAACAGCAATATATAATCGTAGACTGTTAATATATAATCGTAGACTGTTTCACATCTTGTGTCCGAACCCAGCAGGACCTAGCCTGTGAGCCATAAAAACAGAGAAAGGAAAAGGTAAGAAAAAGAAATAAGAAGGAAGAGGAGCAGAAAGAGGGTGAAATAGGTATGCAGGAGAAAGAAAAGATGTAATGAACAGAGAAGGGAAAATGAGGGGGGAGGGGAGTCCATGGGGTAAGAGGGGTGGAAATGTGCTAGAGAGAAAGTAATGTGGAATCGAAACGGGAGGGATGGGAATACACCACCCACGGCCGCCAGATCCGAAGAAATTTATCGTGGGTATCTAATTTCTCCGCTGATGTCTTCTAGCCCTCTCTGGTTCTTTTCCCTCTGTCCGCTGTCTTCTGCTGGGTCTTCTCTGCTATCTTCTCGCTCTTCTGCTGGGTCTTCTCTGCTATCTTCTCGCTCTTTTGCTGGGTCTTCTCTGCTATCTTCTCGCTCTTCTGCTGGGTCTTCTCTGCTATCTTCTCGCTCTTCTGCTGGGTCTTCTCTGCTATCTTCTCGCTCTTCTGCTGGGTCTTCTCTGCTATCTTCTCGCTCTTTTGCTGGGTCTTCTCTGCTATCTTCTCGCTCTTCTGCTGGGTCTTCTCTGCTATCTTCTCGCTCTTCTGCTGGGTCTTCTCTGCTATCTTCTCACTCTTCTGCTGGGTCTTCTCTGCTATCTTCTCGCTCTTTTGCTGGGTCTTCTCTGCTATCTTCTCGCTCTTCTGCTGGGTCTTCTCTGCTATCTTCTCGCTCTTCTGCTGGGTCTTCTCTACTATCTTCTCGCTCTTCTGCTGGGTCTTCTCTGCTATCTTCTCGCTCTTCTGCTGGGTCTTCTCTGCTATCTTCTCGCTCTTCTGCTGGGTCTTCTCTGCTATCTTCTCGCTCTTCTGCTGGGTCTTCTCTGCTATCTTCTCGCTCTTTTGCTGGGTCTTCTCTGCTATCTTCTCGCTCTTTTGCTGGGTCTTCTCTGCTATCTTCTCGCTCTTTTGCTGGGTCTTCTCTGCTATCTTCTCGCTCTTTTGCTGGGTCTTCTCTGCTATCTTCTCGCTCTTCTGCTGGGTCTTCTCTGCTATCTTCTCGCTCTTCTGCTGGGTCTTCTCTGCTATCTTCTCGCTCTTCTGCTGGGTCTTCTCTGCTATCTTCTCGCTCTTTTGCTGGGTCTTCTCGCTCTTCTGCTGGGTCTTCTCTGCTATCTTCTCGCTCTTCTGCTGGGTCTTCTCTGCTATCTTCTCGCTCTTCTGGTGGGTCTTCTCTGCTATCTTCTCGCTCTTCTGCTGGGTCTTCTCTGCTATCTTCTCGTTCTGCTGGGTCTTCTCTGCTATCTTCTCGCTCTTCTGCTGGGTCTTCTCTGCTATCTTCTCGCTCTTCTGCTGGGTCTTCTCTGCTATCTTCTCGCTCTTCTGCTGGGTCTTCTCTGCTATCTTCTCGCTCTTCTGCTGGGTCTTCTCTGCTATCTTCTCGCTCTTCTGCTGGGTCTTCTCTGCTATCTTCTCGCTCTTTTGCTGGGTCTTCTCTGCTATCTTCTCGCTCTTTTGCTGGGTCTTCTCTGCTATCTTCTCGCTCTTTTGCTGGGTCTTCTCTGCTATCTTCTCGCTCTTTTGCTGGGTCTTCTCTGCTATCTTCTCGCTCTTCTGCTGGGTCTTCTCTGCTATCTTCTCGCTCTTCTGCTGGGTCTTCTCTGCTATCTTCTCGCTCTTCTGCTGGGTCTTCTCTGCTATCTTCTCGCTCTTTTGCTGGGTCTTCTCTGCTATCTTCTCGCTCTTCTGCTGGGTCTTCTCTGCTATCTTCTCGCTCTTCTGCTGGGTCTTCTCTGCTATCTTCTTGCTCTTCTGGTGGGTCTTCTCTGCTATCTTCTCGCTCTTCTGCTGGGTCTTCTCTGCTATCTTCTCGCTCTTCTGCTGGGTCTTCTCTGCTATCTTCTCGCTCTTCTGCTGGGTCTTCTCTGCTATCTTCTCGCTTTTCTGCTGGGTCTTCTCTGCTATCTTCTCGCTCTTCTGCTGGGTCTTCTCTGCTATCTTCTCGCTCTTTTGCTGGGTCTTCTCTGCTATCTTCTCGCTCTTCTGCTGGGTCTTCTCTGCTATCTTCTCGCTTTTCTGCTGGGTCTTCTCTGCTATCTTCTCGCTCTTCTGCTGGGTCTTCTCTGCTATCTTCTCGCTCTTCTGCTGGGTCTTCTCTGCTATCTTCTCGCTCTTTTGCTGGGTCTTCTCTGCTATCTTCTCGCTCTTCTGCTGGGTCTTCTCTGCTATCTTCTCGCTCTTCTGCTGGGTCTTCTCTGCTATCTTCTCACTCTTCTGCTGGGTCTTCTCTGCTATCTTCTCGCTCTTCTGCTGGGTCTTCTTTGCTATCTTCTCGCTCTTTTGCTGGGTCTTCTCTGCTATCTTCTCGCTCTTTTGCTGGGTCTTCTCCCTCTGTTCTTCTTCCGATGTTGACTCGACGCTCTCTCCCGCTCTAATGCTGGGTGCACGGTGTGCCACTACTTATATTGGCATCCGGAGGCCCGCCCCTTATGATGTCACCCGCCTGAGGCATGACGGGCAGTGACGTCATAAGGGGCGGGCCTCCAGATGACTCCGCCCCATGCCAATATAAGTAGTGGCACACCGCGCACCCAGCATTAGAGCGGGAAAGAACGTCGAGTCAACATCGGAAGAAGAACAGAGGGAGAAGACAGCGGAGAAGACCCGGCAGAAGACAGCGGACAGAGGGAGAAGAACCGGAGAGGGGAGAAGAACTGACAGAGGCAGAAAATGTCAGCGGAGGACAAAGAAGAGCCGGAGAGGGGAGAAGAGATCGTAAGAGATGATGGAGCTGCCTTAATAAATTACTTTAAATGTGTTTTATTTTTGACACTTTTTTTCAGGCGAATGGGTAGGGGTACAGTGTACCCTATACTCATTCACATAGGGTGGGGGGCTGGGATCTGGGGGCCCCCTTGTTAAATGGGGCTTCCGGATTCTGATAACCTCCCTGGCCGCAGACCCCGGCAACCAATGGCCAGGGTTGTCGGGAAGAGGCCCTTGTCCCCATCAACATGGGGGCATGGTGCTTTGGGGTGGGGGGGGGCGCAGGGCCTCCCATGCCCCAAAGCATCCAACCCCAATGTTGGGGGCATGCAGCCTGGTGCAGTTCAGGAGGGGGTGCTCGCTTGTCCAGTGGCGTAGCGTGGGGGGTGCCGTGGCCCCGGGCGCGACATTTAGGGGGGCGCCAGTATGTGTCACTGGCTGCCTCCTCCTAATTTCTAATTCCTGTGTCCCCAGGCTCTGGCCACCATGTTAAGTGTCCGGCACCCTGTGATTGGGCGTATGGGGGTCATGTGAGGCGTAGGGCTGGCCTGTCCTCGATCGCTCCTGAAGTCCCGCCTCCGCACATGACCCCCCATACGCCCAATCACAGGGCACTGGACACTGAACATGGCAGCAGGCAGAGCGCAGGGGAGAGAAGAATGTGAGCTGCCGCTGTCTTCTCCTCCTCATCCGGATCGATGCAGCCAGGATAAGAAGGTGAGTAAGAGTCTTGTTACTGGCCGGGGGGGGGGGCGAGAGAGAGACTGTAGGCAGGATAGTGTAGTGTAGTATAGTGGTTAGTGTAGTATGGTGGTCAGTATAGTGTAGTATAGTGGACAGTATAGTGGTTAGTGTAGTATAGTATAGTGGTTAGCATAGTGGTCAGTATAGTGTAGTTTAGTATGGAGGTCAGTGTAGTGTAGTATAGTGGTTAGTATGGTGGTTAGTGTAGTGTAGTATAGTGGTCAGTATAGTATAGTGGTCAGTGTAATGTAGTATGGTGGTCAGTATAGTGGTTAGTGTAGTATAGTATAGTGGTCAGCATAGTGTAGTTTAGTATGGAGGTCAGTGTAGTGTAGTATAGTGTACAGTGTAGTATGGTGGTCAGTGTAATGTAGTATAGTGGACAGTGTAGTATAGTGGACAGTGTAGTATGGTGGTCAGTATAGTGTAGTATGGTGGTCAGTGTAATGTACTATAGTGGACAGTGTAGTATAGTCGACAGTGTAGTATGGTGGTCAGTATAGTGGTGGTCAGTATAGTGTAGTATGGTGGTCAGTGTAATGTGTTATGGAAATGATTAAGAGCTCCAATCGAGCCCAAGGTTATCTGCTGCTGTCTCTAATTTTGAAAGTGGTGATATGCATGCATATAAAAGTAAACACTCTGAGACACGCTCAGCAGCATTACTGTTACACTTCTAATTTATTCAAGGCGGTGTTAATGTTTTATACACACAAATACGTCATTGCTATGTTAGTCTAATAGGTACATCTCATTGGTTAAGATAGTAAAGAAGATGGAGAATTTTCATAACGAGGTTTGGCTCTCTTTGGTTTTATCTTCAGTTCCACGTTCTTCTGATGTGTGGGATGTAGGGGGTACCCGCCATCTTGAGAAAATATAGAAACAGAGCAAACCTGTATACTTATATAATGAGTAAGGAGAAAAATATGTATGCACATAAGAAAATAGACATTTTCAGATTACTATTATTATTATCTACATCACATTCCTTCACAATCCCCCCTAAAATGACTATTTTCTCTTTTCTGTCCCTAATACTAAAGGTCCCACTTTGGCCTGGCCCTTCTCCTCAGCAACTCTTTTAGGCTGTATATAGAATTGGGCAGCAACTGTTCACTTCCCTCCTCGATACGGCTGGAGAGGTGCAGTCAGGCGCTATCTATCCCTATAACCCTATAGGATTGTGAGATTATGGACAGGGAGTGACTGTAGGGGAGTGAAGGGTTTGTCATCTTCCATCATAAGGAGGTCCTTTTCTTCTTGGTGGAGAAATGTAGGTGTACTATTGTCTACAGCCTTGCTCATTAACTTTTTTACAAAAGGTAGAATACAGCATACAATCAGGGCTAAAAGAACCAGGATTATTAATACCGTTACCCCTATCTGGGCGAGCACCTTCTGCCACCCACTCATCCAGCTAAAGTATTGATCCCATGGGTCTGTGATACCTGAGTTCTTCTTCAACTCCAGTGACAGATCTTCTAATTTCTTTATAGCTAGAGTAACCTTACCATTTGGGCCAATATTATCAGGAATGTATGTACAACAGGTTCCTGTTTTTTCTATCATTTTACAGACACCCCCCTTCTCCGCTAACACCATGTCTAAGGCCATCCGGTTCTGGAATGTCATGTAGGAAGTGGGGGCTAACTGGTCAGCAATTCCCTGGAGGGTGTCTTTAGTGTAATTTACACATCTCTGTTGGTTATAATATGTGTAGTGTCAGGTCACCTAGAGGCTGGGTGACAGATGCACACCGTTGGGATCAGGAATGCACCGCAAGGTAGTGGTCCCTATGGCTGACTGCTGCGGATTGTACCCTGGGAGGTTCAGGAATCAGGTCTACTGGATCACTGACACAGATCCCACTGGAAACTAGAGCATAGATTCCCCAGGGCGCGGAGTCTAAGAGCCAGCAGGTGTTCACCAGAGCCTCTAGTGGTGAGGATGGACTGCGCTGCAGTCTGGCTCCAGGTCGCGGCCCCCAGGGTCTCACAGCTCACGCTCACGGTAGACTACAGGAGAAGAGGAAGGAGGCAGCAGGCTGGAACATCAGGGTCACAGGCAAACAGGGATGGTCGGGAACACGCCAAAGTCGGTAACAGGAATCAGATGTAGGAAACATAGTAAGTACACACAGAGGCTAACACACAGTGGTTGATCAGCACTGCTGGCTTGCAGTGCACAGGTTAATATAGGGTTCCCTGATAGGGCCTGGGGTGGGGCCATGCTTATAGGAGAGGTTACAAAAGCAGTCTGGTGAGGGTCAGCTGGTCTCTAGAGATGAACACATGGAGACAGGTATGCTGATCGACAAACTCTATTGCATAACCATGACATGTAGTTAATCCAATCTACATTCTTGCTGACAGTTGTTATGGGGATCAAAGACTCAAAACCAGCTTTTACTTGATCCCTGGCTTTAAATTCATCAGGGACCCCCCTTGTAACCCCTATGACATGTATGTATACATGAGGATCAAAAGCTTCCGGAGAGAGCTGCTCGCTTCCTCCTCTGACTGTGTGCTGGGTCAGTGTATGTATCAGGGGTATCTTTGGTTAGGATATGGGGGCTTTCTATTTTCATCTTTTTTGTCTAATGCACTCTGTGGTCGCCCAGTCTGGCCCTGGGTTCCAACCCACTGGCCCCCACAGAAACCACAACTCTGTCCCCAGTAACTGTCTGTGTGGCATACATATATGTCCTTACCATCAGGATATCACTGTACCAATGGCATCACCATGAAGGGTCAAACGGACAAGGTACTATGTCACCGTAATCTAAGGTAAAGGTGGTCACATGTGTACCTGAAGAGTTACACCAAAACGTAATTATGTTATCATTTTTGTGATGGCCACCTCCTGGGCCCATCCCCCCTAGATCAAACAGAAAAAGGATATGCAGCACCCGAAAACACTCTCTCCTGCAGTGATAAGCGTGCATTCAGGTGTTCTTCCTGGCCAACTTGACAGAGGTGGCTGTGGTCAGCAAAACTTGGAATGGACCATCATAACTTGGCTCAAGGATCTCCAGACAGTAGTTGGTGTGTTCCTGTATCTAATTCAGGATCTGAAATGGAAGAAAACACCTGGACATGCATTCAGGTTAATTCTCGTGATAAAGTGGTTACATAATTAGTCAACACATCAGACTGTAACTGTAACTGTTGTGGAAAATAACAACCAAGTCTGGGAGCTGAACCAAACAAAATTTCATAAGGGTATAGGGCATGTTTCCCCTGGGGGTGTGTCTGACACTGAACAGGGCTATGGGCTAACTGTCTGGCCAACTCATGTTAGTCTCTTGGGCCATCTTTAAAATCCTGTTTTTAGTGTCCCATTCATCCTTTCTACCTTCCCGCTACTTTGAGGGTGGTATGGGATGTGTAGTGCCAACTGAACCCCCAGTGCTGCCCAAATCTCTTTAGTAAGGGTTGTTGTTAGGGCTGGTCCCTGATCTCTCAATATCACCTCTGGGACCCCAAATTTACATACTATCTCACTCAGTAGTTTCTTAGCTGTGGTCCTGGCAGTCATGACCACTTCCGCTAGGGCGTATTCGAATCTGCCACTTCTTGGCACTTGAGAATGATCAATTTGCATCCTCTGGAATGGGGTATAGGGCTTTTGCCAGGTGCTTCTTCTGTGCTTCTTCTGTGCATCCTGGGTTACATTTGGTGCAGATAATGCATGATCTGCAGAAGCTGTCGGTCAGTGGAGTAACTCTTGGTGCAACACTTGTTGATAAGAGAGTTCATAAAAGTCTTTGTGCCCATTGCACCACAGCTGGGTACATACTCCTGGGTAGACAAGGCTTCTTGTTGCACTCGAATAGTCCATTTCTGAGAGTTGCTCCTCTCCGTTTCCAGCTTTCCTTCTTATCCGGACTTGCTGTTTCCTGTAGTTCTTTTAGATAAACTCTGTCCACTGGGAAAGTCTGTAAGGTAAGCATGGGGTGGTCTTCTTCTACCACCCTGCTGTCCACTTCCCGTGGACCACCAGCTGTCTGTTTGGCAGCTGAATTGGCTAGATGATTGCCTTAAGCTTCCTTTGAGTTCATTTTGTCGTGTGCTTTACTCAGAATAGTCACTTGGGTTGGGAGAAGCAAGGCATCAATCAAGTTTTCACAGGTGTTCCTGCAGCCATCAGGAATCCTCTGTCCTAGATAACACCATTATCATGGGCAATGCTGAAAGCATATCTTGAGTCCATATGAATGTTGGCTCTTTTTCCCTCTGCCCATTTACATGCTGTAGTAAGTGCTTACAGCTCTGCCTCTTGTGTAGACATCACCGGTGGTAAGGCTTCAGCTTGTAGAACAGTGTTTTCAGTGGTGACCGCGTGTCCTGTGTGGTCATGGGGTGACAAGTCAAGACTCTACTCCTCCTCCTCCCTTCCCCCCTCGAGAAGTGGAAGAAGGGTGGTAGGGTTCAGTGTTTGATAACTTAATAGAGTAATGCTGTCCAGTAGGAGGGAACACAGGAGTCTCAAGTGTCTGGTAGTGGACAAGTGTTTCGGCTGGATCTTGGTTGAATATGGCAACAACGTCATGGGGAGCAAGCAGAACGAGGCAGTGTCCGAGGACCAAGTTCAAAGTTTTGTCAAGCAAGGCTTGTATAGCAAATCCAGCTCGCAGACACAATAGGCCTCCTCTTGCTACCACATCCAGTCGACAGGAATAATATCCTACAGGGCGTAGGCTGATGCCGTGTGATTGGGTGAGTACACCTGCAGCATGTCCCAGACGTTCGGATACAAAGAGCTTGAGCGTTTTGTCGTAGGCTGGGAGCCCTAGCGCCGGGGGTGGCGCACTTAAAGGCTTCAAACTTTAGATATTTCTTCAGGAGACATCTGGAAGGGTCTGATTGCAGAGCATCAGTAGGAAGGCTTCTGGAATCCATGCTCTGCACTCGGAAATTAGTCCAAGGAAGGCATGAAGGGATTTCTGACCTTGTGGCAGTGGGATGTCAGAGATTACTTGCACCCTGTCTTCAGTGGGGTGTCGTGTCCCATGGGACAAACAGTGTCCAAGGAAAATGACAGGTGTTGAGCACCACTGCAATTTGGGCTTTGAGGTTCTGCAGCCCTGGTTGGCAAGATAGCACAACAGGTTTCTGAGGTGACTTCAACAGGGGGTAAGTCAGCTGCACAAAAGGAGAAGGTCATCAACACGTTGGAAGAGAATCACTTCCGGGTGTTCCTCTTGTCATGTGTCAAGGATGATAGCCATAGCTTTTGCAAACTGGCTTGGAAAGTTCTGTGCCCCTTGTGGCACAACTGTTTAGGTATGTTGCCGTTTCTTTCCGTGGATGAATGCGAAAAGGTACCAGCAGGAGGGGTGAGGGTGGACACTGAAGAAAGCGTTTGTAAGGTCCACCTCTGTGAGGTATTTTGCAGTCAAAGGCATCCACAGCAGGTACCTGGTTCTCCTTTAGGGGTTCTCTTCTTGGGGTTATTGTGGTTTCCGGGGCAATGAAGCGCCCTCTTTTAGCTTGACTGAAACTAGTGGCACCTTTAAGTGACCGTTGTCTTCCGGTCCTGTGGACCATAGGCACGCAGGGATTCTGTCAAGTACTTCCTGCAGTACTGAACTTGAAGTTTTTGCTTCATTAAGTGTCATCAGGAGAGGCAGAGAACACAAGGCAGATGAGTCTTCTAAAGATAGGGGAGTATGTAACTTCATCCCCCCTTCAGGCGTGTCCTGATTGAGGCCTGTAGTCTGGACAACACATCAGCTCCTAGTAGATTCAAGGGACATGTAGAGGACACCACAAATCTGGCAAGCAAATCAGGAAATGTCCCCACTTGGAGTGGCTCTGCAAATGGACTGGAGCGGAGCACCCCATCCACTCCCACGCAGGAAACGTGTGTGTCTCTTTTCATAGTGGGAGAAACTTAGATCATCAAAGGCCTGTACGAATTTAGCATGATACTTCTTCAGACTCCCCTTTATCTTGGGTAATATCTTGGATTGTGGTCTTCTGATCCGTCAACTTCTCCTTTGCCCAGTCGTGGAGTTGTGCACAGAACTCCACGCCTGAGGTGTAGGAAGTGGCACTTGTCAGGCAGGCATCATTGAAGGCCGTCTGCATGACCGGCCAAAAGACATGTCCTGCTTTGATTTGGCATAGGCTGATCAAGTCTCTCCAGGCAGCTGAGTAAGTTTCTTGTATCTGCACTATCCTGCGGTAGAAGGGCATTGGCTGCTTCTCTGGGTCAGGCAGACTTGTCACTAAGGCCGCTGCTTGTGATAGAGTAAAAGCGACATACATCACTGGTGCCCCTTCTGGTAACCGAGACTGTTGTTGGGGCAGGGGCTGGCAAGGGGCACTGTTCTTTACGGTTGCCAGCATGTGTTTGAGATCCTCTCGGAACTGAGAGTCCGGAGCCGGATTGGGGGTTAAATCAGTGAGTGGCCTTGCTGCCTGCTGTTGGGCTTCCCACTCAGACGCTTCTTCATCATTAACATATCCGGCCTGGGAATGTGATGCTCCCGTATTGGGGAAGACAGGTGTGTGGTATGAACCATCTTGGTTTAAAACAGGGAGGGCTGGGTACAGGCTGTTTAAGCTTACTGGGTGTACCAAGATGGCCGCCGGCAGGAAGTGCACTGGACTGGGTAGAAAGTGAAGGCATGGGTGCACTAAGATGGCCGCCGGGCTGAGTTGTCACAGTGGGTTGTACTTGGGTGGTGAGAAAGGAGTGGTTGTTAGACGGAGGGCAGTGCTGTCCCTCCCCTCCTTTGTTTCAAGTTCCAACATATCATCAGCTCTGTGATACACATACATAATACAATCGCCATCTTTCTTAACTTCCTTTATCCAATTTTCTTTATCACACAGGATTTTTCTCCCTGTTTCTTTCCGTAACATAACTTTTGCCACTTCTTTCAACTTTGGTAACTATTTCAACATCTTTTTCTCTCCTTCTTTACAATATCACTTTCTGTTTCTCGGCTAACGGCTTGAGAGGGGAATACATACAACCAAGGAGTTAATATTTTTCTCAGCGTTCTTATCAAAAATTCCTTCGGTGGGGGCACTTACTGCACTCCTAGTTGCTACTGTTTGCTATAACCCTGTAATGTACCGTTAATCTCAGAACAAGAACAAACACATCAGGGGTAGTAGGGAGCAACGTAGCAAACAGTAAATCACAAATACACTCACGACAGGACATTACACCTGCCACTCTTCGAACTGCAAAATTTCAGCAGGCTAAAATAACCACAAGGGCAGACCACCCTGCAAAATAAACCCGTTTATAGACGTTTGCTACAAGGGAAACAATCTCATCTCAGAGGCCGAAAGCTCATCTGGAGATGAGACTACCCATTCTCACATGTAGCACTCCAGGCTGCAAAGCCAGCAGCTGAAATTCCCCTCAAAGGTTCGTCGAACCTAGAGTAACCCGTCTATAACGTTTGCCACACGGGAAACAATCTCATCTCAGAGGCCGAAAGCTCATCTGGCGATGAGACTACCCATTCACACATGTAGCACTTTTAGACTGCTGAGTTTCGCAGCCCAAAGAATGGCAGACAGTGAACAAAAAATACAGTCAGCAGAAACCCATCAGCAGGTTCGTTAAAACAACCTCAGGCGAGGAAATACCTGCCTCTAAGACAGTCTCAGCATACCGACAGAATCCAGCCGTCAACCGAAAGATAAGAGAGTCGTACAGTGGTAAGAATATAGATCAAACTCACCGGTACTGTTAGGGCTGCGCAAACCCCACTCTCATCAATCAGTTAACGCCCGAATGCTTGTCGCGGTATAACTTCGACTGTAGCCTGAGGTCCCGGTTTTCGGCACCAGCTGTTATGGAAATGATTAAGAGCTCCAATCGAGCTCAAGGTTATCTGCTGCTGTCTCTAATTTTGAAAGTGGTGATATGCATGCATATAAAAGTAAACACTCTGAGACACGCTCAGTATCGTTACTGTTACACTTCTAATTTATTCAAGGCGGTGTTAATGTTTTATACACACAAATATGTCATTGCTATGTTAGTCTAATAGGTACATCTCATTGGTTAAGATAGTAAAGAAGATGGAGAATTTTCATAACGAGGTTTGGCTCTCTTTGGTTTTATCTTCAGTTCCGCGTTCTTCTGATGTGTGGGATGTAGGGGGTAATCGCCATCTTGAGAAAATATAGGAACAGAGCAAACATGTATACTTATATAATGAGTAAGGAGAAAAGTATGTATGCACATAAGAAAATAGACATTTTCAGATTACTATTATTATTATCTACATCACATTCCTTCACAATGTACTATAGTGGACAGTGTAGTATAGTGGACAGTGTAGTATGGTGGTCAGTATAGTGTAGTATGGTGGTCAGTGTAATGTAGTATAGTGGACAGTGTAGTATAGTCGACAGTGTAGTATGGTGGTCAGTATAGTGTAGTATGGTGGTCAGTGTAATGTACTATAGTGGACAGTGTAGTATGGTGGTCAGTATAGTGTAGTATAGTGGTCAGTATAATGTAGTATGGTGGACAGTGTAGTGTGGTGGGCAGTGTAGTGTAGTGGACAGTGTAGTATAACAGACAGTGTAGTATAGTGGTCAGTATAGTGGTTAGAATAGTGTAGTTTAGTATGGAGGTCAGTGTAGTGTAGTGTAGTGATCAGTGTAGTACGATGGTCAGTATAGTGGTCAGTATAGTGTAGTATAGTGGACAGTGTAGTATAGTGGTCAGTGTAGTGGACAGTATAGTGGACAGTGTAGTATAGTGGTCAGTGTAGTGGACAGTATAGTGGACAGTGTAGTGTAGTATAGTGGACAGTGTAGTATAGTGGACAGTGTAGTATAGTGGTCAGTGTAGTGTAGTATAGTGGACAGTGTAGTATAGTGGTCAGTGTAGTGTAGTATAGTGGACAGTGTAGTATAGTGGACAGTGTAGTATAGTGGACAGTGTAGTGTAGTATAGTGGACAGTGTAGTATAGTGGACAGTGTAGTATAGTGGTCAGTGTAGTGTAGTATAGTGGACAGTGTAGTATGGTGGTCAGTATAGTGTAGTATAGTGGTCAGTGTAGTGGTCAGTGTAGTATAGTGGACAGTATAGTATAATGAACAGTGTAGTGGTCAGTGTAGTATAGTGGACAGTATAGTATAATGAACAGTGTAGTGGTCAGTGTAGTGGACAGTATAGTGGTCAGTGTAGTATAGTGGACAGTATAGTATAATGAACAGTGTAGTGGTCAGTGTAGTATAGTGGACAGTATAGTATAATGAACAGTGTAGTGGTCAGTGTAGTGGACAGTATAGTGGTCAGTGTAGTATAGTGGACAGTATAGTATAATGAACAGTGTAGTGGTCAGTGTAGTGGACAGTATAGTGGTCAGTGTAGTATAGTGGACAGTGTAGTGCTCAGTATAGTGGTTAGTATAGTGGTCAGTATAGTGGTCAGTGTAGTATAGTGGACAGTATAGTATAGTGGACAGTATAGTATAGTGGTCAGTGTAGTGGACAGTATAGTATAGTGGTCAGTATAGTATAGTGGACAGTATAGTGTAGTGGTCAGTGTAGTATAGTGGACAGTATAGTGGTCAGTGTAGTATAGTGGACAGTGTAGTGCTCAGTATAGTGGTTAGTATAGTGGTCAGTATAGTGGTCAGTGTAGTATAGTGGACAGTATAGTATAGTGGACAGTATAGTATAGTGGTCAGTGTAGTGGACAGTATAGTATAGTGGACAGTATAGTATAGTGGACAGTATAGTGTAGTGGTCAGTGTAGTATAGTGGACAGTATAGTGTAGTGGTCAGTGTAGTGGACAATGCAGTGTAGTGGACAGTGTAGTTCTCAGTGTAGTGGTCAGTATAGGAATCAGGTAGGTCAGTACTATTGTATTTGAAGGGACTCGGGGAGTGATAAAAGTCCGCAGGTTGTGGGGCGCAAATGACTTGCCTTGCCCCGGGTGCTGACAACCCACACTACACCACTGCGCTTGTCCCCCCTTTTCTGACCTGCTGGGCTGTGTGCTCGGATAAGAGTCTGGTATGGATTTTGGGGGGGATCCCCACAGTGTTTTTTTCGGCGTGGGGGTTCCCCTAAAAATCCATACCAGACCGAAGTCGCATGCCAAAGTCGGATCAGTCAAGACAGTGATCCAACTTTGATCCGACTTCAGTGATATTCAATGGGCTAAAGTAGAACCAAAGTAGTGCAGGGAGCATTTTCAAGCTGGGTCTTTTTAACCCGTCACCTGACTGAGGCCGTCTCGCTGTCCCGTCACCTGACTGAGACCGTCTCGCTGTCCCGTCACCTGACTGAGACCGTCTCGCTGTCCCGTCACCTGACTGAGACCGTCTCGCTGTCCCGTCACCTGACTGAGATTGTCTCGCTGTCCCGTCACCTGACTGAGACCGTCTCTCTGTCCTGTCACCTGACTGAGATTGTCTCGCTGTCCCGTCACCTGACTGAGACCGTCTCGCTGTCCCGTCACCTGACGAATGTTAACGGCATGAAATACAATTGTTTATCACCCATGTTTTCCTATTTTCTTCTTTTTGCGTGTTAAAAACAAAAAAGGAATGATCGGTGTATTACTAGACGACATTATCTTTGGTAAATGTATTCTTTTATTTTTACCTTTCTTATATTTTGTACTGTAGTACCCTGTCTTTGATAAATAAAGATTTATAAAAAAAAAAAAAAAAAAAGCATGGTTGAGACAATTTTTGAAGGATAAAAACAAACTTGAACAGCTGCACATACCAACCTGATTCTTGCTTTTTCTTAACCACTTGCCGACCGCTGTCAGCATATATACGTCAGCAGAATGGCACGGCTGGGCAAAGGAACGTATGAATATGTTACTTTGAGCCTCCCGCCGCGCGCGCGCGCCTGCTGCGAGCTCCGTGACCGTGCCCGCGGGATCCCCGGACTTAATCGCCACTGGAGCTAAAGAACGGGGAGATGCCGATGTAAACAGCATCTCCCCGTTCTGCCTAGTGACAGGACACCGATCGTCTGCTGCCTGTCATCGGGAGCAGAGATCAGTGTCGTGTCACTGCTAGCCCATCCCCCCACAGTTAGTAATCACTCCCCCGGGACACACTTAACCCCTCCCCCGCCCCCTAGTGGTTAACCCCTTCACTGCAGTGACATTTTTACAGTAATCAATGCAATTTTATAGCACTGATCGCTGCATTAATGCCAATGGTCACAAAAACGTGTCAAAATTGTCCGATGTGTCCGCCATAATGTCGCAGTCACAATAAAAATCGCTGATCGCCGCCATTACTAGTTAAAAAAAAATATTAATAAAAATGCCATAAAACTATCCAATATTTTGTAAACGCTATAACTTTTGCGCAAACCAATCAATAAACGCTTATTGCGATTTTTTTTTTTACCAAAAATATATAGAAGAATACGTATCGGCCTAAACTGAGGGGGAAAAAATGTTTTTTTTATATATTTTTGGGGGATATTTATTATCGCAAAAAGCAAAAAATAATGCGTTTTTTCAAAATTGTCGCTTTATTTTTGTTTATAGTGCAAAAAAATAAAAACCGCAGAGGTGATCAAATACCACCATAAGAAGGCTCTATTTGTGGGGAAAAAAGGACGTCAATTTTGTTTGGGAACCACGCCGCACGACCGCGCAATTGTCAGTTAAAGTGACGCAGTGCCGAATCGCAAAAAGTGCTCTGGTCAGGAAGGGGGGTAAATTCTTCCGGGGCTGAAGGGGTTAATAGACAAGCTAATTGGTTTTGATGGAAAGCTTTTGCAAAAAAGTCGCTTATACACTATAATGCCCGGTACACGCGATCGGACATTGATCGGACATTGATCGGACATTCCGATGGATTTTTTCAGACGGATGTTGGCTCAAACTTGTCTTGCATACACACGGTCACACAAAGTTGTCGGAAAATCCGATCATTCTGAACGCGGTGACGTAAAACACGTACGTCGGGACTATAAACGGGGCAGTAGCCAATAGCTTTCATCTCTTTATTTATTCTGAGCATGCGTGGCACTTTGTCCGTCGGATTTGTGTACACACGATCGGAAATTCCGACAACGGATTTTGTTGTCGGAAAATTTTATATCCTGCTCTCAAACTTTGTGTGTCGGAAAATCCGATGGAAAATGTGTGATGGAGCCCACACACGGTTGGAATTTCCGACAACAAGGTCCTATCACACATTTTCCATCGGAAAATCCGACCGTGTGTACGGGGCCTATGACTAGCCATACACCATTAGATTTCTCCCTTTCAGCCCATAGAGATAACAAGATCAATTCAATAGATTCCTCCATCCATGATAAACAATGTGGATAGAGAAATGCATGGACAGCTATTGTATTCCGACAGCCACAGCACCCACAGCTGTCTGAATACCTGAACAGTGGTTGCTTCTGATCACTGTCCAGCCATTAATTTTCCATCCACTTCGGTTAAAGCGGTTGTAAACCACTGGCCTTTTTTTTTACAATCTGCAAGGTAAAGGCATAATGTGCTAGTATGCACCGCATACTAGCACATTGTTTAAAACTTACCTTAAAATGAAGGCCTCCCGTGCCGAGAAGTCAACACTGCAGGGGCTCCACTCTTCACACTTCGGGGTTCGCGGGACTCCGGCTCTGCGACTGTCCGGAGCTGCGATGATGTCGCTCGGGTGGCCGTTCCTTCAGAGCGCATGCGCCAGCAATGTCACTGGCTGCATGTAGTGTAATAATCTCCTGAACGGAGCGCGTTTCGAAGGTATTTACACTACCGATAGGTCTCTTGTATTCGATATGTCTGATTCTTATAGGGGTTTGCGAATATATATTTGTAACACAATTTTAATAATAAAATGGCTGCAAAGGTGCGCCGTCTGTTCCTTTTCTTTCTCAGTCTGTCATTCGCCGGCCTGCTATGAGTGGCAGCACAGCCTGTGCGGAAGTTGATCAAGTCGTGGATATTCTGACTGTGGCCGCACTCTCCACAGGCCAAATACGGCCCCCTGCAAGATATTATCCGGGCCCCTGATGGGGACCCTAATGCAAGGGGGGCCTCTGATGTAAGGGGGGGCTAAAGTTTATTTGGAATGTTAGGGCCACAAAAGAATAAAATAGAGAAGTGGCCCCAATGGGATTGTCACCCCGACACCCATTTGTTTTATAAATACATTTTACTCCTAATAGAGGGCTATAGTGATTGTGAAGTACACGACTCTCTATGGTGATTGTGAAGTACATGATTCTCTATGGTGATTGTGAAGTACACGACTCTCTATGGTGATTGTGAAGTACACGACTCTCTATGGTGATTGTGAAATACACGACTCTCTATGGTGATTGTGAAGTACACGACTCTCTATGGTGATTGTGAAGTACACGACTCTCTATGGTGATTGTGAAGTACACGACTCTCTATGGTGATTGGGAAGTACACGACTCTCTATGGTGATTGTGAAGTACATGACTCTCTATGGTGATTGTGAAGTACACGACTCTCTATGGTGAATGGGAAGTACATGATTCTCTATGGTGATTGGGAAGTACACGACTCTCTATGGTGATTGGGAAGTACACGACTCTCTATGGTGATTGGGAAGTACATGACTCTCTATGGTGATTGGGAAGTACACGACTCTCTATGGTGATTGGGAAGTACACGACTCTCTATGGTGATTGGGAAGTACACGACTCTCTATGGTGATTGGGAAGTACACGACTCTCTATGGTGATTGGGAAGTACATGATTCTCTATGGTGATTGGGAAGTACATGATTCTCTATGGTGATTGTGAAGTACATGATTCTCTATGGTGATTGGGAAGTACATGACTCTCTATGGTGATTGGGGAGTACATGATTCTCTATGGTGATTGTGAAGTACATGACTCTCTATGGTGATTGTGAAGTACATGATTCTCTATGGTGATTGGGAAGTACATGACTCTCTATGGTGATTGGGAAGTACATGACTCTCTATGGTGATTGTGAAGTACACGATTCTCTATGGTGATTGTGAAGTACACGACTCTCTATGGTGATTGTGAAGTACACGACTCTCTATGGTGATTGTGAAGTACACGACTCTCTATGGTGATTGTGAAGTACACGACTCTCTATGGTGATTGTGAAGTACACGACTCTCTATGGTGATTGTGAAGTACACGACTCTCTATGGTGATTGTGAAGTACACGACTCTCTATGGTGATTGTGAAGTACACGATTCTCTATGGTGATTGTGAAGTACACGACTCTCTATGGTGATTGTGAAGTACACGACTCTCTATGGTGATTGTGAAGTACACGACTCTCTATGTTGATTGTGAAGTACACGACTCTCTATGGTGATTGTGAAGTACACGACTCTCTATGGTGATTGTGAAGTACACGACTCTGTATGGTGATTGTGAAGTACACGACTCTCTATGGTGATTGGGGAGTACACGATTCTCTATAGTGAATGGGAAGTACATGATTCTCTATGGTGATTGGGAAGTACACGACTCTCTATGGTGATTGGGAAGTACACGACTCTCTATGGTGATTGGGAAGTACACGACTCTCTATGGTGATTGGGAAGTACACGACTCTCTATGGTGATTGGGAAGTACACGACTCTCTATGGTGATTGGGAAGTACACGACTCTCTATGGTGATTGGGAAGTACACGATTCTCTATGGTGATTGGGAAGTACATGATTCTCTATGGTGATTGGGAAGTACACGACTCTCTATGGTGATTGGGAAGTACATGATTCTCTATGGTGATTGGGAAGTACACGATTCTCTATGGTGATTGGGGAGTACATGATTCTCTATGGTGATTGGGAAGTACATGATTCTCTATGGTGATTGGGAAGTACATGATTCTCTATGGTGATTGGGAAGTACATGATTCTCTATGGTGATTGGGGAGTACATGATTCTCTATGGTGATTGGGAAGTACATGACTCTCTATGGTGATTGGGAAGTACATGACTCTCTATGGTGATTGTGAAGTACATGACTCTCTATGGTGATTGGGGAGTACATGACTCTCTATGGTGATTGTGAAGTACATGACTCTCTATGGTGATTGGGGAGTACATGACTCTCTATGGTGATTGTGAAGTACATGATTCTCTATGGTGATTGGGGAGTACATGACTCTCTATGGTGATTGTGAAGTACACGACTCTCTATGGTGATTGTGAAGTACACGACTCTCTATGGTGATTGTGAAGTACACGACTCTCTATGGTGATTGTGAAGTACACGACTCTCTATGGTGATTGTGAAGTACACGACTCTCTATGGTGATTGTGAAGTACACGACTCTCTATGGTGATTGTGAAGTACACGACTCTCTATGGTGATTGTGAAGTACACGACTCTCTATGGTGATTGGGAAGTACACGACTCTCTATGGTGATTGGGAAGTACACGATTCTCTATGGTGATTGTGAAGTACACGACTCTCTATGGTGATTGTGAAGTACACGACTCTCTATGGTGATTGTGAAGTACACGACTCTCTATGGTGATTGGGAAGTACACGACTCTCTATGGTGATTGGGAAGTACACGACTCTCTATGGTGATTGTGAAGTACATGACTCTCTATGGTGATTGGGGAGTACATGACTCTCTATGGTGATTGTGAAGTACATGACTCTCTATGGTGATTGGGGAGTACATGACTCTCTATGGTGATTGTGAAGTACATGATTCTCTATGGTGATTGGGGAGTACATGACTCTCTATGGTGATTGTGAAGTACACAACTCTCTATGGTGATTGTGAAGTACACGACTCTCTATGGTGATTGTGAAGTACACGACTCTCTATGGTGATTGTGAAGTACATGACTCTCTATGGTGATTGTGAAGTACACGACTCTCTATGGTGATTGTGAAGTATACGACTCTCTATGGTGATTGTGAAGTACACGACTCTCTATGGTGATTGGGAAGTACATGACTCTCTATGGTGATTGGGAAGTACATGATTCTCTATGGTGATTGTGAAGTACACGACTCTCTATGGTGATTGTGAAGTACACGACTCTCTATGGTGATTGGGAAGTACACGACTCTCTATGGTGATTGGGAAGTACACGACTCTCTATGGTGATTGTGAAGTACACGACTCTCTATGGTGATTGTGAAGTACACGACTCTCTATGGTGATTGGGAAGTACACGACTCTCTATGGTGATTGGGAAGTACACGACTCTCTATGGTGATTGGGAAGTACACGACTCTCTATGGTGATTGTGAAGTACACGACTCTCTATGGTGATTGGGAAGTACACGACTCTCTATGGTGATTGTGAAGTACACGACTCTCTATGGTGATTGGGAAGTACACGACTCTCTATGGTGATTGGGAAGTACACGACTCTCTATGGTGATTGGGGAGTACACGACTCTCTATGGTGATTGGGAAGTACACGACTCTCTATGGTGATTGGGGAGTACACGACTCTCTATGGTGATTGGGGAGTACACGACTCTCTATGGTGATTGGGAAGTACACGACTCTCTATGGTGATTGGGAAGTACACGACTCTCTATGGTGATTGGGGAGTACATGATTCTCTATGGTGATTGGGGAGTACATGATTCTCTATGGTGATTGGGGAGTACACGACTCTCTATGGTGATTGTGAAGTACACGACTCTCTATGGTGATTGGGAAGTACACGACTCTCTATGGTGATTGGGGAGTACACGACTCTCTATGGTGATTGGGGAGTACATGATTCTCTATGGTGATTGTGAAGTACATGATTCTCTATGGTGATTGGGAAGTACATGACTCTCTATGGTGATTGGGAAGTACATGACTCTCTATGGTGATTGTGAAGTACACGACTCTCTATGGTGATTGGGAAGTACACGACTCTCTATGGTGATTGGGGAGTACACGACTCTCTATGGTGATTGGGGAGTACACGACTCTCTATGGTGATTGGGGAGTACACGACTCTCTATGGTGATTGGGGAGTACATGATTCTCTATGGTGATTGGGGAGTACACGATTCTCTATGGTGATTGGGGAGTACACGACTCTCTATGGTGATTGGGGAGTACATGATTCTCTATGGTGATTGTGAAGTACATGATTCTCTATGGTGATTGGGAAGTACATGACTCTCTATGGTGATTGGGAAGTACATGACTCTCTATGGTGATTGTGAAGTACACGACTCTCTATGGTGATTGGGAAGTACACGACTCTCTATGGTGATTGGGGAGTACACGACTCTCTATGGTGATTGGGGAGTACACGACTCTCTATGGTGATTGGGGAGTACACGACTCTCTATGGTGATTGGGGAGTACACGATTCTCTATGGTGATTGGGGAGTACACGATTCTCTATGGTGATTGGGGAGTACACGACTCTCTATGGTGATTGGGAAGTACACGACTCTCTATGGTGATTGGGGAGTACATGATTCTCTACGGTGATTGGGGAGTACATGATTCTCTATGGTGATTGGGGAGTACACGACTCTCTATGGTGATTGTGAAGTACACGACTCTCTATGGTGATTGGGAAGTACACGACTCTCTATGGTGATTGGGGAGTACACGATTCTCTATGGTGATTGGGGAGTACACGACTCTCTATGGTGATTGTGAAGTACACGACTCTCTATGGTGATTGGGGAGTACACGACTCTCTATGGTGATTGGGGAGTACACGACTCTCTATGGTGATTGGGAAGTACACGACTCTCTATGGTGATTGGGGAGTACATGATTCTCTATGGTGATTGTGAAGTACACGACTCTCTATGGTGATTGGGAAGTACACGACTCTCTATGGTGATTGGGGAGTACACGACTCTCTATGGTGATTGGGGAGTACATGATTCTCTATGGTGATTGGGGAGTACACGACTCTCTATGGTGATTGGGGAGTACACGACTCTCTATGGTGATTGGGGAGTACACGACTCTCTATGGTGATTGGGGAGTACATGATTCTCTATGGTGATTGGGGAGTACACGACTCTCTATGGTGATTGGGGAGTACATGATTCTCTATGGTGATTGGGGAGTACACGACTCTCTATGGTGATTGGGGAGTACACGACTCTCTATGGTGATTGTGAAGTACACGACTCTCTATGGTGATTGGGAAGTACACGACTCTCTATGGTGATTGGGGAGTACACGATTCTCTATGGTGATTGGGGAGTACATGATTCTCTATGGTGATTGGGAAGTACACGACTCTCTATGGTGATTGTGAAGTACACGACTCTCTATGGTGATTGGGGAGTACACGACTCTCTATGGTGATTGGGGAGTACACGACTCTCTATGGTGATTGGGAAGTACACGACTCTCTATGGTGATTGGGGAGTACATGATTCTCTATGGTGATTGTGAAGTACACGACTCTCTATGGTGATTGGGGAGTACACGACTCTCTATGGTGATTGGGGAGTACACGACTCTCTATGGTGATTGGGAAGTACACGACTCTCTATGGTGATTGGGGAGTACATGATTCTCTATGGTGATTGTGAAGTACATGATTCTCTATGGTGATTGGGAAGTACATGACTCTCTATGGTGATTGGGAAGTACATGACTCTCTATGGTGATTGTGAAGTACACGACTCTCTATGGTGATTGGGAAGTACACGACTCTCTATGGTGATTGGGGAGTACACGACTCTCTATGGTGATTGGGGAGTACACGACTCTCTATGGTGATTGGGGAGTACACGACTCTCTATGGTGATTGGGGAGTACACGACTCTCTATGGTGATTGGGGAGTACATGATTCTCTATGGTGATTGGGGAGTACACGACTCTCTATGGTGATTGGGAAGTACACGACTCTCTATGGTGATTGGGGAGTACACGACTCTCTATGGTGATTGGGGAGTACATGATTCTCTATGGTGATTGGGGAGTACACGACTCTCTATGGTGATTGGGAAGTACACGACTCTCTATGGTGATTGGGGAGTACATGATTCTCTATGGTGATTGGGGAGTACACGACTCTCTATGGTGATTGGGAAGTACACGACTCTCTATGGTGATTGGGAAGTACACGACTCTCTATGGTGATTGGGAAGTACACGACTCTCTATGGTGATTGGGGAGTACATGATTCTCTATGGTGATTGGGGAGTACATGATTCTCTATGGTGATTGGGGAGTACACGACTCTCTATGGTGATTGGGGAGTACACGACTCTCTATGGTGATTGGGGAGTACACGACTCTCTATGGTGATTGGGGAGTACATGATTCTCTATGGTGATTGGGGAGTACACGACTCTCTATGGTGATTGGGGAGTACACGACTCTCTATGGTGATTGGGGAGTACACGACTCTCTATGGTGATTGGGAAGTACACGACTCTCTATGGTGATTGGGGAGTACACGACTCTCTATGGTGATTGGGAAGTACACGACTCTCTATGGTGATTGGGGAGTACACGACTCTCTATGGTGATTGGGGAGTACATGATTCTCTATGGTGATTGGGGAGTACACGACTCTCTATGGTGATTGGGGAGTACACGACTCTCTATGGTGATTGGGGAGTACACGACTCTCTATGGTGATTGGGGAGTACACGACTCTCTATGGTGATTGGGGAGTACATGATTCTCTATGGTGATTGGGGAGTACACGACTCTCTATGGTGATTGGGGAGTACACGACTCTCTATGGTGATTGGGGAGTACACGACTCTCTATGGTGATTGGGGAGTACACGACTCTCTATGGTGATTGGGGAGTACACGACTCTCTATGGTGATTGGGGAGTACACGACTCTCTATGGTGATTGGGGAGTACATGATTCTCTATGGTGATTGGGGAGTACACGACTCTCTATGGTGATTGGGGAGTACACGACTCTCTATGGTGATTGGGGAGTACACGACTCTCTATGGTGATTGGGGAGTACACGACTCTCTATGGTGATTGGGGAGTACACGACTCTCTATGGTGATTGGGGAGTACACGACTCTCTATGGTGATTGGGGAGTACACGACTCTCTATGGTGATTGGGGAGTACACGACTCTCTATGGTGATTGGGGAGTACACGACTCTCTATGGTGATTGGGGAGTACACGACTCTCTATGGTGATTGGGGAGTACATGATTCTCTATGGAGGCTTTGCTGGTTCTTCTGTTTTGTGTTTCAGGGACAAGCTGCCTGCTGTTGCTGGGAAGATTTACTTCAGCTGCTGAGCACTGGATTGGTGACAAATCTTTTGGCGGGAAGCATGTAGCCAATGAGTGTAACTTGTTCCCTCTATCCTCTCCTGTCACTGGGCGGAGTCATCATTCACCTCAGATCTCTCATCACTGTATTGAGGTGTCAGGACTGCCCTGTATACTGATGATAATCGGGTCCCTGAGATCAGAGAACTTTTCATCCACCTGTAGGCAGAACAATACTTGAGGCGGCCTCTTTCACACTAACGATCTGTATGTCCGTTTTTCATCCTTCCGGACATACATGAATCTCTATGGAGCGTCGGATGTCAGCGGTGACACGTCCGCTGACATCCGACCCGCTCTGATCCGAAAAGTGTAAGGCCCCTTTCACACTGGAGCGGTTTTCAGGTGGTATTGCGCTAAAAATACCGCCTGCAAACCGCCCCTAAACTGCCTCCGCTGTTTGTTCAGTGTGAAAGCCCGAGGGATTTCACGCTGAAGCAGTGCGCAGGCAGGGCGGTTAAAAAAGTCCTGCAAACCGCTTTTTTAGAGCGGTGAAGGAGCGGTGTATTCACCACTCCTTCACCGCTCCTGCCCATTGAAATCAATGGGACAGCGCGGCTATACCGCGGTAATACTGCAGCTATAGCCGCGCTGTACGAGGGATTTTAACCCTTTTTCGGCCGCCAGCGGGGGTTAAAGCCGCACCGCTAGTGGCCGAATACAGCCGCAAAAACGACGGTAAAACAGCGCTAAAAATAGCGCCGTTTTACCGCTGACGCCCCCACCGCCCCAGTGTGAAAGGGGCCTAACGGAGGAAAAACCTACTTTTCCATCCGTTTTCGGATCGGATCGGGTGACGACGGACACTACGGTCCGTCATCATCCGATCCCCCCATAGGGGAGAGCGGCGCTCTGACAGCTCCGTCGCTGCACAGTGTGCAGCAACGGACCTGTCATCTTCCTGCTCAGTGGGGATCGGCGGAGTGATCCCCGCTGAGTAAGCGGATACTCACATATAGTGGACAATGTAGTGTAGTGGACAGTGTAGTGCTCAGTATAGTGGTCAGTATAGTATAGTGGTCAGTGTAGTATAGTGGTCAGTATAGTGGTCAGTGTAGTATAGTGGTCAGTATAGTGGTCAGTATAGTATAGTGGTCAGTGTAGTATAGTGGTCAGTATAGTGGTCAGTATAGTATAGTGGTCAGTGTAGTATAGTGGTCAGTATAGTATAGTGGTCAGTGTAGTATAGTGGACAGTGTAGTATAGTGGACAGTGTAGTATAGTGGTCAGTGTAGTATAGTGGACAATGTAGTGTAGTGGACAGTGTAGTTCTCAGTGTAGTGGTCAGTGTAGTATAGTGTACAATGTAGTGTAGTGGACAGTATAGTATAGTGGTCAGTGTAGTGGACAGTGTAGTGGACAGTATAGTATAGTGGTCAGTGTAGTATAGTGGTCAGTGTAGTATAGTGGACAATGTAGTGTAGTGGACAGTGTAGTTCTCAGTGTAGTGGTCAGTGTAGTATAGTGTACAATGTAGTATAGTGGACAGTATAGTATAGTGGTCAGTGTAGTATAGTGGTCAGTGTAGTGGACAATGTAGTGTAGTGGACAGTATAGTATAGTGGTCAGTGTAGTATAGTGGACAGTATAGTGGTCAGTGTAGTGGACAATGCAGTGTAGTGGACAGTATAGTTCTCAGTGTAGTGGACAGTATAGTATAGAGGTCAGTGTAGTGGACAGTGTAGTTCTCAGTGTAGTGGACAGTGTAGTATAGTGGACAGTATAGTATAGTGGTCAGTGTAGTATAGTGGTCAGTGTAGTATAGTGGACAGTATAGTGGACAGTATAGTATAGTGGTCAGTGTAGTATAGTGGTCAGTGTAGTATAGTGGACAGTATAGTGGTCAGTGTAGTATAGTGGACAGTATAGTATAGTGGTCAGTGTAGTATAGTGGTCAGTGTAGTGGACAATGTAGTGTAGTGGACAGTATAGTATAGTGGTCAGTGTAGTGGACAGTGTAGTATAGTGGTCAGTGTAGTGTAGTGGACAGTATAGTATAGTGGTCAGTGTAGTGGACAGTGTAGTATAGTGGTCAGTGTAGTGTAGTGGACAGTGTAGTATAGTGGTCAGTGTAGTGGACAGTGTAGTATAGTGGACAATGTAGTGGACAGTGTAGTATAGTGGTCAGTGTAGTATAGTGGTCAGTGTAGTGTAGTGGTCAGTGTAGTATAGTGGACAATGTAGTGTAGTGGACAGTGTAGTATAGTGGTCAGTGTAGTATAGTGGTCAGTGTAGTGTAGTGGACAGTGTAGTATAGTGGTCAGTGTAGTATAGTGGTCAGTGTAGTATAGTGGTCAGTGTAGTGGACAGTGTAGTATAGTGGACAATGTAGTGGACAGTGTAGTATAGTGGTCAGTGTAGTATAGTGGTCAGTGTAGTGTAGTGGACAGTGTAGTATAGTGGTCAGTGTAGTGGACAGTGTAGTATAGTGGACAATGTAGTGGACAGTGTAGTATAGTGGACAATGTAGTGGACAGTGTAGTATAGTGGTCAGTATAGTATAGTGGACAGTGTAGTATAGTGGACAGTGTAGTATAGTGGTCAGTGTAGTGTAGTGGACAGTGTAGTATAGTGGTCAGTGTAGTGTAGTGGACAGTGTAGTATAGTGGACAGTGTAGTATAGTGGACAATGTAGTGGACAGTGTAGTATAGTGGACAATGTAGTGGACAGTGTAGTATAGTGGTCAGTATAGTATAGTGGACAGTGTAGTATAGTGGACAGTGTAGTATAGTGGTCAGTGTAGTGTAGTGGACAGTGTAGTATAGTGGTCAGTGTAGTGTAGTGGACAGTGTAGTATAGTGGTCAGTGTAGTGGACAGTGTAGTATAGTGGACAATGTAGTGGACAGTGTAGTATAGTGGTCAGTGTAGTGGACAGTGTAGTTCTCAGTGTAGTGGTCAGTATAGGAATCAGGTAGGTCAGCACTATTGTATTTGAAGGGACTCGGGGAGTGATAAAAGTCCGCAGGTTGTGGGGCGCAAATGACTTGCCTTGCCCCGGGTGCTGACAACCCACACTACACCACTGCGCTTGTCCCCCCTTTTCTGACCTGCTGGGCTGTGTGCTCGGATAAGAGTCTGGTATGGATTTTGGGGGGGATCCCCACAGTGTTTTTTTCGGCGTGGGGGTTCCCCTAAAAATCCATACCAGACCGAAGTCGCATGCCAAAGACGGATCAGTCAAGACAGTGATCCAACTTTGATCCGACTTCAGTGATATTCAATGGGCTAAAGTAGAACCAAAGTAGTGCAGGGAGCATTTTCAAGCTGGGTCTTTTTAACCACTTGAGCCCCGGACCATTATGCTGCCTAAGGACCAGAGGTCTTTTTCCAATTTGGCACTGTGTCGCTTTAACTGCTAATTGCGCGGTCATGCAATGCTGTACCCAAACGAAATTTGCGTCCTTTTCTTCCCACAAATAGAGCTTTCTTTTGATGGTATTTGATCACCTCTGCCGTTTTTATTTTTTGCGCTATAAACGGAAAAAGACCGAAAATTTTGAAAAAAAATGATATTTTCTACTTTTTGTTCTAAAAAAAATCCAATAAACGAAATTTTAGTCATACATTTAGGCCAAAATGTATTCGGCCACATGTCTTTGGTAAAAAAAATGTCAATAAGCGTATATTTATTGGTTTGCGCAAAAGTTATAGCGTCTACAAACTAGGGTACAAACTAGGGTTTTCTGGAATTTACACAGCTTTTAGTTTATGACTGCCTATGTCGTTTCTTGAGGTGCTAAAATGGCAGGGCAGTACAACCCCCCCCCAAATGACCCCATTTTGGAAAGTAGACACCCCAAGGAAATTGCTGAGAGGCAGGTTGAACCCATTGAATATTTATTTTTTTTGTCCCAAGTGATTGAATAATGACAAAAAAAAAAAAAATAAAAAAATTTACAAAAAGTTGTCACTAAATGATATATTGCTCACACAGGCCATGGGCATATGTGGAATTGCACCCCAAAATACATTTAGCTGCTTCTCCTGAGTACAGGGATACCACATGTGTGAGACTTTTTAGGAGCCTAGCCGCGTACGGGCCCTGAAAACCAATCACCGCCTTCAGGCTTTCTAAGGGCGTAAATTTTTGATTTCACTCTTCACTGCCTATCACAGTTTCAGAGGCCATGGAATGCCCAGGTGGCACAAAACCCCCCAAATGACCCCATTTTGGAAAGTAGACACCCCAAGCTATTTGCTGAGAGGCATGGTGAGTATTTTGCAGCTCTCATTTGTTTTTGAAAATAAAGAAAGACAAGAAAAAACATTTTTTTTTTTCTTTTTTCAATTTTCAAAACTTTGTGACAAAAAGCGAGGTCTGCAAAATACTCACCATACCTCTCATCAAATAGCTTGGGGTGTCTACTTTCCAAAATGGGGTCATTTGGGGGGGTTTGTGCCACCTGGGCTTTTCATGGCCTCCGAAACTGTGATAGGCAGTGAAGAGTGAAATCAAAAATTTACGCCCTTAGAAAGCCTGAAGGCGGTGATTGGTTTTCGGGGTCCCGTACGCGGCTAGGCTCCCAAAAAGTCTCACACATGTGGTATCCCCATACTCAGGAGAAGCAGCAGAATGTATTTTGGGGTGTAATTTCACATATTTCCATGGCATGTTTGAGCAATATATCATTTAGTGACAACTTTGTGCAAAAAAAAAAAAAAAAAAATTGTCTCGTTCCCGCAACTTGTGTCACAATATAAAATATTCCATGGACTCGACATGACTCTCAGCAAATAGCTTGGGGTGTCTACTTTCCAAAATGGGGTCATTTGGGGGGGTTTTGAACTGTCCTGGCATTTTATGCACAACATTTAGAAGCTTATGTCACACATCACCCACTCTTCTAACCACTTGAAGACAAAGCCCTTTCTGACACTATTTGTTTACATGAAAAAGTTATTTTTTTTTTTTTGCAAAAAAATTACTTTGAACCCCCAAACATTATATATTTTTTTAAACCAAATGCATTACAGATTAAAATGGTGGGTGTTTCATTTTTTTTTTTTTCACACAGTATTTGCGCAGCGATTTTTCAAACGCATTTTTTGGGGAAAAAACACACTTTTTAAAATTTTAATGCACTAAAACACACTATATTGCCCAAATGTTTGATGAAATAAAAAAAGATGATCTTAGGCCGAGTACATGGATACCAAACATGACATGCTTTAAAATTGCGCACAAATGTGCAGTGGCAACAAAATAAATACATTTTTAAAAGCCTTTAAAAGCCTTTACAGGTTACCACTTTAGATTTACAGAGGAGGTCTACTGCTAAAATGACTGCCCTCGATCTAACCTTCGCGGTGATACCTCACATGCATGGTGCAATTGCTGTTTACGTTTGACGACAGACCGCCGCTTGCGTTCGCCTTAGCACGAGAGTAGGGGGGACAGGGGTGCTTTTTTTTTTTTTTTTTTTTTTTTTTTCTTTATTATTTTTTTGCTTTTTTATCTTATTTTTAAACTGTTCCTTTCATTTTTTTTTTTTTTAATCATTTTTATTGTTATCTCGGGGAATGTAAATATCCCCTATGATAGCAATAGGTAGTGACAGGTACTCTTTTTTGAAAAAATTGGGATCTATTAGACCCTGGATCTCTCCTCTGCCCTCAAAGCATCTGACCACACCAAGATCGGTGTGATAAAATGCTTTCCCAATTTCCCAATGGCGCTATTTACATCCGGTGAAATCTAAGTCATAAAATGCTCGTAGCTTCCGGTTTCTTAGGCCATAGAGATGTTTGGAGCCACTCTGGTCTCTGATCAGCTCTATGGTCAGCTGGCTGAATCACCGGCTGTATTCTCAGGTTCCCTGTTGAGACAGGAGAGCCAGAGAAAAACACGGAAGACGGTGGGGGGGGGGCATTCCCTCCCACTGCTTGTAAAAGCAGTCTAGAGGCTAATTAGCCGCTAGGATTGCTTTTACATGAAAGCCGACCGCTGGCTGAAAAGAATGATACCAAGATGATACCTAAACCTGCAGGCATCATTCTGGTATAACCACTCAAAGTCGTGAATGGCGTACCTGAAGACAAAAAAATGGTTAACAATAAAACACAGTAAAGAAAATATTTCCACCGCTCAGGCTGACACTGACCCAGGTGTAAGTAGAAGTTTCAGAGCAGAAGAGCTCCAGGTGCTGGCTGAATGCTAGGCAAAGCAGGCTTGAATGGAGGAGAAGATTCGGATGCCGCACACCGGATGTAGTCAAAAAATTTTCACTTTATTGAAAAAATGGGATCATCAAAATAACAAGACTGTCATGCAGAAAGTACAGATAAGCTGACGCGTTTCGCACTCAGGACTGAGTAAGCACTCAGTCCTGAGTGCGAAACACGTCAGCTTATCTGTACTTTCTGCATGACAGTCTTGTTATTTTGATGATCCCATTTTTTCAATAAAGTGAAAATTTTTTGACTACATCCGGTGTGCGGCATCCGAATCTTCTCCTCCATTCAATAAAACACAGTAAACGGTAAAGTATAAAAAATTGCATACCTGAAAAGCAAACATGATAAAACATAATAACAATAAAACATTGCAGAATAGAATACAGTAAAAAAGAGCAGAACAATAGAGAGAGAATAGAGAGAGAGAGAACAATGAAACGACAACTATTTTTTTTTTATTTTATATATATTTTTTTTTTTTTACACTTTTTTTTGTAACTTTTATAACTGTAACCGGTTCCAGGTTCGGGTCTCTCAAAATGCGATGGTATCTTGGGAGACCCTGTGAAAGTGTGCCTAGTCTGTGCAATGCTGTACCCTACGCTAATACTCAACTAGTGAATGGTAGCGTTCAAAACATTCACCAATGCAAAGACCAGGATTGTCAGGACAGGAGGGACAATAATAGCGGGTGTCACGCCTATATCCGCGCTTGCTGCAGACACAACATCTTTTTTGGGGGGTTCGTTGGGTAGGGGTACTCGGGAGGACATAAAGAAAATGCGTCTCATGCAGCCAACTGCATTTGGTTGGGGATGTGAATGGGGGAAGTACGGGCGCTGCAGAAGTGGTGGGTTCCCAATTAGGATTGGCGAATGCAGCAGGAAGGGCACTATGGGCACGACGGGCCTGTGTTTGTCTTCTTGGTGGCAGCGGGACACTACTTGTGCTTGCCACCTCACCAGCTTGAACTGCACTTATGGGACTCGCCACGTCACCAAGTGTTACTGCAGTGCTGGTTTGACTACGACCGGGGTGTACTAGGCCGCTGGTGCTTGCCAGTTCAATAAAAAGCTTCCAAAAAAACTGTTAGCGATCGCAGGGATCAGGCCTGACTCTGCGAACGCTGCAGTTATGTGTTTAGTGTTTTGTAAGTGACAGTGATCGATCGATACTGCACTTGGGTGGGCTGGGCGGAGGGGAAGAACGCAGGTGCTAGCAGGTATCTGGGCTGATCCCGCTAACACTGCGTTTTTGGGAACCCTAAACTGCTGGGGACGCCAGTATAGATCTGATCGGATCAGATATTGATCCGTACAGATACTATACCACTAAGGGAGGCGTATGCTGCGTGCGTGGGTGTTAGCTGTACTGGCGCTAATCTGACACTGCCTGGGGCGACGCATATCACCGCCGGGCGATCAGGGGGCTAAACCTTTATTCGGTAATAAACGGCGGGTGCCCTGACATTATAAAAAATAAACGAACTAACCAGCGTCACCCGTAACGGTTATACGGTGATCAGTGGTGAAAGGGTTAACTAGGGGGCAATCAAGGGGTTAAAACATTTATTAGATAGTATATGGGGGTCCCTGTCGCTATAAAACGCTGACGGCGAACCTAAATATTTACCTCACTAACTAGCGTCACCAGCGACACTAATACAGCGATCAGAAAAATGATCGCTTAGTGACACTGGTGACAGGGGGTGATCAAGGGGTTAAAACTTTATTAGGGGGGGTTAGGGGGGTATCCTAGACCTAAAGGGGGCTAATACTAACTGTCCTACCACTTCTAAGGCTCGGTTCACATAGGGGCGACTTGTCAGGCGACCTAGTCGCCTGACAAGTCGCCTCCCGTTCTGTGCTACGGAACCGTTCTAATAGGAGCGACGCAAGTCGCTCCGACTTAGAAAAAGGTTCCTGTACTACTTTGGGGGCAACTTGGGGCGACTTGCATAGACTTCTATACAGAAGTCGTTTTGCAAGTCGCCTCAGAAGTCGTTTGCAGGTCGCCTCGCTGAGGCGACCTGCAAGTCGTGCCGCCCCTGTGTGAACCGGCACTAACTGTCACAAACTGACACCATGCAGTAATCAGAAAAAAAAAAAAAAAAAACTGCTGGTGTCAGTTTGTGACAGGAGGGGGGGGCGATCGGGGGGGTGATCGGGGTGTTTTGTGTGCCTGGCATGTTCTACTGTGTGTGTGTAGTGTTGTGCTCTCACATAGATGTCTTCTCTCCTCGGGCCGGAACGGAAATTACCAAGCCGAGGAGAGATGACATCATTTCCTTTGCTGCTGTTTAGCATACAGCAGCAAAGGAATGATTCGACTGGCCGGCGGCGATCGCGAGGGGGGGGCCACGAACGGATGGCCTCCCCCTCATCTCCGATCGCCGTGGGACAAAAGACGACCGCCTCGGGCACCGGGGGGGGGGGGGTTCGATCGGACCCCCCACCCCCGGAAGGCAAATCACGTATATGTACGTGATTTTGCCTGTCCGTGCCACCTTGCCGACGTACATCGGCGTGAGGCGGTCGTCAAGTGGTTAACCCTGTCACCTGACTGAGACCGTCTCTCTGTCCCTTCACCTGACTGAGATCGTCTCTCTGTCCTGTCACCTGACTGAGACCGTCTCGCTGTCCCGTCACCTGACTGAGACCGTCTCGCTGTCCCGTCACCTGACTGAGACCGTCTCTCTGTCCTGTCACCTGACTGAGACCGTCTCGCTGTCCTGTCACCTGACTGAGACCGTCTCGCTGTCCTGTCACCTGACTGAGACCGTCTCGCTGTCCTGTCACCTGACTGAGACCGTCTCTCTGTCCCTTCACCTGACTGAGACCGTCTCTCTGTCCCTTCACCTGACTGAGACCGTCTCTCTGTCCCTTCACCTGACTGAGACCGTCTCACTGTCCTGTCACCTGACTGAGACCGTCTCTCTGTCCCTTCACCTGACTGAGACCGTCTCTCTGTCCCTTCACCTGACTGAGACCGTCTCGCTGTCCTGTCACCTGACTGAGACCGTCTCTCTGTCCCTTCACCTGACTGAGACCGTCTCTCTGTCCCTTCACCTGACTGAGACCGTCTCGCTGTCCTGTCACCTGACTGAGACCGTCTCTCTGTCCCTTCACCTGACTGAGACCGTCTCTCTGTCCCTTCACCTGACTGAGACCGTCTCGCTGTCCCGTCACCTGACTGAGACCGTCTCTCTGTCCCTTCACCTGACTGAGACCGTCTCGCTGTCCCTTCACCTGACTGAGGCCGTCTCGCTGTCCCGTCACCTGACTGAGACCGTCTCTCTGTCCCTTCACCTGACTGAGACCGTCTCTCTGTCCCTTCACCTGACTGAGGCCGTCTCGCTGTCCCGTCACCTGACTGAGACCGTCTCTCTGTCCCTTCACCTGACTGAGGCCGTCTCTCTGTCCCGTCACCTGACTGAGACCGTCTCTCTGTCCCTTCACCTGACTGAGACCGTCTCGCTGTCCTGTCACCTGACTGAGACCGTCTCTCTGTCCCTTCACCTGACTGAGACCGTCTCGCTGTCCCGTCACCTGACTGAGACCGTCTCGTTGTCCTGTCACCTGACTGAGACCGTCTCTCTGTCCCTTCACCTGACTGAGACCGTCTCGCTGTCCCGTCACCTTACTGAGACCGTCTCGCTGTCCCGTCACCTGACTGAGACCGTCTCGCTGTCCCGTCACCTGACTGAGACCGTCTCGCTGTCCCGTCACCTGACTGAGACCGTCTCTCTGTCCCTTCACCTGACTGAGACCGTCTCTCTGTCCCTTCACCTGACTGAGACCGTCTCGCTGTCCCGTCACCTGACTGAGACCGTCTCTCTGTCCCTTCACCTGACTGAGACCGTCTCGCTGTCCTGTCACCTGACTGAGACCGTCTCTCTGTCCCTTCACCTGACTGAGGCCGTCTCGCTGTCCCGTCACCTGACTGAGACCGTCTCTCTGTCCCTTCACCTGACTGAGACCGTCTCGCTGTCCCGTCACCTGACTGAGACCGTCTCTCTGTCCCTTCACCTGACTGAGGCCGTCTCGCTGTCCCGTCACCTGACTGAGACCGTCTCGTTGTCCTGTCACCTGACTGAGACCGTCTCTCTGTCCCTTCACCTGACTGAGACCGTCTCGCTGTCCCGTCACCTGACTGAGACCGTCTCGCTGTCCCGGCACTTGACTGAGACCGTCTCGCTGTCCCGGCACTTGACTGAGACCGTCTCGCTGTCCCGGCACTTGACTGAGACCGTCTCGCTGTCCCGTCACCTGACTGAGACCGTCTCTCTGTCCCGTCACCTGACTGAGACCGTCTCGCTGTCCCGGCACTTGACTGAGACCGTCTCGCTGTCCCGTCACCTGACTGAGACCGTCTCTCTGTCCCTTCACCTGACTGAGACCGTCTCGCTGTCCCGTCACCTGACTGAGACCGTCTCGCTGTCCCGTCACCTGACGAATGTTAACGGCATGAAATACAATTGTTTATCACCCATGTTTTCCTATTTTCTTCTTTTCGTGTTAAAAACAAAAAAGGAATGATCGTGTATTACTAGACGACATTATCTTTGGTAAATGTATTCTTTTATTTTTACCTTTCTTATATTTTGTACTGTAGTACCCTGTCTTTGATAAATAAAGATTTATAAAAAAAAAAAAAAAAAAAAAGCATGGTTGAGACAATTTTTGAAGGATAAAAACAAACTTGAACAGCTGCACATACCAACCTGATTCTTGCTTTTTCTTAACCACTTGCCGACCGCTGTCAGCATATATACGTCAGCAGAATGGCACGGCTGGGCAAAGGAACGTATGAATATGTTACTTTGAGCCTCCCGCCGCGCGCGCGCGCCTGCTGCGAGCTCCGTGACCGTGCCCGCGGGATCCCCGGACTTAATCGCCACTGGAGCTAAAGAACGGGGAGATGCCGATGTAAACAGCATCTCCCCGTTCTGCCTAGTGACAGGACACCGATCGTCTGCTGCCTGTCATCGGGAGCAGAGATCAGTGTCGTGTCACTGCTAGCCCATCCCCCCCACAGTTAGTAATCACTCCCCCGGGACACACTTAACCCCTCCCCCCTCCCCTAGTGGTTAACCCCTTCCCTGCCAGTGACATTTTTACAGTAATCAATGCAATTTTATAGCACTGATCGCTGCATTAATGCCAATGGTCACAAAAACGTGTCAAAATTGTCCGATGTGTCCGCCATAATGTCGCAGTCACAATAAAAATCGCTGATCGCCGCCATTACTAGTTAAAAAAAAATATTAATAAAAATGCCATAAAACTATCCAATATTTTGTAAACGCTATAACTTTTGCGCAAACCAATCAATAAACGCTTATTGCGATTTTTTTTAACCAAAAATATATAGAAGAATACGTATCGGCCGAAACTGAGGGGAAAAAATGTTTTTTTATATATTTTTGAGGGATATTTATTATCGCAAAAAGCAAAAAATAATGCGTTTTTTCAAAATTGTCGCTTTATTTTTGTTTATAGCGCAAAAAAATAAAAACCGCAGAGGTGATCAAATACCTCCATAAGAAGGCTCTATTTGTGGGGAAAAAAGGACGTCAATTTTGTTTGGGAACCACGCCGCATGACCGCGCAATTGTCAGTTAAAGCGACGCAGTGCCGAATCGCAAAAAGTGCTCTGGTCAGGAAGGGGGGTAAATTCTTCCGGGGCTGAAGGGGTTAATAGACAAGCTAATTGGTTTTGATGGAAAGCTTTTGCAAAAAAGTCGCTTATACACTATAATGCCCGATACACACGATCGGACATTGATCGGACATTGATCGGACATTCCGATGGATTTTTTCAGACGGATGTTGGCTCAAACTTGTCTTGCATACACACGGTCACACAAAGTTGTCGGAAAATCCGATCGTTCTAAACGCGGTGACGTAAAACACGTACGTCGGGACTATAAACGGGGCAGTGGCCAATAGCTTTCATCTCTTTATTTATTCTGAGCATGCGTGGAACTTTGTCCGTCGGATTTGTGTACACACGATCGGAAATTCCGACAACGGATTTTGTTGTCGGAAAATTTTATATCCTGCTCTCAAACGTTGTGTGTCGGAAAATCCGATGGAAAATGTGTGATGGAGCCCACACACGGTCGGAATTTCCGACAACAAGGTCCTATCACACATTTTCCATCGGAAAATCCGACCGTGTGTACGGGGCCTATGACTAGCCATACACCATTAGATTTTTCCCTTTCAGCCCATAGAGATAACAAGATCAATTCAATAGATTCCTCCATCCATGATAAACAATGTGGATAGAGAAATGCATGGACAGCTATTGTATTCCGACAGCCACAGCACCCACAGCTGTCTGAATACCTGAACAGTGGTTGCTTCTGATCACTGTCCAGCCATTCATTTTCCATCCACTTCGGTTAAAGCGGTTGTAAACCACTGGCCTTTTTTTTTACAATCTGCAAGGTAAAGGCATAATGTGCTAGTATGCACCGCATACTAGCACATTGTTTAAAACTTACCTTAAAATGAAGGCCTCCCGTGCCGAGAAGTCAACACTGCAGGGGCTCCACTCTTCACACTTCGGGGTTCGCGGGACTCCGGCTCTGCGACTGTCCGGAGCTGCGATGATGTCGCTCGGGTGGCCGTTCCTTCAGAGCGCATGCGCCAGCAATGTCACTGGCTGCATGTAGTGTAATAATCTCCTGAACGGAGCGCGTTTCGAAGGTATTTACACTACCGATAGGTCTCTTGTATTCGATATGTCTGATTCTTATAGGGGTTTGCGAATATATATTTGTAACACAATTTTAATAATAAAATGGCTGCAAAGGTGCGCCGTCTGTTCCTTTTCTTTCTCAGTCTGTCATTCGCCGGCCTGCTATGAGTGGCAGCACAGCCTGTGCGGAAGTTGATCAAGTCGTGGATATTCTGACTGTGGCCGCACTCTCCACAGGCCAAATACGGCCCCCTGCAAGATATTATCCGGGCCCCTGATGGGGACCCTAATGCAAGGGGGGCCTCTGATGTAAGGGGGGCTAAAGTTTATTTGGAATGTTAGGGCCACAAAAGAATAAAATAGAGAAGTGGCCCCAATGGGATTGTCACCCCGACACCCATTTGTTTTATAAACACATTTTACTCCTAATAGAGGGCTATAGTGATTGTGAAGTACACGACTCTCTATGGTGATTGTGAAGTACACGACTCTCTATGGTGATTGGGAAGTACACGACTCTCTATGGTGATTGTGAAGTACATGACTCTCTATGGTGATTGGGAAGTACATGACTCTCTATGGTGATTGGGAAGTACACGACTCTCTATGGTGATTGGGAAGTACACGACTCTCTATGGTGATTGGGGAGTACACGACTCTCTATGGTGATTGGGAAGTACACGACTCTCTATGGTGATTGGGAAGTACACGACTCTCTATGGTGATTGGGGAGTACATGATTCTCTATGGTGATTGGGAAGTACATGACTCTCTATGGTGATTGGGAAGTACACGACTCTCTATGGTGATTGGGGAGTACACGATTCTCTATGGTGATTGGGAAGTACATGATTCTCTATGGTGATTGGGAAGTACATGACTCTCTATGGTGATTGGGAAGTACATGACTCTCTATGGTGATTGGGAAGTACACGACTCTCTATGGTGATTGGGGAGTACATGATTCTCTATGGTGATTGGGAAGTACATGATTCTCTATGGTGCTTGTGAAGTACATGATTCTCTATGGTGATTGTGAAGTACACGACTCTCTATGGTGATTGTGAAGTACACGATTCTCTATGGTGATTGTGAAGTACACGACTCTCTATGGTGATTGTGAAGTACATGACTCTCTATGGTGATTGGGAAGTACATGACTCTCTATGTTGATTGGGAAGTACACGACTCTCTATGGTGATTGGGGAGTACACGATTCTCTATGGTGATTGGGAAGTACATGACTCTCTATGGTGATTGGGAAGTACACGACTCTCTATGGTGATTGGGGAGTACACGATTCTCTATGGTGATTGGGAAGTACATGATTCTCTATGGTGATTGGGAAGTACATGACTCTCTATGGTGATTGGGAAGTACATGACTCTCTGTGGTGATTGGGAAGTACACGACTCTCTATGGTGATTGGGGAGTACACGACTCTCTATGGTGATTGGGGAGTACACGACTCTCTATGGTGATTGTGAAGTACACGACTCTCTATGGTGATTGTGAAGTACATGACTCTCTATGGTGATTGGGAAGTACATGACTCTCTATGGTGATTGGGAAGTACACGACTCTCTATGGTGATTGTGAAGTACACGACTCTCTATGGTGATTGGGGAGTACACGACTCTCTATGGTGATTGTGAAGTACACGACTCTCTATGGTGATTGTGAAGTACACGACTCTCTATGGTGATTGGGAAGTACACGACTCTCTATGGTGATTGGGAAGTACACGACTCTCTATGGTGATTGGGGAGTACATGATTCTCTATGGTGATTGGGAAGTACATGACTCTCTATGGTGATTGGGAAGTACACGACTCTCTATGGTGATTGGGGAGTACACGATTCTCTATGGTGATTGGGAAGTACATGATTCTCTATGGTGATTGGGAAGTACATGACTCTCTATGGTGATTGGGAAGTACATGACTCTCTATGGTGATTGGGAAGTACACGACTCTCTATGGTGATTGGGGAGTACATGATTCTCTATGGTGATTGGGAAGTACATGATTCTCTATGGTGCTTGTGAAGTACATGATTCTCTATGGTGATTGTGAAGTACACGACTCTCTATGGTGATTGTGAAGTACACGATTCTCTATGGTGATTGTGAAGTACACGACTCTCTATGGTGATTGTGAAGTACATGACTCTCTATGGTGATTGGGAAGTACATGACTCTCTATGTTGATTGGGAAGTACACGACTCTCTATGGTGATTGGGGAGTACACGTTTCTCTATGGTGATTGGGAAGTACATGACTCTCTATGGTGATTGGGAAGTACACGACTCTCTATGGTGATTGGGGAGTACACGATTCTCTATGGTGATTGGGAAGTACATGATTCTCTATGGTGATTGGGAAGTACATGACTCTCTATGGTGATTGGGAAGTACATGACTCTCTGTGGTGATTGGGAAGTACACGACTCTCTATGGTGATTGGGGAGTACACGACTCTCTATGGTGATTGGGGAGTACACGATTCTCTATGGCGATTGGGAAGTACATGATTCTCTATGGTGATTGGGAAGTACATGATTCTCTATGGTGCTTGTGAAGTACATGATTCTCTATGGTGATTGTGAAGTACACGACTCTCTATGGTGATTGTGAAGTACACGATTCTCTATGGTGATTGTGAAGTACACGACTCTCTATGGTGATTGTGAAGTACACGACTCTCTATGGTGATTGTGAAGTACACGACTCTCTATGGTGATTGTGAAGTACACGACTCTGTATGGTGATTGTGAAGTACACGACTCTCTATGGTGATTGTGAAGTACACGACTCTCTATGGTGATTGTGAAGTACACGACTCTCTATGGTGATTGGGGAGTACATGATTCTCTATAGTGAATGGGAAGTACATGATTCTCTATAGTGAATGGGAAGTACATGATTCTCTATGGTGATTGGGAAGTACATGATTCTCTATGGTGATTGTGAAGTACATGACTCTCTATGGTGATTGTGAAGTACACGACTCTCTATGGTGATTGGGAAGTACACGACTCTCTATGGTGATTGTGAAGTACACGACTCTCTATGGTGATTGGGAAGTACATGACTCTCTATGGTGATTGGGGAGTACATGATTCTCTATAGTGAATGGGAAGTACATGATTCTCTATGGTGATTGGGAAGTACATGATTCTCTATGGTGATTGTGAAGTACATGACTCTCTATGGTGATTGGGGAGTACATGATTCTCTATGGTGATTGGGAAGTACATGATTCTCTATGGTGATTGGGAAGTACACGACTCTCTATGGTGATTGGGAAGTACACGACTCTCTATGGTGATTGGGGAGTACATGATTCTCTATGGTGATTGTGAAGTACACGACTCTCTATGGTGATTGGGAAGTACATGACTCTCTATGGTGATTGGGGAGTACATGATTCTCTATGGTGATTGTGAAGTACACGACTCTCTATGGTGATTGGGAAGTACATGACTCTCTATAGTGATTGTGAAGTACATGACTCTCTATGGTGATTGTGAAGTACATGACTCTCTATGGTGATTGTGAAGTACATGACTCTCTATGGTGATTGTGAAGTACACGACTCTGTATGGTGATTGTGAAGTACACAACTCTCTATGGTGATTGGGGAGTACATGACTCTCTATGGTGATTGGGAAGTACACGACTCTCTATGGTGATTGGGAAGTACATGACTCTCTATGGTGATTGGGGAGTACATGACTCTCTATAGTGATTGTGAAGTACACGACTCTCTATGGTGATTGGGGAGTACATGATTCTCTATGGTGATTGTGAAGTACATGATTCTCTATGGTGATTGTGAAGTACATGACTCTCTATGGTGATTGGGGAGTACATGACTCTCTATAGTGATTGTGAAGTACATGACTCTCTATGGTGATTGGGGAGTACACGACTCTCTATGGTGATTGGGGAGTACACGACTCTCTATGGTGATTGGGGAGTACACGACTCTCTATGGTGATTGGGGAGTACATGATTCTCTATGGTGATTGTGAAGTACATGATTCTCTATAGTGATTGGGAAGTACATGACTCTCTATGGTGATTGTGAAGTACATGACTCTCTATGGTGATTGGGGAGTACACGACTCTCTATGGTGATTGGGGAGTACACGACTCTCTATGGTGATTGGGGAGTACATGATTCTCTATGGTGATTGTGAAGTACATGACTCTCTATAGTGATTGTGAAGTACATGACTCTCTATGGTGACTGTGAAGTACATGATTCTCTATGGTGATTGTGAAGTACATGACTCTCTATGGTGATTGTGAAGTACATGACTCTCTATAGTGATTGTGAAGTACATGACTCTCTATGGTGATTGGGAAGTACACGACTCTCTATGGTGATTGGGGAGTACACGACTCTCTATGGTGATTGGGAAGTACACGACTCTCTATGGTGATTGGGGAGTACATGATTCTCTATGGTGATTGGGAAGTACATGATTCTCTATGGTGATTGTGAAGTACACGACTCTCTATGGTGATTGTGAAGTAAACGACTCTCTATGGTGATTGGAAAGTACACGACTCTCTATGGTGATTGGGGAGTACACGACTCTCTATGGTGATTGGGAAGTACACGACTCTCTATGGTGATTGGGGAGTACACGACTCTCTATGGTGATTGGGGAGTACATGATTCTCTATGGTGATTGTGAAGTACACGACTCTCTATGGTGATTGGGAAGTACATGACTCTCTATGGTGATTGGGGAGTACATGATTCTCTATGGTGATTGTGAAGTACACGACTCTCTATGGTGATTGGGAAGTACATGACTCTCTATAGTGATTGTGAAGTACATGACTCTCTATGGTGATTGTGAAGTACATGACTCTCTATGGTGATTGTGAAGTACATGACTCTCTATGGTGATTGTGAAGTACACGACTCTGTATGGTGATTGTGAAGTACACGACTCTCTATGGTGATTGTGAAGTACACGACTCTCTATGGTGATTGTGAAGTACACGACTCTCTATAGTGAATGGGAAGTACATGATTCTCTATGGTGATTGGGAAGTACATGATTCTCTATGGTGATTGTGAAGTACACGACTCTCTATGGTGATTGGGAAGTACACGACTCTCTATGGTGATTGGGAAGTACACGACTCTCTATGGTGATTGGGGAGTACACGACTCTCTATGGTGATTGTGAAGTACACGACTCTCTATGGTGATTGGGAAGTACATGACTCTCTATGGTGATTGGGGAGTACATGATTCTCTATGGTGATTGTGAAGTACACGACTCTCTATGGTGATTGGGAAGTACATGACTCTCTATGGTGATTGGGGAGTACATGATTCTCTATGGTGATTGGGAAGTACATGATTCTCTATGGTGATTGGGAAGTACACGACTCTCTATGGTGATTGGGAAGTACACGACTCTCTATGGTGATTGGGGAGTACATGATTCTCTATGGTGATTGTGAAGTACACGACTCTCTATGGTGATTGGGAAGTACATGACTCTCTATGGTGATTGGGGAGTACATGACTCTCTATGGTGATTGTGAAGTACATGACTCTCTATGGTGATTGGGGAGTACATGACTCTCTATGGTGATTGGGGAGTACATGACTCTCTATGGTGATTGTGAAGTACATTACTCTCTATGGTGATTGGGGAGTACATGACTCTCTATGGTGATTGTGAAGTACATGATTCTCTATGGTGATTGGGGAGTACATGACTCTCTATGGTGATTGTGAAGTACACGACTCTCTATGGTGATTGTGAAGTACACGACTCTCTATGGTGATTGTGAAGTACACGACTCTCTATGGTGATTGTGAAGTACATGACTCTCTATGGTGATTGTGAAGTACACGACTCTCTATGGTGATTGGGAAGTACATGACTCTCTATGGTGATTGGGAAGTACATGATTCTCTATGGTGATTGTGAAGTACACGACTCTCTATGGTGATTGTGAAGTACACGACTCTCTATGGTGATTGTGAAGTACACGACTCTCTATGGTGATTGGGAAGTACACGACTCTCTATGGTGATTGGGAAGTACATGACTCTCTATGGTGATTGTGAAGTACATGACTCTCTATGGTGATTGGGGAGTACATGACTCTCTATGGTGATTGTGAAGTACATGACTCTCTATGGTGATTGGGGAGTACATGACTCTCTATGGTGATTGTGAAGTACATGATTCTCTATGGTGATTGGGGAGTACATGACTCTCTATGGTGATTGTGAAGTACACGACTCTCTATGGTGATTGTGAAGTACACGACTCTCTATGGTGATTGTGAAGTACACGACTCTCTATGGTGATTGTGAAGTACACGACTCTCTATGGTGATTGTGAAGTACACGACTCTCTATGGTGATTGTGAAGTATACGACTCTCTATGGTGATTGTGAAGTACACGACTCTCTATGGTGATTGGGAAGTACATGACTCTCTATGGTGATTGGGAAGTACATGATTCTCTATGGTGATTGTGAAGTACACGACTCTCTATGGTGATTGGGAAGTACACGACTCTCTATGGTGATTGGGAAGTACACGACTCTCTATGGTGATTGGGAAGTACACGACTCTCTATGGTGATTGTGAAGTACACGACTCTCTATGGTGATTGGGAAGTACACGACTCTCTATGGTGATTGTGAAGTACACGACTCTCTATGGTGATTGGGAAGTACACGACTCTCTATGGTGATTGGGAAGTACACGACTCTCTATGGTGATTGTGAAGTACACGACTCTCTATGGTGATTGGGAAGTACACGACTCTCTATGGTGATTGTGAAGTACACGACTCTCTATGGTGATTGGGAAGTACACGACTCTCTATGGTGATTGGGAAGTACACGACTCTCTATGGTGATTGGGGAGTACACGACTCTCTATGGTGATTGGGAAGTACACGACTCTCTATGGTGATTGGGGAGTACACGACTCTCTATGGTGATTGGGGAGTACACGACTCTCTATGGTGATTGGGAAGTACACGACTCTCTATGGTGATTGGGAAGTACACGACTCTCTATGGTGATTGGGGAGTACATGATTCTCTATGGTGATTGGGGAGTACATGATTCTCTATGGTGATTGGGGAGTACACGACTCTCTATGGTGATTGTGAAGTACACGACTCTCTATGGTGATTGGGAAGTACACGACTCTCTATGGTGATTGGGGAGTACACGACTCTCTATGGTGATTGGGGAGTACATGATTCTCTATGGTGATTGTGAAGTACATGATTCTCTATGGTGATTGGGAAGTACATGACTCTCTATGGTGATTGGGAAGTACATGACTCTCTATGGTGATTGTGAAGTACACGACTCTCTATGGTGATTGGGAAGTACACGACTCTCTATGGTGATTGGGGAGTACACGACTCTCTATGGTGATTGGGGAGTACACGACTCTCTATGGTGATTGGGGAGTACACGACTCTCTATGGTGATTGGGGAGTACACGATTCTCTATGGTGATTGGGGAGTACACGACTCTCTATGGTGATTGGGAAGTACACGACTCTCTATGGTGATTGGGGAGTACATGATTCTCTATGGTGATTGGGGAGTACATGATTCTCTATGGTGATTGGGGAGTACACGACTCTCTATGGTGATTGTGAAGTACACGACTCTCTATGGTGATTGGGAAGTACACGACTCTCTATGGTGATTGGGGAGTACACGATTCTCTATGGTGATTGGGGAGTACACGACTCTCTATGGTGATTGTGAAGTACACGACTCTCTATGGTGATTGGGGAGTACACGACTCTCTATGGTGATTGGGGAGTACACGACTCTCTATGGTGATTGGGAAGTACACGACTCTCTATGGTGATTGGGGAGTACATGATTCTCTATGGTGATTGTGAAGTACACGACTCTCTATGGTGATTGGGAAGTACACGACTCTCTATGGTGATTGGGGAGTACACGACTCTCTATGGTGATTGGGGAGTACATGATTCTCTATGGTGATTGGGGAGTACACGACTCTCTATGGTGATTGGGGAGTACACGACTCTCTATGGTGATTGGGGAGTACACGACTCTCTATGGTGATTGGGGAGTACACGACTCTCTATGGTGATTGGGGAGTACATGATTCTCTATGGTGATTGGGGAGTACACGACTCTCTATGGTGATTGGGGAGTACATGATTCTCTATGGTGATTGGGGAGTACACGACTCTCTATGGTGATTGGGGAGTACACGACTCTCTATGGTGATTGTGAAGTACACGACTCTCTATGGTGATTGGGAAGTACACGACTCTCTATGGTGATTGGGAAGTACACGACTCTCTATGGTGATTGGGGAGTACACGACTCTCTATGGTGATTGGGGAGTACACGACTCTCTATGGTGATTGGGGAGTACACGACTCTCTATGGTGATTGGGGAGTACACGACTCTCTATGGTGATTGGGGAGTACATGATTCTCTATGGTGATTGGGGAGTACACGACTCTCTATGGTGATTGGGAAGTACACGACTCTCTATGGTGATTGGGGAGTACACGACTCTCTATGGTGATTGGGGAGTACATGATTCTCTATGGTGATTGGGGAGTACACGACTCTCTATGGTGATTGGGAAGTACACGACTCTCTATGGTGATTGGGGAGTACACGACTCTCTATGGTGATTGGGGAGTACATGATTCTCTATGGTGATTGGGGAGTACACGACTCTCTATGGTGATTGGGGAGTACACGACTCTCTATGGTGATTGGGGAGTACACGACTCTCTATGGTGATTGGGGAGTACATGATTCTCTATGGTGATTGGGGAGTACACGACTCTCTATGGTGATTGGGAAGTACACGACTCTCTATGGTGATTGGGGAGTACATGATTCTCTATGGTGATTGGGGAGTACATGATTCTCTATGGTGATTGGGGAGTACACGACTCTCTATGGTGATTGTGAAGTACACGACTCTCTATGGTGATTGGGAAGTACACGACTCTCTATGGTGATTGGGGAGTACATGATTCTCTATGGTGATTGGGGAGTACATGATTCTCTATGGTGATTGGGGAGTACACGACTCTCTATGGTGATTGGGAAGTACACGACTCTCTATGGTGATTGGGGAGTACACGACTCTCTATGGTGATTGGGGAGTACATGACTCTCTATGGTGATTGGGGAGTACATGATTCTCTATGGTGATTGGGGAGTACACGACTCTCTATGGTGATTGGGGAGTACACGACTCTCTATGGTGATTGGGGAGTACATGACTCTCTATGGTGATTGGGGAGTACACGACTCTCTATTGTGATTGTGAAGTACACGACTCTCTATGGTGATTGGGGAGTACACGACTCTCTATTGTGATTGTGAAGTACACGACTCTCTATGGTGATTGGGGAGTACACGACTCTCTATGGTGATTGGGGAGTACACGACTCTCTATGGTGATTGGGAAGTACACGACTCTCTATGGTGATTGGGGAGTACACGACTCTCTATGGTGATTGGGGAGTACACGACTCTCTATGGTGATTGGGAAGTACACGACTCTCTATGGTGATTGGGAAGTACACGACTCTCTATGGTGATTGGGGAGTACATGATTCTCTATGGTGATTGGGGAGTACATGATTCTCTATGGTGATTGGGGAGTACACGACTCTGTATGGTGATTGTGAAGTACACGACTCTCTATGGTGATTGGGAAGTACACGACTCTCTATGGTGATTGGGGAGTACACGACTCTCTATGGTGATTGGGGAGTACATGATTCTCTATGGTGATTGTGAAGTACATGATTCTCTATGGTGATTGGGAAGTACATGACTCTCTATGGTGATTGGGAAGTACATGACTCTCTATGGTGATTGTGAAGTACACGACTCTCTATGGTGATTGGGAAGTACACGACTCTCTATGGTGATTGGGGAGTACACGACTCTCTATGGTGATTGGGGAGTACACGACTCTCTATGGTGATTGGGGAGTACACGACTCTCTATGGTGATTGGGGAGTACATGATTCTCTATGGTGATTGGGGAGTACACGACTCTCTATGGTGATTGGGGAGTACATGATTCTCTATGGTGATTGGGGAGTACATGATTCTCTATGGTGATTGGGGAGTACATGATTCTCTATGGTGATTGGGAAGTACACGACTCTCTATGGTGATTGTGAAGTACACGACTCTCTATGGTGATTGTGAAGTACACGACTCTCTATGGTGATTGGGGAGTACACGACTCTCTATGGTGATTGGGGAGTACACGACTCTCTATGGTGATTGGGGAGTACATGATTCTCTATGGTGATTGGGGAGTACACGACTCTCTATGGTGATTGGGGAGTACACGACTCTCTATGGTGATTGGGGAGTACATGATTCTCTATGGTGATTGGGGAGTACACGACTCTCTATGGTGATTGGGGAGTACACGACTCTCTATGGTGATTGGGGAGTACACGACTCTCTATGGTGATTGGGGAGTACACGACTCTCTATGGTGATTGGGGAGTACATGATTCTCTATGGTGATTGGGGAGTACACGACTCTCTATGGTGATTGGGGAGTACACGACTCTCTATGGTGATTGGGGAGTACACGACTCTCTATGGTGATTGGGGAGTACACGACTCTCTATGGTGATTGGGGAGTACACGACTCTCTATGGTGATTGGGGAGTACACGACTCTCTATGGTGATTGGGGAGTACACGACTCTCTATGGTGATTGGGGAGTACACGACTCTCTATGGTGATTGGGGAGTACATGATTCTCTATGGTGATTGGGGAGTACACGACTCTCTATGGTGATTGGGGAGTACACGACTCTCTATGGTGATTGGGGAGTACACGACTCTCTATGGTGATTGGGGAGTACACGACTCTCTATGGTGATTGGGGAGTACATGATTCTCTATGGAGGCTTTGCTGGTTCTTCTGTTTTGTGTTTCAGGGACAAGCTGCCTGCTGTTGCTGGGAAGATTTACTTCAGCTGCTGAGCACTGGATTGGTGACAAATCTTTTGGCGGGAAGCATGTAGCCAATGAGTGTAACTTGTTCCCTCTATCCTCTCCTGTCACTGGGCGGAGTCATCATTCACCTCAGATCTCTCATCACTGTATTGAGGTGTCAGGACTGCCCTGTATACTGATGATAATCGGGTCCCTGAGATCAGAGAACTTTTCATCCACCTGTAGGCAGAACAATACTTGAGGCGGCCTCTTTCACACTAACGATCTGTATGTCCGTTTTTCATCCTTCCGGACATACATGAATCTCTATGGAGCGTCGGATGTCAGCGGTGACACGTCCGCTGACATCCGACCCGCTCTGATCCGAAAAGTGTAAGGCCCCTTTCACACTGGAGCGGTTTTCAGGTGGTATTGCGCTAAAAATACCGCCTGCAAACCGCCCCTAAACTGCCTCCGCTGTTTGTTCAGTGTGAAAGCCCGAGGGATTTCACGCTGAAGCAGTGCGCAGGCAGGGCGGTTAAAAAAGTCCTGCAAACCGCTTTTTTAGAGCGGTGAAGGAGCGGTGTATTCACCACTCCTTCACCGCTCCTGCCCATTGAAATCAATGGGACAGCGCGGCTATACCGCGGTAATACTGCAGCTATAGCCGCGCTGTACGAGGGATTTTAACCCTTTTTCGGCCGCCAGCGGGGGTTAAAGCCGCACCGCTAGTGGCCGAATACAGCCGCAAAAACGACGGTAAAACAGCGCTAAAAATAGCGCCGTTTTACCGCTGACGCCCCCACCGCCCCAGTGTGAAAGGGGCCTAACGGAGGAAAAACCTACTTTTCCATCCGTTTTCGGATCGGATCGGGTGACGACGGACCTGTCATCTTCCTGCTCAGTGGGGATCGGCGGAGTGATCCCCGCTGAGTAAGCGGATATTCACGTATAGTGGACAATGTAGTGTAGTGGACAGTGTAGTGCTCAGTATAGTGGACAGTATAGTATAGTGGTCAGTGTAGTATAGTGGTCAGTGTAGTATAGTGGACAATGTAGTGGACAGTGTAGTGTAGTGGTCAGTATAGTATAGTGGACAGTATAGTATAGTGGTCAGTGTAGTATAGTGGTCAGTGTAGTATAGTGGACAGTATAGTATAGTGGTCAGTGTAGTATAGTGGTCAGTGTAGTGGACAATGTAGTGTAGTGGACAGTATAGTATAGTGGTCAGTGTAGTGGACAGTGTAGTATAGTGGTCAGTGTAGTGTAGTGGACAGTATAGTATAGTGGTCAGTGTAGTGGACAGTGTAGTATAGTGGTCAGTGTAGTGTAGTGGACAGTGTAGTATAGTGGTCAGTGTAGTGGACAGTGTAGTATAGTGGACAATGTAGTGGACAGTGTAGTATAGTGGACAATGTAGTATAGTGGTCAGTGTAGTGTAGTGGACAGTATAGTATAGTGGTCAGTGTAGTGTAGTGGACAGTATAGTATAGTGGTCAGTGTAGTATAGTGGACAGTGTAGTATAGTGGTCAGTGTAGTGTAGTGGACAGTATAGTATAGTGGTCAGTGTAGTGTAGTGGACAGTATAGTATAGTGGTCAGTGTAGTGGACAGTGTAGTATAGTGGTCAGTGTAGTGTAGTGGACAGTGTAGTATAGTGGTCAGTGTAGTGTAGTGGACAGTATAGTATAGTGGTCAGTGTAGTGTAGTGGACAGTATAGTATAGTGGTCAGTGTAGTGTAGTGGACAGTATAGTATAGTGGTCAGTGTAGTATAGTGGACAGTGTAGTATAGTGGTCAGTGTAGTGTAGTGGACAGTATAGTATAGTGGTCAGTGTAGTGTAGTGGACAGTATAGTATAGTGGTCAGTGTAGTGGACAGTGTAGTATAGTGGTCAGTGTAGTGTAGTGGACAGTGTAGTATAGTGGTCAGTGTAGTGGACAGTGTAGTATAGTGGACAATGTAGTGGACAGTGTAGTATAGTGGACAGTGTAGTGTAGTGGTCAGTGTAGTATAGTGGTCAGTATAGTATAGTGGACAATGTAGTATAGTGGACAGTATAGTATAGTGGTCAGTGTAGTGTAGTGGTCAGTATAGTATAGTGGACAGTATAGTATAGTGGTCAGTGTAGTATAGTGGTCAGTGTAGTATAGTGGACAGTATAGTGGTCAGTGTAGTATAGTGGACAGTATAGTATAGTGGTCAGTGTAGTATAGTGGTCAGTGTAGTGGACAATGTAGTGTAGTGGACAGTATAGTATAGTGGTCAGTGTAGTGGACAGTGTAGTATAGTGGTCAGTGTAGTGTAGTGGACAGTATAGTATAGTGGTCAGTGTAGTGGACAGTGTAGTATAGTGGTCAGTGTAGTGTAGTGGACAGTGTAGTATAGTGGTCAGTGTAGTGGACAGTGTAGTATAGTGGACAATGTAGTGGACAGTGTAGTATAGTGGACAGTGTAGTGTAGTGGTCAGTGTAGTATAGTGGTCAGTATAGTATAGTGGACAATGTAGTATAGTGGACAGTATAGTATAGTGGTCAGTGTAGTGTAGTGGACAGTGTAGTGTAGTGGACAGTATAGTATAGTGGTCAGTGTAGTGGACAGTATAGTGGTCAGTGTAGTATAGTGGACAGTATAGTATAGTGGTCAGTGTAGTATAGTGGTCAGTATAGTGGACAGTATAGTATAGTGGTCAGTGTAGTATAGTGGTCAGTGTAGTGGACAGTATAGTGGTCAGTGTAGTATAGTGGTCAGTGTAGTATAGTGGTCAGTGTAGTGTAGTGGTCAGTGTAGTGTAGTGGACAGTGTAGTGTAGTGGACAGTATAGTATAGTGGTCAGTGTAGTGGACAGTATAGTGGTCAGTGTAGTATAGTGGACAGTATAGTATAGTGGTCAGTGTAGTATAGTGGTCAGTATAGTGGACAGTATAGTATAGTGGTCAGTGTAGTGTAGTGGACAGTATAGTGGTCAGTGTAGTATAGTGGTCAGTGTAGTATAGTGGTCAGTGTAGTGTAGTGGACAGTATAGTGGTTAGTATAGTGGTCAGTGTAGTATAGTGGACAGTATAGTATAGTGGTCAGTGTAGTGTAGTGGTCAGTGTAGTATAGTGGTCAGTGTAGTGTAGTGGACAGTATAGTGGTCAGTGTAGTATAGTGGTCAGTATAGTGGACAGTATAGTATAGTGGTCAGTGTAGTATAGTGGTCAGTGTAGTGTAGTGGACAGTATAGTGGTCAGTGTAGTATAGTGGACAGTATAGTATAGTGGTCAGTGTAGTATAGTGGTCAGTGTAGTGTAGTGGACAGTATAGTGGTCAGTGTAGTATAGTGGACAGTATAGTATAGTGGTCAGTATAGTATAGTGGACAGTATAGTATAGTGGTCAGTGTAGTATAGTGGACAGTATAGTATAGTGGTCAGTATAGTATAGTGGACAGTATAGTATAGTGGTCAGTGTAGTATAGTGGTCAGTATAGTGGACAGTATAGTATAGTGGACAGTGTAGTATAGTGGTCAGTGTAGTGTAGTGGACAGTATAGTATAGTGGTCAGTGTAGTATAGTGGTCAGTGTAGTATAGTGGACAGTATAGTGGTCAGTGTAGTATAGTGGACAGTATAGTGGACAGTATAGTATAGTGGTCAGTGTAGTATAGTGGTCAGTGTAGTATAGTGGACAGTATAGTGGTCAGTGTAGTATAGTGGACAGTATAGTATAGTGGACAGTGTAGTATAGTGGTCAGTGTAGTGGACAATGTAGTGTAGTGGACAGTATAGTATAGTGGTCAGTGTAGTGGACAGTGTAGTATAGTGGTCAGTGTAGTGTAGTGGACAGTATAGTATAGTGGTCAGTGTAGTGGACAGTGTAGTATAGTGGACAATGTAGTGGACAGTGTAGTATAGTGGTCAGTGTAGTATAGTGGTCAGTGTAGTATAGTGGTCAGTGTAGTATAGTGGTCAGTGTAGTGTAGTGGTCAGTGTAGTATAGTGGTCAGTGTAGTATAGTGGTCAGTGTAGTATAGTGGTCAGTGTAGTATAGTGGTCAGTGTAGTATAGTGGTCAGTGTAGTATAGTGGTCAGTGTAGTGTAGTGGACAGTGTAGTATAGTGGACAATGTAGTGGACAGTGTAGTATAGTGGTCAGTGTAGTATAGTGGTCAGTGTAGTGTAGTGGACAGTGTAGTATAGTGGTCAGTGTAGTGGACAGTGTAGTATAGTGGACAATGTAGTGGACAGTGTAGTATAGTGGTCAGTATAGTATAGTGGACAGTGTAGTATAGTGGACAGTGTAGTATAGTGGTCAGTGTAGTGTAGTGGACAGTGTAGTATAGTGGTCAGTGTAGTGTAGTGGACAGTGTAGTATAGTGGTCAGTGTAGTGGACAGTGTAGTATAGTGGACAATGTAGTGGACAGTGTAGTATAGTGGTCAGTATAGTATAGTGGACAGTGTAGTATAGTGGACAGTGTAGTATAGTGGTCAGTGTAGTGTAGTGGACAGTGTAGTATAGTGGTCAGTGTAGTGTAGTGGACAGTGTAGTATAGTGGTCAGTGTAGTGGACAGTGTAGTATAGTGGACAATGTAGTGGACAGTGTAGTATAGTGGTCAGTATAGTATAGTGGACAGTGTAGTATAGTGGACAGTGTAGTATAGTGGTCAGTGTAGTGTAGTGGACAGTGTAGTATAGTGGTCAGTGTAGTGTAGTGGACAGTGTAGTATAGTGGTCAGTGTAGTGGACAGTGTAGTATAGTGGACAATGTAGTGGACAGTGTAGTATAGTGGTCAGTGTAGTATAGTGGTCAGTGTAGTGTAGTGGTCAGTGTAGTATAGTGGACAATGTAGTGTAGTGGACAGTGTAGTATAGTGGTCAGTGTAGTATAGTGGTCAGTGTAGTGTAGTGGACAGTGTAGTATAGTGGTCAGTGTAGTATAGTGGTCAGTGTAGTATAGTGGTCAGTGTAGTGGACAGTGTAGTATAGTGGACAATGTAGTGGACAGTGTAGTATAGTGGTCAGTGTAGTATAGTGGTCAGTGTAGTGTAGTGGACAGTGTAGTATAGTGGTCAGTGTAGTGGACAGTGTAGTATAGTGGACAATGTAGTGGACAGTGTAGTATAGTGGACAATGTAGTGGACAGTGTAGTATAGTGGTCAGTATAGTATAGTGGACAGTGTAGTATAGTGGACAGTGTAGTATAGTGGTCAGTGTAGTGTAGTGGACAGTGTAGTATAGTGGTCAGTGTAGTGTAGTGGACAGTGTAGTATAGTGGTCAGTGTAGTGGACAGTGTAGTATAGTGGACAATGTAGTGGACAGTGTAGTATAGTGGTCAGTGTAGTGGACAGTGTAGTATAGTGGTCAGTGTAGTGGACAGTGTAGTTCTCAGTGTAGTGGTCAGTATAGGAATCAGGTAGGTCAGCACTATTGTATTTGAAGGGACTCGGGGAGTGATAAAAGTCCGCAGGTTGTGGGGCGCAAATGACTTGCCTTGCCCCGGGTGCTGACAACCCACACTACACCACTGCGCTTGTCCCCCCTTTTCTGACCTGCTGGGCTGTGTGCTCGGATAAGAGTCTGGTATGGATTTTGGGGGGGATCCCCACAGTGTTTTTTTCGGCGTGGGGGTTCCCCTAAAAATCCATACCAGACCGAAGTCGCATGCCAAAGACGGATCAGTCAAGACAGTGATCCAACTTTGATCCGACTTCAGTGATATTCAATGGGCTAAAGTAGAACCAAAGTAGTGCAGGGAGCATTTTCAAGCTGGGTCTTTTTAACCACTTGAGCCCCGGACCATTATGCTGCCTAAGGACCAGAGGTCTTTTTCCAATTTGGCACTGTGTCGCTTTAACTGCTAATTGCGCGGTCATGCAATGCTGTACCCAAACGAAATTTGCGTCCTTTTCTTCCCACAAATAGAGCTTTCTTTTGATGGTATTTGATCACCTCTGCCGTTTTTATTTTTTGCGCTATAAACGGAAAAAGACCGAAAATTTTGAAAAAAAATGATATTTTCTACTTTTTGTTCTAAAAAAAATCCAATAAACGAAATTTTAGTCATACATTTAGGCCAAAATGTATTCGGCCACATGTCTTTGGTAAAAAAAATGTCAATAAGCGTATATTTATTGGTTTGCGCAAAAGTTATAGCGTCTACAAACTAGGGTACAAACTAGGGTTTTCTGGAATTTACACAGCTTTTAGTTTATGACTGCCTATGTCGTTTCTTGAGGTGCTAAAATGGCAGGGCAGTACAACCCCCCCCCAAATGACCCCATTTTGGAAAGTAGACACCCCAAGGAAATTGCTGAGAGGCAGGTTGAACCCATTGAATATTTATTTTTTTTGTCCCAAGTGATTGAATAATGACAAAAAAAAAAAAATTTACAAAAAGTTGTCACTAAATGATATATTGCTCACACAGGCCATGGGCATATGTGGAATTACACCCCAAAATACATTTAGCTGCTTCTCCTGAGTACAGGGATACCACATGTGTGAGACTTTTTAGGAGCCTAGCCGCGTACGGGCCCTGAAAACCAATCACCGCCTTCAGGCTTTCTAAGGGTGTAAATTTTTGATTTCACTCTTCACTGCCTATCACAGTTTCGGAGGCCATGGAATGCCCAGGTGGCACAAAACCCCCCCAAATGACCCCATTTTGGAAAGTAGACACCCCAAGCTATTTGCTGAGAGGCATGGTGAGTATTTTGCAGCTCTCATTTGTTTTTGAAAATAAAGAAAGACAAGAAAAAACATTTTTTTTTTTCTTTTTTCAATTTTCAAAACTTTGTGACAAAAAGCGAGGTCTGCAAAATACTCACCATACCTCTCATCAAATAGCTTGGGGTGTCTACTTTCCAAAATGGGGTCATTTGGGGGGGGGTTTGTGCCACCTGGGCTTTCCATGGCCTCCGAAACTGTGATAGGCAGTGAAGAGTGAAATCAAAAATTTACGCCCTTAGAAAGCCTGAAGGCGGTGCTTGGTTTTCGGGGTCCCGTACGCGGCTAGGCTCCCAAAAAGTCTCACACATGTGGTATCCCCATACTCAGGAGAAGCAGCAGAATGTATTTTGGGGTGTAATTTCACATATTCCCATGGCATGTTTGAGCAATATATCATTTAGTGACAACTTTGTGCAAAAAAAAAAAAAAAAATTGTCTCGTTCCCGCAACTTGTGTCACAATATAAAATATTCCATGGACTCGACATGACTCTCAGCAAATAGCTTGGGGTGTCTACTTTCCAAAATGGGGTCATTTGGGGGGTTTTTGAACTGTCCTGGCATTTTATGCACAACATTTAGAAGCTTATGTCACACATCACCCACTCTTCTAACCACTTGAAGACAAAGCCCTTTCTGACACTATTTGTTTACATGAAAAAGTTATTTTTTTTTTGCAAAAAAATTACTTTGAACCCCCAAACATTATATATTTTTTTAAACCAAATGCATTACAGATTAAAATGGTGGGTGTTTCATTTTTTTTTTTTTCACACAGTATTTGCGCAGCGATTTTTCAAACGCATTTTTTGGGGAAAAAACACACTTTTTAAAATTTTAATGCACTAAAACACACTATATTGCCCAAATGTTTGATGAAATAAAAAAAGATGATCTTAGGCCGAGTACATGGATACCAAACATGACATGCTTTAAAATTGCGCACAAATGTGCAGTGGCAACAAAATAAATACATTTTTAAAAGCCTTTAAAAGCCTTTACAGGTTACCACTTTAGATTTACAGAGGAGGTCTACTGCAAAAATTACTGCCCTCGATCTAACCTTCGCGGTGATACCTCACATGCATGGTGCAATTGCTGTTTACGTTTGACGACAGACCGCCGCTTGCGTTCGCCTTAGCACGAGAGTAGGGGGGACAGGGGTGCTTTTTTTTTTTTTTTTTTTTTTTTTTTTTTTTTTGCTTTTTTATCTTATTTTTAAACTGTTCCTTTCATTTTTTTTTTTTTTAATCATTTTTATTGTTATCTCGGGGAATGTAAATATCCCCTATGATAGCAATAGGTAGTGACAGGTACTCTTTTTTGAAAAAATTGGGATCTATTAGACCCTGGATCTCTCCTCTGCCCTCAAAGCATCTGACCACACCAAGATCGGTGTGATAAAATGCTTTCCCAATTTCCCAATGGCGCTATTTACATCCGGTGAAATCTAAGTCATAAAATGCTCGTAGCTTCCGGTTTCTTAGGCCATAGAGATGTTTGGAGCCACTCTGGTCTCTGATCAGCTCTATGGTCAGCTGGCTGAATCACCGGCTGTATTCTCAGGTTCCCTGTTGAGACAGGAGAGCCAGAGAAAAACACGGAAGACGGTGGGGGGGGGGCATTCCCTCCCACTGCTTGTAAAAGCAGTCTAGAGGCTAATTAGCCGCTAGGATTGCTTTTACATGAAAGCCGACCGCTGGCTGAAAAGAATGATACCAAGATGATACCTAAACCTGCAGGCATCATTCTGGTATAACCACTCAAAGTCGTGAATGGCGTACCTGAAGACAAAAAAATGGTTAACAATAAAACACAGTAAAGAAAATATTTCCACCGCTCAGGCTGACACTGACCCAGGTGTAAGTAGAAGTTTCAGAGCAGAAGAGCTCCAGGTGCTGGCTGAATGCTAGGCAAAGCAGGCTTGAATGGAGGAGAAGATTCGGATGCCGCACACCGGATGTAGTCAAAAAATTTTCACTTTATTGAAAAAATGGGATCATCAAAATAACAAGACTGTCATGCAGAAAGTACAGATAAGCTGACGCGTTTCGCACTCAGGACTGAGTAAGCACTCAGTCCTGAGTGCGAAACACGTCAGCTTATCTGTACTTTCTGCATGACAGTCTTGTTATTTTGATGATCCCATTTTTTCAATAAAGTGAAAATTTTTTGACTACATCCGGTGTGCGGCATCCGAATCTTCTCCTCCATTCAATAAAACACAGTAAACGGTAAAGTATAAAAAATTGCATACCTGAAAAGCAAACATGATAAAACATAATAACAATAAAACATTGCAGAATAGAATACAGTAAAAAAGAGCAGAACAATAGAGAGAGAATAGAGAGAGAGAGAACAATGAAACGACAACTATTTTTTTTTTATTTTATATATATTTTTTTTTTTTTACACTTTTTTTTGTAACTTTTATAACTGTAACCGGTTCCAGGTTCGGGTCTCTCAAAATGCGATGGTATCTTGGGAGACCCTGTGAAAGTGTGCCTAGTCTGTGCAATGCTGTACCCTACGCTAATACTCAACTAGTGAATGGTAGCGTTCAAAACATTCACCAATGCAAAGACCAGGATTGTCAGGACAGGAGGGACAATAATAGCGGGTGTCACGTCTATATCCGCGCTTGCTGCAGACACAACATCTTTTTTGGGGGGGTTCGTTGGGTAGGGGTACTCGGGAGGACATAAAGAAAATGCCTCTCATGCAGCCGACTGCATTTGGTTGGGGATGTGAATGGGGGAAGTACGGGTGCTGCAGAAGTGGTGGGTTCCCAATTAGGATTGGCGAATGCAGCAGGAAGGGCACTATGGGCACGACGGGCCTGTGTTTGTCTTCTTGGTGGCAGCGGGACACTACTTGTGCTTGCCACCTCACCAGCTTGAACTGCACTTATGGGACTCGCCACGTCACCAAGTGTTACTGCAGTGCTGGTTTGACTACGACCGGGGTGTACTAGGCCGCTGGTGCTTGCCAGTTCACCAAAACGCTACCAAAAAAACTGTTAGCGATCGCAGGGATCAGGCCTGACTCTGCGAACGCTGCAGTTATGCGTTTAGTGTTTTGTAAGTGTCAGTGATCGATCGATACTGCACTTGGGTGGGCTGGGCCGGGCGGAGGGGCAAAACGCAGGTGCTAGCAGGTATCTGGGCTGATCCCGCTAACACTGCGTTTTCGGGAACCCTAAACTGCTGGGGACACTAGTATAGATCTGATCGGATCAGATATTGATCCGTACAGATACTATACCACTAAGGGAGGCGTATGCTGCGTGCGTGGGTGTTAGCGGTACTGGCGCTAATCTGACGCTGCCTGGGGCGACGCATATCACCGCCGGGCGATCAGGGGGCTAAACCTTTATTCGGTAATAAACGGCGGGTGCCCTGACACTATAAAAAATAAACAAACTAACCAGCGTCACCCGTAACGGTTATACGGTGATCAGTGGTGAAAGGGTTAACTAGGGGGCAATCAAGGGGTTAAAACATTTATTAGGTAGTATATGGGGGTCCCTGACGCTATAAAACGCTGACGGTGAACCTAAATATTTACGTCCCTAACTAGCGTCACCAGCGACACTAATACAGCGATCAGAAAAATGATCGCTTAGTGACACTGGTGACAGGGGGTGATCAAGGGGTTAAAACTTTATTAGGGGGGGTTAGGGGGGTATCCTAGACCTAAAGGGGGGTAATACTAACTGCCCTAACACTTCTAACTGTCACAAACTGACACCATGCAGTAATCAGAGAAAAAAAAAAAAACTGCTTGGTGTCAGTGTGACAGGGGGGGGGGGGGGGGCAATCGGGGGGGGGGGGGGTCGGGGGTGTATTGTGTGCCTGGCATGTTCTACTGAGTGTGTGTAGTGTTTTCACTCACATTGATGTCTTCTCTGCTTGGCGCCAGAGCGGAAAATACAGAGCCGAGGAGAGATGACATCATTTCCTTTGCTGCTGTTTAGCATACAGCAGCAGAGGAAGAATCTGATTGGCTGGGAGCAATTGCAAGGGGGGGGGCCACGAATGGATGGTCTCCCCCTCACCTCTCATCGCTCCCAGACAGAAGCCGACCGCCTCGGGCACCGGGGGGGGGGGCCGGGGCGAGGACGGCGGGGGGGGGGGGCTGTTCGGACAACCTGCCCGCGGGAGGCAGATCATGTACAGGTATGCGATTCTGCCTGCCCGTGCCATTCTGCCGACGTATATCTGCATGAGGCGGTCAGCAAGTGGTTAAGATCGTTCATTCGATTTTCTAGTCGTTAGTGGGGGTCAAATCGACGTTCAATTTCAACCACAGTGACGGGAAGATTTGGAAATAATGGAAAACTTCTCGGTCAAAGGAATTTGCAGACAGCGGATGTGGTTTTTGTTCAGAAATTACATTAGTTTTAAAAACAAGTGAAAATTTCAAACAACGTTCTTTCATTCAGCGAATGTACAAAGACATTTTCGTCTGAATATTCCCGTCTGAAAATTGATCGGTGTGGTCAGCATAAGGCTCGGTACACATCCATGCAGTTTGCTTTTCATCTGTTTCTGCAGTGCTCTTTGCTGTGCGTTTTGATTTTTGCGCTCGTGATTTTGCTGCGATTTGTGTTTTTGCATTTTTTTTTTTTTTGGCCAATTTGTTGGGCAGATTAAAAAGCACAAATTGCTGCAAAAACGCATCATTACCGGTACACGCTTTCCTGCAGCTTCTCCATTGAAGTCTATTGAACCAAAAAAAGCACCGTTTTGCGTTAAAAAAAAGTCCCTGACGCTTTCCAAATACGCAGCGGCGGAAAAAAGCACAGATGTGAACATGTCCCATAGGAAACCATGTTAATGAACTGTAGTACGTTTCTTCAAAAAATACCAAAAAACACAAAGATGTGAACCAGGTGTAAGACGTTTAGTAACATGATGGGGTTAAAAAAACTAAAATCAGCCCTTCATAGTACAAAAAAACAGACAATCGCTACTGTAAGGGGTTCATTTTTTTACTGTAGATCTGTGAAAGTAATATTTACAGGAGAGATTATTTGCTCTTTTTGTACTCTAAAGGGCTAATTTTAGTTTTTTTTAACCCCATTATGTTACTGGCCGATTAATCGATTATGAAAATAGTAATCGATTAATTTCATAATCGATTAGTTGTCGATTAATCGATTAGTTGTTTCAGCCCTAGTTCTGAGCTGTTCTGTTCACTGTAAATGCAGAGCATTTACATAAAGCAATATAAAAAAAAATATATAAAGCGATATTTTAAAGAAAAAAAAAAGACTTTACAATCACTTTCAATACTTGTCATATTTGACTCAACAGTTTCTGAAGTCTAATCTGTCGCTGCTCTCTGCTGGTCATCCATCGATTGAATTCTTGTCTTGCTGTCTCCTGATCACCGACCACCACTTATTTTACTAAGGTATGTCACATTTTGTTAACTTTGTCCTGGGCAGTGGTGTGTTTTGGTTTTCTGCTGATTAAAATTGGGGCACACTCCATCTAAATTTTGTCCCACCCCTTCTGAAGTGGCTATTTGGGGGTCTCTGGTGTAGGGTGACCACATTTCCAAACTGCCATTCAGGGACACCCCCCCTGCCCCCCTTCCCAAGAAAAGATGGGGGTTTGGGGGAATGTAGTCTCGGGGTTGACGGGGAATTCGGTGGCAGGGGTGATTTGTCGGGCGAATGGCTGGTGTTGTACTACATTGTAATATATAATGAAATTGTTCAGCTCACCATAATGCAGAATCAGTGGGGACCCTGAGCTTGTCACTTACCACCTGATGCAGCGTGTCACTTGCCACCGATGCCTGCCCCTAGATGCAGATTGTTACTTGCCACTGTTGCCTGCCGCCAGATGCAGTGTGCCACTTTTCACCCATAGCTTGCCACCAGATGCAGTGTGCCACTTTTCACCCATAGCTTGCCACCAGATGCAGTGTGCCACTTTCCACCCAGGTGCGGAGCAGGAAGTGAAATCTTCCCCGCTGTGAAAGCTTGGGCTCTGCCTCTCTCCTCCTCATGATGTCACTGGTTGCTAGATGCGAGGCGGAGCGGCAGCTAGCAACCATTTGGGCACTGAGCCAACGGCTCATGTAAAAGGGGTCTCACCAGCCAGGGGTCCACCACAGGCTGTCAGTGAGTGACAGCAGCAATGTGAGGGATATTTTAGAGGGCATCAGATCGGGTCAGGGCCAGGGGGCAATTCCGGGACACTGTATTGTCCCGGAATGAGGGTGCCCGGGACCCGGGACAGACCTGCTAATTGCGGGATTGTCCCGGGCAATCCGGGACACGTGGGCACCCTACTCTGGTGGACTGTGGGGTAGTAACACCCCGCCCCCTCCCCCACTAGCTTGCTACAGTGCTCCCCTCAAACCCCTCATTGGCCTGCCTGGTCAGGACGGAGCGAGCAGCACTGAGCTGGGCTGGGAACCTCTAACACCCCACAGCACGTCGGATAGCAGCACTCGCTTTATATCCTGCTTATACTGTTTGGTGCACATTAAGCACCTATGCAATGTGAGTACCCCGGTGTGGGGATTGTTTTATACAGAGTATTATTAAAAGTTTTGGTGATATTACACTATGCAGTCCCTTCTCTTTTTTGGTTTGATGCCTATGGAGTCTTAAAGAACCTGGTGGGAGATCATCTGGTGTCCTAATACTGAGCCCAGGGGTGGCTCCAAAGCGTGTTTGGACGCAGCTAAACCCTGTGTCACACGCTCTGAGGTGAGCGCAACTACCTTGGGGGTCACCAAGGCACATCTGGGCACTGTGGTTCCTAGATTTGGTTTTCACGTGAAGCACCTTTTATGCACTGGAGTTCACCTTTGGAATTTTTTCCACTACACATCGCTGTGTGATATGGTTTTGGAAGATTTTTTTCACATTTAGCCCTCATGCACACAGGCTGTTAAAAAAAACGTTATGAAAACGCCAGTATCTTTGCAGTGAATTTTTTAAACTTTTTTCAGCTTTTTTCAGTGTTTTTGCAATAGCGTTTTTGAGCGTTTTTCCGCGTTAGCGTTTTTGAGCTTTTTTTTTTTTTTTTTCAAAATTTTTTTTTTTTTTTTTTTTTTTCAATGGATCAAAAACGCTAAAAAACGTTGGTGAATGACGTTTTTGAGCGTTTTTCAGCGTTAGAGCGTTTTTACAGCTGAAAAACGTCTTTCAGAACCCACTGGTCCTGGGTTTTTTTTACAGCTTAAAAACGCCTATGCCACTTGCAGCTCAAAAAACGCCTAGGTGGGCATGAAGCCATACCTCTGCGTTTTTGGAAAGGGTCAGGGACTTTTTTTCATGCAAAAAGCAGCGTTTTGCATGTAATGGATTTCAATGGACAAGCATCAAAAACGCAAGTGCACCGTTTTTGCAGCGTTTTTGGTGCGTTTTTGGTGCGTTTTTGCCAGTTTTTTTATTTTTTTTTTTTGTAATTTTTTTTAAGACTGTAAAAAAAAAATGAAAAAAAAAAAAAACGCAAAACACAAATCGCGGCAAAAACGTGGCAAAAACGCCGCAAAAACGCTACAAAAACGCTGCTCAAAAACGTGGCAAGCATGGAAAAAAACCTCCAAAAACGCTCAAAAGCAACATGCATAGGTGTGAATCGAGCCTAACATAGACAGGCCTTTTTAAGCTGCAATAAAAGCTCAAAAAAGCGGCTGTAAAAACGTCCGTGTGCATGAGGACTTAAAGGACTATTATTACCTTAAGGATTACATATTATTTATATACCTTTTTTTTACCACGTATCACTTGTATGATTTATTGCAGTCTGTATATAATAGTTACCACATCTGTAGTGCATATTTATAGTGCATGTTTTTTCACTTACCATTATTGATTATAAGAAGGTTTTATTTGCACATTGCACTTTGGATTGAATACATGCATGGCACTTTGATACAATTTTTAGGCACATTTATTAGTTTCTTATTTTATTGATCAGTATGTGAACAATATTTATATTTTGTGCATGAATATTATCACTTACCATCAAGCACAATATATTGAAGTGTGATATCTAGTATCACAGTGTATTTAATTATACAGAACTATTTAATATTTGGCACAGCGTGCTCGTGGATGTGATATATAGTATCACTATTTTCTGGTTATACGGATCGGTTTGGGATTGGAAGCACAGGCATTGGGCACCTTTATGTTGATAAGGTGAATGTATATATAGATTCATATCTGAGCGCAGCGCATTTTTTATCCACAATGCAGGTTTCATGTTGGACATGTTTTGAAGCATTTCGCTATACATTTGCATTTTCAGATTTGTGACTTTTGATTTATGAAGGCTGTGACAATTTTAGGTTCTCAAGTTAGTATGCAGGGCCGAGTCTGTGTTGATGAATAATGGCATGTGTGCCAAGGACATATTTCAGTTTCTCTGACGCAGTTTAATAATATTGCTGTCTTGCTGTGAGTTTTGTTGGCAGCCAGTAAACACCGGCGTATGTGTGATTTATGAAGACATAGGTTTTTAGACCCAGAGATTTTTGTGTGCCGTGTACATACAGAGCATCCAGAAAGTATTCACAGCGCTTCACTTTTTCCACATTTTAAGTTACAGCCTTATTCCAAAATGGACTAAATTTGATAATTTTCCTCAAAATTCTACACACACCCCATAATGACAAGGTGACAAAGTTCAGATGATTTGTGTTAAGCATTGCTTCTTTCCAGTTATTGACAGACTTGTAAATGAGATGAACAGACGCTTTTCTACAGAGGCAAGCAATGTGATGGCAGAGGGGTGCCGGTGTCTTGCCGAGAAAGTTCCGCTCGGCGGATAAGGACCCCCCCTCTACTGCGCAGTAGGATTCCGGCAGAAATAGCCGAAGGGGGATAGGTGAAAATCAGCTGTACACGGCGCCTGTAAGAGGGCCCCTCGCTTCGCTCGCCACGCTTCGGGCACGGCCTCACTTCGCTCGGCTCATTTTTATTCCCCCTCTGGGTCCACTTGGATGGTGGGGAAGGAACCTGGACCCAGAGCGCAGGCGCCGTGTACAGCTGATTGTAGATTTTGAGCTTCGGCTATCTCCGGCGGCTGATAGTAGTTCGTACTGCACAGGCGCTGCGCCTGCGCAGTACAGGGGGGGAGGGGAACTTATCCGCCGAGGGAACTTTCTCGGCAAGACACCGGCATTCAACCCCAAACACAAGTCTTTCTTAGACCAAAACAGCTTGCTGCCAATGGCACAAAATATGGCATTTGCATAGAGAACTTCTCAGCAGAACGGCATCAAGCTCCTGGTCTATTGCCAAGAAAGGAACAAGGAGGACTCGTGCCCCGGAGCACTCACAAGTTGTCATCCAAAGATGCCTTTATAGATTTGTATAAACTTGTATGCATATCCATCACCCTGCCTGTCACCTCTGCAGCCTGTCAACGTAGTTCTTCATGCCTCCGTCGCATAAAAAACTACCTTAGAAACAGCAGTGGTGATGCTCGCAATAGCGACTTGCCATTAACAGTCACAGAGCAAGAAAGCTTGACATTCAACAAGCTATTGATACCTTTGTAACACACCATTGTAACAGACGTATTGTCCTACTATAGAACATGCAATGGAAAGTGCTGACATTCGCCACATTGTTGTAGGTTGTATTTAGTACTTGGCCCTTGATCAGCTCAATTTTGTTGCCATTCGTGTTTTAAGCCATCCTTTGCATTGTTTTCCACAGGACCAAAAAGAGTTTAATTGTAAACCCCAGTCTCTGCAGAAATGGATGGGTTTCTGTTCTTTACTGTGAATGTTTGACTGGATTATCATTTTATCCACTGCAAATGGTCCACGTGGCACATTGTCCTACTCTGGATCAGATCTCCTACAGGCCACAGCACAGGTCAGCTAGGACTTGGTCTCCTTTCTTGTTCTGTCACCTGTTAATGGTTTAGCATTGCCATTCGTGGTTTACTCCATCCTGTGTATTGTTTGCAACTGGACTCAGAGAAGCTTAGATCCACAAACCCATATCCTCTGAAATGGATGGATTTCTGTTCTTTACTATGAGTGCTTAAAGGGGTTGTAAAGGTAAACATTTTTTCACCTTAATGCATTCAATGCATTAAGGTGAAGAAACTTTTGACAATACCGCCGCCCCCAGCCCCCTCGTTTTACTTACCTGACGCCTCGAATCTTCGCTGCTCGTGCTCGTCATCTCCACTGCAGCTCAGCCTGGTCACTGATTGGCTGCAGTGGATGGATTGAAAGCAGCGCAGCCATTGGCTCGTGCTGCTGTCAATCACATCTGATGACGCGGCTCGCCGGGGGGCGGGGCCGAGTGATACAGCGAGTGGCTATAGCCGCCAGCTGTATCACGGGAGCGCGCCCGCAAGCACTCACCACCGTGCGAGGGAGCTCGCATGAAGATGGTAAATGCTTGCAGGGAGGAGCTGAAACAGCCGCCGAGGGACCCCAGAAGACCAGGTTCGGGGCCACTCTGTGCAGAACGAGCTGCACAGTGAAGGTAAGTATAACATGTTTGTTATTTAAAAAAAAAAAAAAAAAATCTTACCTTTACAACCCCTTTAACTGTGTTATGGTGCCCATTGTATCCACTGAAAATGGGCCAGGTGACACATTGGGATTGATTTCCTAAAACTGGTGCACTCAGAATCTGGTGCAGCTGTGCATGGGGAGCCAATCAGCTTCTAACCTCAGCTCGTTCAATTAAGCTTTGGCAATGAAACCCGGAAGCCGATTGGTTTCTATGCAGAAATGAGCCTGAGTTTGCACTCTGACTGCAGCTTTAGCGTGTGCGCATAACTGCCATAAGGCTCGATTCACACCTATGCATGTTGCTTTTCAGCGTTTTTGGAGGTTTTTTTTTCATGCTTGCCACGTTTTTGAGCCGCGTTTTTGCCGCGTTTTTGCCGCGATTTGCGTTTTGCGTTTTTTTTTTTTTTTTTTTTTCATTTTTTTTTACAGTCTTAAAAAAAAATTACAAAAAAAAAAAAAAACGGCAAAAACGCACCAAAAACACATCAAAAACGCTGCAAAAACGCTGCACTTGCGTTTTTGATGCTTGTCCATTGAAAACCATTACATGCAAAACGCTGCTTTTTGCATGAAAAAAAGTCCCTGACCCTTTCCAAAAACGCAGAGGTACAAAAAGGCATTGATGTGAACATGTTCCATAGGATCCCATGTTAAAAAATTCCCGTGCATTTCTGCAAAATGCAAAATGCATCAAAAAACGCGCTAGTGTGAATGGAGCCTAAGGCTGGATTCACACCTATGCATTTTTAGTGCTTTTTGCATTTTGCTGATTTGCACTACAGAACGTGTTCCATAGAAAACCATGTTAAATGGACTGTAATGCAAATCTGCAAAATGCAAAAAGCACTAAAACTGCATAGGTGTGAATCCAGCCTTAGGCTCCATTCACACTAGCGCGTTTTTTGATGCATTTTGCATTTTGCAGAAATGCACGGGAATTTTTTAACATGGGATCCTATGGAACATGTTCACATCAATGCCTTTTTGTATCTCTGCATTTTTGGAAAGGGTCAGGGACTTTTTTTCATGCAAAAAGCAGCGTTTTGCATGTAATAGAATTCAATGGACAAGCATCAAAAACGCAAGTGCACCGTTTTTGCAGCGTTTTTGCCGTTTTTTTTTTTTAGACTGTAAAAAAAACTGTAAAAAAAAAAAAAAAAACGCAAAACGCGGCTAAAATGCTGCTCAAAAACGTGGCAAGCATGAAAAAAAAAACTCCAAAAACGCTCAAAAGCAACATGCATAGGTGTGAATCGAGCCTAAGTAAATGAACCCCATTGTCCTACTCTGGTTTGATCGTCTCCCACAGGCCACAGCATAGGCCTGCTATGACTTGGACTCCTTTCTTGCTCTGTGACTATTAATGGCCTGGGCTTGCTTGTCATTACATTTATGGTTTACTCCATCCTGTGCATTTTTTGTGGATCTAAATTTCTCTGGATCCAGTTGTTGCAAACCCATAGCCTCTGCAGAAATTGATGGCTTTTAGTTCTTTACTGTGAATGCTTAACTGTATGTATCCACTGCAAATGGACCAGGTGGCTTTTTTTGTGATGCACATACATCTGGTATAGAAAAGACCCCCCCCCCCTTAAAAATCACAGCCTGAAATGAAGACGTCTGAATTGGGTGAACCACAATGTGATTATTTTAGAGGGATTGGTTCTTTTCTATACGCACTGTGTGTGCATCACAAAGGAGCCCTGAGGCCAAGTCCTAGCTGACTTCCTGTAGCCTGTGGGAGATACGATCGAACCCGAGTAGGACAACGTGCCTCCGGATTTCATTTCACATAAAAGGGAATCCTCTTGGGTTCTATGGACTTTCTCCTCTGCTGGTTTCATATGTTCTCTCCAGGGAATGACATTTCATTTTCTGTGTGTACAGTCTTCCTGTGATTATTGTAATTTTTTATTTATCAATTGTTAAGACAGTAAATGTCTTATTTTCTAGTCCAAATGTCGTTTGGTGTCTCTGCCTTTCATTTTTGTTTATTTTCATGCTTTTGAGATTTAGCTCCCCCACTTTTACCCCTAGCACCTGCAAAAAAAAATGGCTGGAGCCGCCCCTGCTGTGTGGGGACACTATTTTGGGGACATGTGGGGGGACACTATTTTGGGGACATGTGTGGGGACACTATTTTGGGGACATGTGTGTGGGGACACTATTTTGGGGACATGTGTGGGGGGACACTATTTTGGGGACATGTGTGGGGACACTATTTTGGGGACATGTGTGTGGGGACACTATTTTGGGGACATGTGTGTGGGGACACTATTTTGGGGACATGTGTGTGGGGACACTATTTTGGGGACATGTGTGGGGGGACACTATTTTGGGGACATGTGTGGGGACACTATTTTGGGGACATGTGTGTGGGGACACTATTTTGGGGACATGTGTGGGGACACTATTTTGGGGACATGTGTGTGGGGACACTATTTTGGGGACATGTGTGGGGACACTATTTTGGGGACATGTGTGGGGGGACACTATTTTGGGGACATGTGTGTGGGGACACTATTTTGGGGACATGTGTGTGGGGACACTATTTTGGGGACATGTGTGTGGGGACACTATTTTGGGGACATGTGTGGGGACACTATTTTGGGGACATGTGTGGGGGGACACTATTTTGGGGACATGTGTGTGGGGACACTATTTTGGGGACATGTGTGTGGGGACACTATTTTGGGGACATGTGTGTGGGGACACTATTTTGGGGACATGTGTGGGGACACTATTTTGGGGACATGTGTGGGGGGACACTATTTTGGGGACATGTGTGTGGGGACACTATTTTGGGGACATGTGTGGGGACACTATTTTGGGGACATGTGTGGGGGGACACTATTTTGGGGACATGTGTGGGGACACTATTTTGGGGACATGTGTGGGGACACTATTTTGGGGACATGTGTGGGGGGACACTATTTTGGGGACATGTGTGTGGGGACACTATTTTGGGGACATGTGTGGGGACACTATTTTGGGGACATGTGTGTGGGGACACTATTTTGGGGACATGTGTGTGGGGACACTATTTTGGGGACATGTGTGTGGGGACACTATTTTGGGGACATGTGTGGGGACACTATTTTGGGGACATGTGTGTGGGGACACTATTTTGGGGACATGTGTGGGGACACTATTTTGGGGACATGTGTGTGGGGACACTATTTTGGGGACATGTGTGTGGGGACACTATTTTGGGGACATGTGGGGGGACACTATTTTGGGGACATGTGTGGGGGGACACTATTTTGGGGACATGTGTGGGGACACTATTTTGGGGACATGTGTGGGGACACTATTTTGGGGACATGTGTGTGGGGACACTATTTTGGGGACATGTGTGGGGACACTATTTTGGGGACATGTGTGTGGGGACACTATTTTGGGGACATGTGTGGGGACACTATTTTGGGGACATGTGTGGGGACACTATTTTGGGGACATGTGTGTGGGGACACTATTTTGGGGACATGTGTGTGGGGACACTATTTTGGGGACATGTGTGTGGGGACACTATTTTGGGGACATGTGTGGGGACACTATTTTGGGGACATGTGTGGGGACACTATTTTGGGGACATGTGTGGGGACACTATTTTGGGGACATGTGGGGGGACACTATTTTGGGGACATGTGTGTGGGGACACTATTTTGGGGACATGTGTGGGGACACTATTTTGGGGACATGTGTGGGGGGACACTATTTTGGGGACATGTGTGTGGGGACACTATTTTGGGGACATGTGTGGGGACACTATTTTGGGGACATGTGTGGGGGGACACTATTTTGGGGACATGTGTGTGGGGACACTATTTTGGGGACATGTGTGTGGGGACACTATTTTGGGGACATGTGTGTGGGGACACTATTTTGGGGACATGTGTGTGGGGACACTATTTTGGGGACATGTGTGGGGACACTATTTTGGGGACATGTGTGGGGACACTATTTTGGGGACATGTGTGGGGACACTATTTTGGGGACATGTGTGGGGACACTATTTTGGGGACATGTGTGGGGACACTATTTTGGGGACATGTGTGGGGACACTATTTTGGGGACATGTGTGTGGGGACACTATTTTGGGGACATGTGTGGGGACACTATTTTGGGGACATGTGTGTGGGGACACTATTTTGGGGACATGTGTGGGGGGACACTATTTTGGGGACATGTGTGTGGGGACACTATTTTGGGGACATGTGTGTGGGGACACTATTTTGGGGACATGTGTGTGGGGACACTATTTTGGGGACATGTGTGTGGGGACACTATTTTGGGGACATGTGTGGGGGGACACTATTTTGGGGACATGTGTGTGGGGACACTATTTTGGGGACATGTGTGTGGGGACACTATTTTGGGGACATGTGTGGGGACACTATTTTGGGGACATGTGTGGGGACACTATTTTGGGGACATGTGTGGGGGGACACTATTTTGGGGACATGTGTGTGGGGACACTATTTTGGGGACATGTGTGGGGACACTATTTTGGGGACATGTGTGGGGGGACACTATTTTGGGGACATGTGTGTGGGGACACTATTTTGGGGACATGTGTGTGGGGACACTATTTTGGGGACATGTGTGTGGGGACACTATTTTGGGGACATGTGTGTGGGGACACTATTTTGGGGACATGTGTGGGGACACTATTTTGGGGACATGTGTGGGGACACTATTTTGGGGACATGTGTGTGGGGACACTATTTTGGGGACATGTGTGGGGACACTATTTTGGGGACATGTGTGTGGGGACACTTTTGGGGACATGTGTGGGGGGACACTATTTTGGGGACATGTGTGTGGGGACACTATTTTGGGGACATGTGTGTGGGGACACTATTTTGGGGACATGTGTGTGGGGACACTATTTTGGGGACATGTGTGGGGGGACACTATTTTGGGGACATGTGTGTGGGGACACTATTTTGGGGACATGTGTGTGGGGACACTATTTTGGGGACATGTGTGGGGACACTATTTTGGGGACATGTGTGTGGGGACACTATTTTGGGGACATGTGTGGGGACACTATTTTGGGGACATGTGTGGGGACACTATTTTGGGGACATGTGTGTGGGGACACTATTTTGGGGACATGTGTGGGGGGACACTATTTTGGGGACATGTGTGTGGGGACACTATTTTGGGGACATGTGTGTGGGGACACTATTTTGGGGACATGTGTGTGGGGACACTATTTTGGGGACATGTGTGGGGGGACACTATTTTGGGGACATGTGTGTGGGGACACTATTTTGGGGACATGTGTGTGGGGACACTATTTTGGGGACATGTGTGGGGACACTATTTTGGGGACATGTGTGTGGGGACACTATTTTGGGGACATGTGTGGGGACACTATTTTGGGGACATGTGTGGGGACACTATTTTGGGGACATGTGTGTGGGGACACTATTTTGGGGACATGTGTGTGGGGACACTATTTTGGGGACATGTGTGTGGGGACACTATTTTGGGGACATGTGTGTGGGGACACTATTTTGGGGACATGTGTGGGGGGACACTATTTTGGGGACATGTGTGGGGACACTATTTTGGGGACATGTGTGGGGACACTATTTTGGGGACATGTGTGTGGGGACACTATTTTGGGGACATGTGTGTGGGGACACTATTTTGGGGACATGTGTGTGGGGACACTATTTTGGGGACATGTGTGGGGACACTATTTTGGGGACATGTGTGGGGACACTATTTTGGGGACATGTGTGTGGGGACACTATTTTGGGGACATGTGTGTGGGGACACTATTTTGGGGACATGTGTGTGGGGACACTATTTTGGGGACATGTGTGGGGGGACACTATTTTGGGGACATGTGTGGGGGGACACTATTTTGGGGACATGTGTGTGGGGACACTATTTTGGGGACATGTGTGTGGGGACACTATTTTGGGGACATGTGTGGGGGGACACTATTTTGGGGACATGTGTGTGGGGACACTATTTTGGGGACATGTGTGTGGGGACACTATTTTGGGGACATGTGTGTGGGGACACTATTTTGGGGACATGTGTGGGGACACTATTTTGGGGACATGTGTGTGGGGACACTATTTTGGGGACATGTGTGGGGACACTATTTTGGGGACATGTGTGGGGACACTATTTTGGGGACATGTGTGTGGGGACACTATTTTGGGGACATGTGTGTGGGGACACTATTTTGGGGACATGTGTGTGGGGACACTATTTTGGGGACATGTGTGTGGGGACACTATTTTGGGGACATGTGTGTGGGGACACTATTTTGGGGACATGTGTGGGGACACTATTTTGGGGACATGTGTGGGGGGACACTATTTTGGGGACATGTGTGTGGGGACACTATTTTGGGGACATGTGTGTGGGGACACTATTTTGGGGACATGTGTGTGGGGACACTATTTTGGGGACATGTGTGGGGGGACACTATTTTGGGGACATGTGTGGGGACACTATTTTGGGGACATGTGTGGGGACACTATTTTGGGGACATGTGTGTGGGGACACTATTTTGGGGACATGTGTGGGGACACTATTTTGGGGACATGTGTGTGGGGACACTATTTTGGGGACATGTGTGGGGGGACACTATTTTGGGGACATGTGTGTGGGGACACTATTTTGGGGACATGTGTGTGGGGACACTATTTTGGGGACATGTGTGTGGGGACACTATTTTGGGGACATGTGTGGGGGGACACTATTTTGGGGACATGTGTGTGGGGACACTATTTTGGGGACATGTGTGTGGGGACACTATTTTGGGGACATGTGTGGGGACACTATTTTGGGGACATGTGTGTGGGGACACTATTTTGGGGACATGTGTGGGGACACTATTTTGGGGACATGTGTGGGGACACTATTTTGGGGACATGTGTGTGGGGACACTATTTTGGGGACATGTGTGGGGGGACACTATTTTGGGGACATGTGTGTGGGGACACTATTTTGGGGACATGTGTGTGGGGACACTATTTTGGGGACATGTGTGTGGGGACACTATTTTGGGGACATGTGTGTGGGGACACTATTTTGGGGACATGTGTGGGGGGACACTATTTTGGGGACATGTGTGTGGGGACACTATTTTGGGGACATGTGTGTGGGGACACTATTTTGGGGACATGTGTGGGGACACTATTTTGGGGACATGTGTGTGGGGACACTATTTTGGGGACATGTGTGGGGACACTATTTTGGGGACATGTGTGGGGACACTATTTTGGGGACATGTGTGGGGACACTATTTTGGGGACATGTGTGGGGACACTATTTTGGGGACATGTGTGGGGACACTATTTTGGGGACATGTGTGTGGGGACACTATTTTGGGGACATGTGTGGGGGGACACTATTTTGGGGACATGTGTGTGGGGACACTATTTTGGGGACATGTGTGTGGGGACACTATTTTGGGGACATGTGTGGGGACACTATTTTGGGGACATGTGTGGGGACACTATTTTGGGGACATGTGTGGGGGGACACTATTTTGGGGACATGTGTGGGGACACTATTTTGGGGACATGTGTGTGGGGACACTATTTTGGGGACATGTGTGTGGGGACACTATTTTGGGGACATGTGTGTGGGGACACTATTTTGGGGACATGTGTGGGGGGACACTATTTTGGGGACATGTGTGGGGACACTATTTTGGGGACATGTGTGGGGACACTATTTTGGGGACATGTGTGTGGGGACACTATTTTGGGGACATGTGTGTGGGGACACTATTTTGGGGACATGTGTGTGGGGACACTATTTTGGGGACATGTGTGGGGACACTATTTTGGGGACATGTGTGGGGACACTATTTTGGGGACATGTGTGTGGGGACACTATTTTGGGGACATGTGTGTGGGGACACTATTTTGGGGACATGTGTGGGGGGACACTATTTTGGGGACATGTGTGTGGGGACACTATTTTGGGGACATGTGTGTGGGGACACTATTTTGGGGACATGTGTGGGGGGACACTATTTTGGGGACATGTGTGGGGACACTATTTTGGGGACATGTGTGTGGGGACACTATTTTGGGGACATGTGTGGGGACACTGGGCCGGTGGTCAGCCCATACTCACTGATCACCGGAGATCCGCTCTCCTCTCCTCACTGACAACTTCGAGGAGAGAAAAGACGATCGCCTAGCAACCAGCTCTCTATTTACATCACATGACGGCTGTGATTGGACACAGCCGTCATGTGATCAGGAGGGCCAATCACAGAGCCTTCCTGCCGATCAGAGATGTGACGTGTTCGGGTGACACGAGTGCATCGGGAGCGCGGCGCTGCGCGGGCAAGCGTGCGCGCGATCCCCCTTCCTGCTGAGGGACGATCCTGAACATCCATTGAGAAGGAGGAAGCTCCCACCCGGCCATACATGTGCAGTGGCCGGGTGGGAAGTAGTTAAAAAAAAAAAAAAAGCAACATACATGAAAAAAACGCATCAAAAACATGGGTAAAAAAAATCGCACAGCAAAACATGCCAGAGAAATGCATCAAGCACAGCCAGGGCTGCTATTAGAAATCACGGGCCCTATACAACCTACCTGACAGGCCCCTTTCCCCTAGTAAAAGAGGACATACATTTATCTGTAGCCTCAGCTGTACAGATGAATGAATAGGAAGTGTTGTGAGGCTTCCTGCTCATTCACAAACTGAAGCATAGTAAAACTATGCTTCATAATGAATGGACACAGGAGTGATTGACAGGTGGCTGGTACTGATAGGCGGCACTTATGGGCACTGATAGGCGGCACTGATGGGCACTGATGAGCACTGATAGGTGGCACTGATGGGCACTGATGGGCACTGATAGGTGGCACTGATGGGCACTGATGAGCACTGATAGGTGGCACTGATGGGCACTGATGGGCACTGATAGGTGGCACTGATGGGCACTGATGAGCACTGATAGGTGGCACTGATGGGCACTGATAGGCGGCACTTATGGGCACTGATGAGCACTGATAGGTGGCACTGATGGGCACTGATGAGCACTGATAGAAGGCACTGATGGGCACTGATAGGTGGCACTGATGGGCACTGATAGGTGGCACTGATAGGTGGCACTGATGGGCACTGATGAGGCAGCACTGATAGGTGGCACTGATGGGCACTGATGAGGACTGATAGGTGGCACTGATGGGCACTGATAGGCGGCACTTATGGGCACTGATAGGTGGCACTGATGGGCACTGATAGGTGGCACTGATAGGTGGCACTGATGGGCACTGATGAGCACTGATAGGTGGCACTGATGGGCACTGATGAGGACTGATAGGTGGCACTGATGGGCACTGATAGGCGCCACTTATGGGCACTGATAGGTGGCACTGATGGGCACTGATAGGTGGCACTGATAGGTGGCACTGATGGGCACTGATGAGCACTGATAGAAGGCACTGATGGGCACTGATAGGTGGCACTGATAGGTGGCACTGATGGGCACTGATAGGTGGCACTGATGGGCACTGATAGGTGGCACTGATAGGTGGCACTGATGGGCACTGATGAGCACTGATAGGTGGCACTGATGGGCACTGATAGGCGGCACTGATGGGCACTGATAGGTGGCACTGATGGGCACTGATAGGTGGCACTGATAGGTGGCACTGATGGGCACTGATGAGCACTGATAGGTGGCACTGATGGGCACTGATAGGCGGCACTGATGGGCACTGATAGGTGGCACTGATAGGTGGCACTGATGGGCACTGATGGGCACTGATAGGCGGCACTGATGGGCACTGATAGGTGGCACTGATGGGCACTGATAGGTGGCACTGATAGGTGGCACTGATGGGCACTGATAGGTGGCATTGATGGGCACTGATAGGTGGCACTGATAGGTGGCACTGATGGGCACTGATAGGTGGCATTGATGGGCAGGCACTGAAATGCAGCAATAAATGACATGAGGAAAGAATTTATTTTGAAATGCTATGCTGCGATGCCCATCTTGGTAAGCCCTGAACTCGGCCACAGTAAGCAGCAGCAGACATCTTGTTACACCCAGCCTGAACTAGATGGGCTGGGTGTAACATGTCCGCCGCTGGCCTACTGCGGCCGGGTGTAGGGTGTACCAAGATGGGCGTCGGGATGTTTGACCGCTGACGGCCAATGAATGCGATGGCTCCGGTCACCGATCCTGATGCGGCTCCCCCCTGCACCCCTGCCAGCTTACCTAGCTAGTTCCATTGCTGTTATGGACTCGCTCTCTGCTCTGCTGACTCCAGCCGCGCCCTCTCCGCCCATTGACCCCGCCCACTGACTCCGCCCAACCTGGGCATAACACTATAGAAACCCCAAACCGCTACACAATTTCAAAATACTGTAGACCACTTTGCCTGTCCTACCTTACAGTCAGTGTATCCACACAACAAATTATCTTATTACTTCTATGTGACAGAAAGAAAAGCAAAGATTTAGCGGGCGCTGTTGGTTACCTGAATACCCTTCTGAACTGCAGTTTCTAATATATGGAGTCTTAACCACTTCCTGTCCGGTCTATAGCAGAATGACGGCTGGGAAGTGGTTCTGTTATCCTGACTGGGCTTCATATGACGTCCAGCAGGATAACATGCCGGCACGCGCCTGCGGGGGGGGGGGGGGGGGCACAGCGCGGCGATCACGAGTGCGGCGTGTCAGTCTGCCACCCCGCATCTTCGATCGTGATAAGAAGCCTCTGTCAGAGGCTTCTTATCACATGATCAGCTGTGACCAATCACAGCTGATCATCGCGTGAACTAGGAAGTGCCGGTAAACGGCACAGCACATTGATTATCAGCACAGCCCCCATCAGATGTGCCAATCAGCTGCCAACCAGTGCCCAGCAATGTCCCAAGATTAAAATCTGCCAGTGCCAATCACTGCCCACCACAGTGCCAATCACTGCCCAGCAGTAACACCTGTCAGTATTTATCAATACCTCATCATCAGTACCACCTATCAGTGCCCATCACAGCTGCCTGTCAGTGCCTATCAGTGCCACTTTACCGGTGCCAACTCATCAGTGCCCGTCAGTGAATGGGAAAACTAAATTTTATGACAAACTAAGAAAAACAATTTTTTTTTTTTTCAGAAATGTTGGTCTTTTTTAGTTGTGTAGCAAAAAATAAAACCCCCAGAGGTGATGAAATACCACCGAAAGAAATCTCTATTTGTGGGAAGAAAATGATAATGTAGTTTGGGTACAGTGTTGTATGACCGCGTAATTGTCATTCAAAGTGTGACAGTGCTAAAAACTGAAAATTGTCCTGGGCGGGGGGGGGTACTGAAGGGGTTAAATAAAGATTTGGGTCTCCCACAGACCCTACAATGTTATACTCCTGTGGGTGTGTCTAGTAAGGCGTGGTCTGTCCTTCCTTTCTCTTTAAATTTAAATTGGTTAAGATTTTATCAGAGCCGAGATGAGGAAGAATTCATATAAATTATTACAAATTATTTCAATTTATGTTTTGCTTCCGTCTATCTAACAAGGTTATTTGTGGTATAAGAAAGGAAGCTGAGACTTCCGCAGTGTGTAAATGTGCTTTTACCCCCCACCACTGGTCCCACCACTAGTCCCACCACTGGTCCCACCACTAGTCCCACCACTAGTCCCACCACTGGTCCCCGCACTGGTCCCACCACTAGTCCCACCACTAGTCCCACCACTAGTCCCACCACTAGTCCCACCACTGGTCCCCACACTAGTCCCACCACTGGTCCCCGCACTGGTCCCACCACTAGTCCCACCACTATTCCCACCACTAGTCCCACCACTATTCCCACCACTATTCCCACCACTAGTCCCACCACTAGTCCCACCACTATTCCCACCACTAGTCCCACCACTAGTCCCACCACTATTCCCACCACTAGTCCCACCACTATTCCCACCACTATTCCCACCACTGGTCCCCACACTAGTCCCACCACTAGTCCCACCACTGGTCCCACCACTAGTCCCACCACTAGTCCCACCACTAGTCCCACCACTAGTCCCACCACTGGTCCCCACACTAGTCCCACCACTAGTCCCACCACTGGTCCCCGCACTGGTCCCACCACTAGTCCCACCACTAGTCCCACCACTAGTCCCACCACTAGTCCCACCACTGGTCCCCACACTAGTCCCACCACTAGTCCCACCACTAGTCCCACCACTAGTCCCACCACTAGTCCCACCACTGGTCCCCACACTAGTCCCACCACTAGTCCCACCACTGGTCCCCGCACTGGTCCCACCACTAGTCCCACCACTAGTCCCACCACTAGTCCCACCACTGGTCCCCACACTAGTCCCACCACTGGTCCCCGCACTGGTCCCACCACTAGTCCCACCACTATTCCCACCACTAGTCCCACCACTATTCCCACCACTATTCCCACCACTAGTCCCACCACTAGTCCCACCACTATTCCCACCACTAGTCCCACCACTAGTCCCACCACTAGTCCCACCACTATTCCCACCACTAGTCCCACCACTATTCCCACCACTAGTCCCACCACTATTCCCACCACTAGTCCCACCACTATTCCCACCACTAGTCCCACCACTATTCCCACCACTAGTCCCACCACTAGTCCCACCACTAGTCCCACCACTATTCCCACCACTAGTCCCACCACTATTCCCACCACTAGTCCCACCACTATTCCCACCACTAGTCCCACCACTATTCCCACCACTAGTCCCACCACTATTCCCACCACTAGTCCCACCACTAGTCCCACCACTATTCCCACCACTAGTCCCACCACTATTCCCACCACTAGTCCCACCACTAGTCCCACCACTATTCCCACCACTAGTCCCACCACTAGTCCCACCACTGGTCCCCACACTAGTCCCCACACTAGTCCCACCACTAGTCCCACCACTAGTCCCACCACTGGTCCCACCACTGGTCCCCACACTAGTCCCCACACTAGTCCCACCACTAGTCCCACCACTAGTCCCACCACTAGTCCCACCACTAGTCCCACCACTGGTCCCCACACTAGTCCCCACACTAGTCCCCACACTAGTCCCACCACTAGTCCCACCACTAGTCCCCACACTAGTCCCACCACTAGTCCCACCACTAGTCCCACCACTAGTCCCACCACTGGTCCCCACACTAGTCCCCACACTAGTCCCACCACTAGTCCCACCACTAGTCCCCACACTAGTCCCACCACTAGTCCCACCACTAGTCCCACCACTAGTCCCACCACTGGTCCCCACACTAGTCCCCACACTAGTCCCACCACTAGTCCCACCACTAGTCCCACCACTAGTCCCACCACTGGTCCCCACACTAGTCCCCACACTAGTCCCACCACTAGTCCCACCACTAGTCCCACCACTAGTCCCACCACTAGTCCCACCACTGGTCCCCACACTAGTCCCCACACTAGTCCCCACACTAGTCCCACCACTAGTCCCACCACTAGTCCCCACACTAGTCCCACCACTGGTCCCACCACTGGTCCCCACACTAGTCCCACCACTAGTCCCACCACTAGTCCCACCACTGGTCCCCACACTAGTCCCACCACTACTCCCACCACTAGTCCCACCACTGGTCCCCACACTAGTCCCCACACTAGTCCCACCACTAGTCCCACCACTGGTCCCCACACTAGTCCCACCACTGGTCCCCACACTAGTCCCACCACTGGTCCCCACACTAGTCCCACCACTGGTCCCCGCACTAGTCCCACCACTAGTCCCACCACTAGTCCCACCACTGGTCCCCACACTAGTCCCCACACTAGTCCCACCACTGGTCCCCGCACTAGTCCCACCACTAGTCCCACCACTGGTCCCCACACTAGTCCCACCACTGGTCCCCACACTAGTCCCACCACTGGTCCCCACACTAGTCCCACCACTGGTCCCCACACTGGTCCCCACACTAGTCCCACCACTGGTCCCCGTACTAGTCCCCACACTGGTCCCTCCACTAGTCCCCACACTAGTCCCACCATTGGTCCCCGCACTGGTCCCCACACTAGTCACCACACTGTTCCCTGCACTGGCCCCCACACTGGTCCCACCACTGGTCCCCGTACTAGTCCCCACACTAGTCCCTCCACTAGTCCCCACACTAGTCCCACCACTGGTCACCACACTGTTCCCTGCACTGGTCCCCACACTAGTCCCCACACTAGTCCCACCACTGGTCCCCACACTAGTCCCCACACTGGTCCCCACACTAGTCCCACCACTGGTCCCCACACTAGTCCCACCACTGGTCCCCACACTAGTCCCCACACTGGTCCCCACACTAGTCCCACCACTGGTCCCCACACTAGTCCCACCACTGGTCCCCACACTAGTCCCCACACTAGTCCCCACACTAGTCCCACCACTGGTCCCCACACTAGTCCCACCACTGGTCCCCACACTAGTCCCACCACTGGTCCCCACACTAGTCCCCACACTAGTCCCACCACTGGTCCCCACACTAGTCCCACCACTGGTCCCCACACTAGTCCCACCACTGGTCCCCACACTAGTCCCACCACTGGTCCCCACACTAGTCCCCACACTGGTCCCCACACTAGTCCCACCACTGGTCCCCACACTAGTCCCACCACTGGTCCCCACACTATTCCCCACACTGGTCCCCACACTATTCCCCACACTAGTCCCACCATTGGTCCCCGTACTAGTCCCCACACTGGTCCCTCCACTAGTCCCCACACTAGTCCCACCACTGGTCCCCACACTAGTCCCACCACTGGTCCCCACACTATTCCCCACACTAGTCCCCGTACTAGTCCCCACACTGGTCCCCACACTATTCCCCACACTAGTCCCACCATTGGTCCCCGTACTAGTCCCCACACTGGTCCCTCCACTAGTCCCCACACTAGTCCCACCATTGGTCCCCGCACTGGTCCCCACACTAGTCCCCACACTAGTCCCACCACTAGTCACCACACTGTTCCCTGCACTGGCCCCCACACTGGTCCCACCACTGGTCCCCGTACTAGTCCCCACACTAGTCCCTCCACTAGTCCCCACACTAGTCCCCACACTAGTCCCACCACTGGTCCTCGTACTAGTCCCCACACTAGTCCCACCACTGGTCCCCACACTAGTCCCACCACTGGTCCCCACACTAGTCCCACCACTGGTCCCCACACTGGTCCCCACACTAGTCCCACCACTGGTCCCCACACTAGTCCCACCACTGGTCCCCACACTGGTCCCCACACTAGTCCCACCACTGGTCCCCACACTATTCCCCACACTAGTCCCCGTACTAGTCCCCACACTAGTCCCACCACTGGTCCCCGTACTAGTCCCCACACTGGTCCCCGTACTAGTCCCCACACTATTCCCCACACTAGTCCCTGCACTGGTCCCCGTACTAGTCCCCACACTGGTCCCCGTACTAGTCCCCACACTGGTCCCTCCACTAGTCCCCACACTAGTCCCACCATTGGTCCCCGCACTGGTCCCCACACTAGTCCCCACACTAGTCCCACCACTAGTCACCACACTGGTCCCACCACTGGTCCCCGTACTAGTCCCCACACTAGTCCCTCCACTAGTCCCCACACTAGTCCCCACACTAGTCCCACCACTGGTCCTCGTACTAGTCCCCACACTAGTCCCTCCACTAGTCCCCACACTAGTCCCCACACTAGTCCCACCACTAGTCCCACCACTGGTCCCCGTACTAGTCCCCACACTAGTCCCTCCACTAGTCCCCACACTAGTCCCCACACTAGTCCCACCACTAGTCCCACCACTGGTCCCCGCACTGGTCCCCACACTATTCCCCACACTAGTCACCACACTGTTCAATGCACTGGTCCCCACACTAGTCCACACACTAGTCCCACCACTGGTCCCCACACTAGTCCCCACACTAGTCCCCACACTAGTCCCACCACTGGTCCCCGCACTGGTCCCCACACTATTCCCCACACTAGTCCCCGCACTGGTCCCCGCACTGGTCCCACCACTGGTCCCCACACTAGTCCCCACACTAGTCCCTGCACTGGTCCCCGCACTGGTCCCCGCACGAATTCCTACAATGATGCCCGCACTAGTCCCTGCACTGGTCCCCGCACTAGTCCCACCACTGGTCCCCGTACTAGTCCCCACACTATTCCCTACACTAGTCCCTGCACTGGTCCCACCACTGGTCCCCGTACTAGTCCCCACACTATTCCCCACACTAGTCCCCACACTGGTCCCCGCACTGGTCCCTCCACTAGTCCCCACACTAGTCCCACCATTGGTCCCCGCACTGGTCCCCACACTAGTCCCCACACTGGTCCCCGTACTAGTCCACACACTGGTCCCCGCACTGGTCCCCACACTAGTCCCCACACTAGTCCCACCACTGGTCACCACACTGTTCCCTGCACTGGTCCCCGCACTGGTCCCAGCACTAGTCCCACCAGTGGTCCCCACACTAGTCCCACCACTGGTCCCCGTACTAGTCCCCACACTAGTCCCCGCACTGGTCCCCGTATTAGTCCCCGCACTGGTCCCCGCACTAGTCCCACCACTGGTCCCCGCACTGGTCCCCGTACTAGTCCCCACACTAGTCCCCCACACTGTTCCCTGCACTTGTCCCCACCACTGGTCCCCGTATGAATTCCTACAATGATGCCCCCACTAGTCCCCGCACTGGTCCCACCGCTGGTCCCCGTACTAGTCCCCACACTATTCCCCACACTAGTCCCACCACTAGTCCCACCACTAGTCCCCACACTAGTCCCCACACTAGTCCCACCACTGGTCCCCACACTAGTCCCCACACTAGTCCCACCACTAGTCCCACCACTAGTCCCACCACTGGTCCCCACACTAGTCCCCACACTAGTCCCACCACTGGTCCCCACACTAGTCCCACCACTGGTCCCCGCACTAGTCCCACCACTAGTCCCACCACTAGTCCCACCACTAGTCCCACCACTGGTCCCCACACTAGTCCCACCACTAGTCCCACCACTAGTCCCACCACTGGTCCCCACACTAGTCCCCACACTAGTCCCCACACTAGTCCCACCACTAGTCCCACCACTAGTCCCACCACTGGTCCCCACACTAGTCCCACCACTAGTCCCACCACTAGTCCCACCACTGGTCCCCACACTAGTCCCACCACTAGTCCCACCACTGGTCCCCACACTAGTCCCACCACTAGTCCCACCACTAGTCCCACCACTGGTCCCCACACTAGTCCCACCACTAGTCCCACCACTAGTCCCACCACTGGTCCCCACACTAGTCCCCACACTAGTCCCACCACTGGTCCCCACACTAGTCCCACCACTGGTCCCCGCACTAGTCCCACCACTAGTCCCACCACTAGTCCCACCACTGGTCCCCACACTAGTCCCCACACTAGTCCCACCACTGGTCCCCGCACTAGTCCCACCACTAGTCCCACCACTAGTCCCCACACTAGTCCCCACACTGGTCCCCACACTAGTCCCACCACTGGTCCCCACACTAGTCCCACCACTGGTCCCCACACTGGTCCCCACACTAGTCCCACCACTGGTCCCCGTACTAGTCCCCACACTATTCCCCACACTAGTCCCCGTACTAGTCCCCACACTGGTCCCCACACTATTCCCCACACTAGTCCCACCATTGGTCCCCGTACTAGTCCCCACACTGGTCCCTCCACTAGTCCCCACACTAGTCCCACCATTGGTCCCCGCACTGGTCCCCACACTAGTCCCACCACTAGTCACCACACTGTTCCCTGCACTGGCCCCCACACTGGTCCCACCACTGGTCCCCGTACTAGTCCCCACACTAGTCCCTCCACTAGTCCCCACACTAGTCCCCACACTAGTCCCACCACTGGTCACCACACTGTTCCCTGCACTGGTCCCCACACTAGTCCCCACACTAGTCCCACCACTGGTCCCCACACTAGTCCCCACACTAGTCCCCACACTAGTCCCACCACTGGTCCCCACACTAGTCCCCACACTAGTCCCCACACTAGTCCCACCACTGGTCCCCACACTAGTCCCCACACTGGTCCCCACACTAGTCCCACCACTGGTCCCCACACTAGTCCCACCACTGGTCCCCACACTAGTCCCCACACTGGTCCCCACACTAGTCCCACCACTGGTCCCCACACTAGTCCCACCACTGGTCCCCACACTAGTCCCCACACTAGTCCCACCACTGGTCCCCACACTAGTCCCCACACTGGTCCCCACACTAGTCCCACCACTGGTCCCCACACTAGTCCCACCACTGGTCCCCACACTATTCCCCACACTGGTCCCCACACTATTCCCCACACTAGTCCCACCATTGGTCCCCGTACTAGTCCCCACACTGGTCCCTCCACTAGTCCCCACACTAGTCCCACCACTGGTCCCCACACTAGTCCCACCACTGGTCCCTCCACTAGTCCCCACACTAGTCCCACCACTGGTCCCTCCACTAGTCCCCACACTAGTCCCACCACTGGTCCCCACACTATTCCCCACACTAGTCCCCGTACTAGTCCCCACACTGGTCCCCACACTATTCCCCACACTAGTCCCACCATTGGTCCCCGTACTAGTCCCCACACTGGTCCCTCCACTAGTCCCCACACTAGTCCCACCATTGGTCCCCGCACTGGTCCCCACACTAGTCCCCACACTAGTCCCACCACTAGTCACCACACTGTTCCCTGCACTGGCCCCCACACTGGTCCCACCACTGGTCCCCGTACTAGTCCCCACACTAGTCCCTCCACTAGTCCCCACACTAGTCCCCACACTAGTCCCACCACTGGTCCTCGTACTAGTCCCCACACTAGTCCCACCACTGGTCCCCACACTAGTCCCCACACTGGTCCCCACACTAGTCCCCACACTAGTCCCCACACTAGTCCCACCACTGGTCCCCACACTAGTCCCACCACTGGTCCCCACACTGGTCCCCACACTAGTCCCACCACTGGTCCCCACACTAGTCCCACCACTGGTCCCCACACTGGTCCCCACACTAGTCCCACCACTGGTCCCCACACTATTCCCCACACTAGTCCCCGTACTAGTCCCCACACTAGTCCCACCACTGGTCCCCGTACTAGTCCCCACACTGGTCCCCGTACTAGTCCCCACACTATTCCCCACACTAGTCCCTGCACTGGTCCCCGTACTAGTCCCCACACTGGTCCCCGTACTAGTCCCCACACTGGTCCCTCCACTAGTTCCCACACTAGTCCCACCATTGGTCCCCGCACTGGTCCCCACACTAGTCCCCACACTAGTCCCACCACTAGTCACCACACTGGTCCCACCACTGGTCCCCGTACTAGTCCCCACACTAGTCCCTCCACTAGTCCCCACACTAGTCCCCACACTAGTCCCACCACTGGTCCTCGTACTAGTCCCCACACTAGTCCCTCCACTAGTCCCCACACTAGTCCCCACACTAGTCCCACCACTAGTCCCACCACTGGTCCCCGTACTAGTCCCCACACTAGTCCCTCCACTAGTCCCCACACTAGTCCCCACACTAGTCCCACCACTAGTCCCACCACTGGTCCCCGCACTGGTCCCCACACTATTCCCCACACTAGTCACCACACTGGTCCCCGCACTGGTCCCACCACTGGTCCCCACACTATTCCCCACACTAGTCCACACACTAGTCCCACCACTGGTCCCCACACTAGTCCCCACACTAGTCCCCACACTAGTCCCACCACTGGTCCCCGCACTGGTCCCCACACTATTCCCCACACTAGTCCCCGCACTGGTCCCACCACTGGTCCCACCACTGGTCCCCACACTAGTCCCCACACTAGTCCCTGCACTGGTCCCCGCACTGGTCCCCGCACGAATTCCTACAATGATGCCCGCACTAGTCCCTGCACTGGTCCCCGCACTAGTCCCACCACTGGTCCCCGTACTAGTCCCCACACTATTCCCCACACTAGTCCCCGCACTGGTCCCCGCACTGGTCCCCACACTATTCCCCACACTAGTCCCCACACTGGTCCCCGCACTGGTCCCTCCACTAGTCCCCACACTAGTCCCACCATTGGTCCCCGCACTGGTCCCCACACTAGTCCCCACACTGGTCCCCGTACTAGTCCACACACTGGTCCCCGCACTGGTCCCCACACTAGTCCCCACACTAGTCCCACCACTGGTCCCCACACTGTTCCCTGCACTGGTCCCCGCACTGGTCCCAGCACTAGTCCCACCAGTGGTCCCCACACTAGTCCCACCACTGGTCCCCGTACTAGTCCCCACACTAGTCCCCGCACTGGTCCCCGTATTAGTCCCCGCACTGGTCCCCGCACTAGTCCCACCACTGGTCCCCGCACTGGTCCCCGTACTAGTCCCCACACTAGTCCCCCACACTGTTCCCTGCACTTGTCCCCACCACTGGTCCCCGTATGAATTCCTACAATGATGCCCCCACTAGTCCCCGCACTGGTCCCACCGCTGGTCCCCGTACTAGTCCCCACACTATTCCCCACACTAGTCCCACCACTAGTCCCACCACTAGTCCCACCACTAGTCCCACCACTGGTCCCCACACTAGTCCCCACACTAGTCCCACCACTGGTCCCCACACTAGTCCCCACACTAGTCCCACCACTAGTCCCACCACTAGTCCCACCACTAGTCCCACCACTGGTCCCCACACTAGTCCCCACACTAGTCCCACCACTGGTCCCCACACTAGTCCCCGCACTAGTCCCACCACTAGTCCCACCACTAGTCCCACCACTAGTCCCACCACTGGTCCCCACACTAGTCCCCACACTAGTCCCACCACTGGTCCCCACACTAGTCCCACCACTGGTCCCCGCACTAGTCCCACCACTAGTCCCACCACTAGTCCCACCACTAGTCCCCACACTAGTCCCACCACTGGTCCCCACACTAGTCCCACCACTGGTCCCCACACTAGTCCCACCACTGGTCCCCACACTAGTCCCACCACTGGTCCCCACACTGGTCCCCACACTAGTCCCACCACTGGTCCCCGTACTAGTCCCCACACTGGTCCCCGTACTAGTCCCCACACTATTCCCCACACTAGTCCCCGTACTAGTCCCCACACTGGTCCCCACACTATTCCCCACACTAGTCCCACCATTGGTCCCCGTACTAGTCCCCACACTGGTCCCTCCACTAGTCCCCACACTAGTCCCACCATTGGTCCCCGCACTGGTCCCCACACTAGTCCCCACACTAGTCCCACCACTAGTCACCACACTGTTCCCTGCACTGGCCCCCACACTGGTCCCACCACTGGTCCCCGTACTAGTCCCCACACTAGTCCCCACACTAGTCCCCACACTAGTCCCACCACTGGTCCTCGTACTAGTCCCCACACTAGTCCCCACACTAGTCCCTCCACTAGTCCCCACACTAGTCCCCACACTAGTCCCACCACTGGTCCCCGCACTATTCCCCACACTAGTCCCCACACTGGTCACCACACTGTTCCCTGCACTGGTCCCCACACTAGTCCCCACACTGGTCCCCACACTAGTCCCCACACTGGTCCCCACACTAGTCCCCACACTAGTCCCACCACTGGTCCCCACACTAGTCCCCACACTAGTCCCCACACTAGTCCCACCACTGGTCCCCACACTAGTCCCACCACTGGTCCCCACACTGGTCCCCACACTAGTCCCACCACTGGTCCCTGTACTAGTCCCCACACTGGTCCCCGTACTAGTCCCCACACTATTCCCCACACTAGTCCCTGCACTGGTCCCCGTACTAGTCCCCACACTGGTCCCCGTACTAGTCCCCACACTGGTCCCTCCACTAGTCCCCACACTAGTCCCACCATTGGTCCCCGCACTGGTCCCCACACTAGTCCCCACACTAGTCCCACCACTAGTCACCACACTGTTCCCTGCACTGGCCCCCACACTGGTCCCACCACTGGTCCCCGTACTAGTCCCCACACTAGTCCCACCATTGGTCCCCGCACTGGTCCCCACACTAGTCCCCACACTAGTCCCCACACTAGTCTCACCACTAGTCACCACACTGTTCCCTGCACTGGTCCCCACACTAGTCCCACCACTGGTCCTCGTACTAGTCCCCACACTAGTCCCACCACTAGTCCCACCACTGGTCCCCGCACTGGTCCCCACACTAGTCCCCACACTAGTCCCCACACTAGTCACCACACTGTTCCCTGCACTGGTCCCCACACTAGTCCCACCACTGGTCCCCACACTAGTCCCCACACTAGTCCCCACACTAGTCCCACCACTGGTCCCCGCACTGGTCCCCACACTATTCCCCACACTAGTCCCCGCACTGGTCCCCGCACTGGTCCCACCACTAGTCCCCACACTAGTCCCTGCACTGGTCCCCGCACTGGTCCCCGCACGAATTCCTACAATGATGCCCGCACTAGTCCCACCACTGGTCCCCGCACTAGTCCCACCACTGGTCCCCGTACTAGTCCCCACACTATTCCCTACACTAGTCCCTGCACTCGTCCCACCACTGGTCCCCGTACTAGTCCCCACACTATTCCCCACACTAGTCCCCGCACTGGTCCCCGCACTGGTCCCCACACTATTCCCCACACTAGTCCCCACACTAGTCCCCACACTGGTCCCCACACTGGTCCCCGCACTGGTCCCTCCACTAGTCCCCACACTAGTCCCACCATTGGTCCCCGCACTGGTCCCCACACTAGTCCCCACACTGGTCCCCGTACTAGTCCACACACTGGTCCCCGCACTGGTCCCCACACTAGTCCCCACACTAGTCCCACCATTGGTCCCCGCACTGGTCCCCACACTAGTCCCCACACTGGTCCCCGTACTAGTCCACACACTGGTCCCCGCACTGGTCCCCACACTAGTCCCCACACTAGTCCCACCACTGGTCCCCACACTGTTCCCTGCACTGGTCCCAGCACTAGTCCCACCACTGGTCCCCGCACTAGTCCCACCACTGGTCCCCGTACTAGTCCCCACACTAGTCCCCACACTAGTCCCTGCACTGGTCCCCGCACTGGTCCCCGTATTAGTCCCCGCACTGGTCCCCGCACTAGTCCCACCACTGGTCCCCGCACTGGTCCCCGTACTAGTCCCCACACTAGTCCCCCACACTGTTCCCTGCACTTGTCCCCACCACTGGTCCCCGTATGAATTCCTACAATGATGCCCCCACTAGTCCCTGCACTGGTCCCACCGCTGGTCCCCGTACTAGTCCCCACACTATTCCCCACACTAGTCCCCGCACTGGTCCCCACACTAGTCCCTACACTAGTCCCTGCACTGGTCCCCGCACTAGTCACCACACTATTCCCCACACTAGTCCCTACACTAGTCCCTGCACTGGTCCCTCCACTGGTCCCCGCACTTGTCCCCGCACTGGTCCCCGCACTTGTCCCCGCACTGGTCCCCGCACTTGTCCCCGCACTGGTCCCCGCACTTGTCCCCGCACTTGTCCCCGCACTTGTCCCCGCACTGGTCCCCGCACTTGTCCCCGCACTTGTCCCCGCACTGGTCCCCGCACTTGTCCCCGCACTTGTCCCCGCACTAGTCCCCGCACTTGTCCCCGCACTTGTCCCCGCACTGGTCCCCGCACTTGTCCCCGCACTGGTCCCCGCACTATTCCCTACACTAGTCCCCGCACTTGTCCCTGCACTGGTCCCTGCACTACTTTGCTCTGACTTTGATGTGACTTGAGGTCCATAGACCTCATGAATACACAGACATTGCTTCAAGCCGCAGCACCAATCACACGACTTTCAGGTCACACAAGTGTGAAAGGGGCCTTATGTTATGGATTACCTAAAAACCACTTCAGCTCCAGGTGATTTACCCCCCTTCATGACCAGACCATTTTTTTGCGATACGGCACTGCGTTACTTTAACTGACAATTGCGCGGTGGTGCGACGCTGATCACAAATACAGTCCATGTCCTTTTTTCCCACAAATAGAGCTTTCTTTTGGTGGTATTTCATCACCTCGGCGGTTTTTTTTATGTGCTATAAACAAAATAAAACCGACAATATTTTTTACTTTCTGCTCTAAAACATCCAATAAAAAAATGGAAAAAATCGGAGTTTTTCATCAATTTAGGCCGATATGTTTTCTGCTGCGTATTTTTGGTAAAAAAATCCCAAAAAGTGTATATTGATTGGTTTCCACAAACGTTATATCTACAAACTGCGGGATATATACTGGGAATTGTATTTATTTCATTTTTTAGACTCGTAATGACAGCGATCAGCGACTGCGATATTGCAGGAGAAAATCGGATACTTTTGACACTTTGTGGGAACCAGTGATACACATACAGTGATCAGTGCTAATAATATGCACTGTCACTGTACTAATGACACTGGCAGGGAATGGGTTAAACATCTAGGGCAGTGATCTCCAAACTGCGGCCCGGGGGCCAGATGTGGCCCTTTGCTTGCCTTTATAAGACCCCTGGGACACTATTCCTCCCACTGATGTATTCCTTCTACACCAACAATGAGGCATAATTCCTGTCACAATACCAACAATGGGGCACTATTCCTCCCACTCTCCCCAACAATGGGGCACTATTCCTACCACTCTCCCCAACAATGGGGCACTATTCCTACCACTCTCCCCAACAATGGGGCACTATTCCTCCTACTGACACCAACGATGTGGTCCTATTCCTCCCACTGACACCAATGATGGGGCACTATTCCTCCCATCGACACCAATGATGGGGCACTATTCTTCCTACTGATGCATTCCTTCTACACCAGGAGACTCAAACTCAAATTACCTGAGGGCCACAAGACAAGTTTTCATATCCCATGGGGGGCCACATGCAAACTTTCAAACTTCAAAAACAGCACTGGTGTCAGTGGCAGGAATAGTGCCCCATCATTGGTGTCAGTGGGAGGAATAGTGTCCCATCATTGGTGTCAGTGGGAGGAATAGTGTCCCATCATTGGTGTCAGTGGGAGGAATAGTGCCCCATCATTGGTATCAGTGGGAGGAATAGTGTCCCATCATTGGTGTCAGTGGGAGGAATAGTGTCCCATTATTGGTATCAGTGGGAGGAATAGTGCCCCATCATTGGTGTCAGTGGGGGGAATAGTGCCCCATCATTGGTGTCAGTGGCAGGAATAGTGCCCCATCATTGGTGTCAGTGGGAGGAATAGTGCCCCGTCATTGGTATCAGTGGGAGGAATAGTGTCCCATCATTGGTGTCAGTGGGAGGAATAGTGCCCCATCATTGGTGTCAGTGGGAGGAATAGTGTCCCATCATTGGTGTCAGTGGGAGGAATAGTGCCCCATCATTGGTGTCAGTGGGAGGAATAGTGTCCCATCATTGGTGTCAGTGGCAGGAATAGTGCCCCATCATTGGTGTCAGTGGGAGGAATAGTGCCCCGTCATTGGTATCAGTGGGAGGAATAGTGCCCCATCATTGGTGTCAGTGGGAGGAATAGTGCCCCATCATTGGTATCAGTGGGAGGAATAGTGCCCCATCATTGGTGTCAGTGGGAGGAATAGTGCCCCATCATTGGTGTCAGTGGGAGGAATAGTGCCCCATCATTGGTGTCAGTGGGAGGAATAGTGCCCCATCATTGGTATCAGTGGGAGGAATAGTGCCCCATCATTGGTGTCAGTGGGAGGAATAGTGCCCCATCATTGGTGTCAGTGGCAGGAATAGTGCCCCATCATTGGTGTCAGTGGGAGGAATAGTGCCCCATCATTGGTATCAGTGGGAGGAATAGTGCCCCATCATTGGTGTCAGTGGGAGGAATAGTGCCCCATCATTGGTGTCAGTGGCAGGAATAGTGCCCCTTCATTGGTATCAGTGGCAGGAATAGTGCCCCATCATTGGTGTCAGTGGGAGGAATAGTGCCCCATCATTGGTGTCAGTGGGAGGAATAGTGCCCCATCATTGGTGTCAGTGGCAGGAATAGTGTCCCATCATTGGTATCAGTGGGAGGAATAGTGCCCCATCATTGGTGTCAGTGGCAGGAATAGTGTCCCATCATTGGTATCAGTGGGAGGAATAGTGCCCCATCATTGGTGTCAGTGGGAGGAATAGTGCCCCATCATTGGTGTCAGTGGCAGGAATAGTGTCCCATCATTGGTATCAGTGGGGGGAATAGTGCCCCATCATTGGTATCAGTGGGGGGAATAGTGCCCCATCATTGGTGTCAGTGGCAGGAATAGTGCCCCATCATTGGTGTCAGTGGCAGGAATAGTGCCCCATCATTGGTGTCAGTGGCAGGAATAGTGCCCCATCATTGGTGTCAGTGGGGGGAATAGTGCCCCATCATTGGTATCAGTGGGGGGAATAGTGCCCCATCATTGGTGTCAGTGGCAGGAATAGTGCCCCATCATTGGTATCAGTGGGAGGAATAGTGCCCCATCATTGGTGTCAGTGGGAGGAATAGTGCCCCATCATTGGTGTCAGTGGGAGGATTAGTGTCCCATCATTGGTATCAGTGGGGGGAATAGTGCCCCATCATTGGTGTCAATGGCAGGAATAGTGCCCCATCATTGGTATCAGTAGGAGGAATAGTGCCCCATCATTAGTGTCAGTGGGAGGAATAGTGTCCCATCATTGGTGTCAGTGGGAGGAATAGTGCCCCATCATTGGTATCAGTGGGAGGAATAGTGCCCCATCATTGGTGTCAGTGGGAGGAATAGTGCCCCATCATTGGTATCAGTAGGAGGAATAGTGCCCCATCATTGGTATCAGTGGGAGGAATAGTGTCCCATCATTGGTGTCAGTGGGAGGAATAGTGCCCCATCATTGGTGTCAGTGGGAGGAATAGTGCCCCATCATTGGTATCAGTGGGAGGAATAGTGCCCCATCATTGGTGTCAGTGGGAGGAATAGTGCCCCATCATTGGTGTCAGTGGCAGGAATAGTGCCCCATCATTGGTGTCAGTGGGAGGAATAGTGTCCCATCATTGGTATCAGTGGGAGGAATAGTGCCCCATCATTGGTGTCAGTGGGAGGAATAGTGCCCCATCATTGGTGTCAGTGGGAGGAATAGTGCCCCATCATTGGTATCAGTGGGAGGAATAGTGCCCCATCATTGGTGTCAGTGGGAGGAATAGTGCCCCATCATTGGTGTCAGTGGCAGGAATAGTGTCCCATCATTGGTATCAGTGGGAGGAATAGTGTCCCATCATTGGTGTCAGTGGAGGAATAGTGCCCCATCATTGGTGTCAGTGGGAGGAATAGTGTCCCATCATTGGTATCAGTGGGAGGAATAGTGCCCCATCATTGGTATCAGTGGAAGGAATAGTGCCCCATCATTGGTATCAGTGGGAGGAATAGTGTCCCATCATTGGTATCAGTGGGAGGAATAGTGTCCCATCATTGGTGTCAGTGGGGGGAATAGTGCCCCATCATTGGTGTCAGTGGGAGGAATAGTGCCCCATCATTGGTGTCAGTGGGAGGAATAGTGCCCCATCATTGGTGTCAGTGGGAGGAATAGTGCCCCATCATTGGTGTCAGTGGGAGGAATAGTGCCCCACCCATCATTGGAGCACAGGTGTGTCAGGAGGAAGGTGTCTCTGGAGCTCCTCCAGGTGATCGGTGTGAGAGGGGAGTGGTGGTGAAATCTCTCCCAGCTCTCCTGGCTCCTTTCTGGGGAAGCCATGGAGGACAGCAGGGCCTCTCCTGCTGGAAGCTCTCAGCCACCTCCTGGGCCATCAGGTGACATGCCTTCCTCTGTACAAGCCATGGCTGGTGATCTCTCTGCCCCTGGTGAAGATGAAGGCTCAGAGGCAATTCAGGAGCGAGTGGTGGCCGGGATTAAGGTCCTGAATAAGGAGAGCATAGCTGCCAACTGTCCCGAATTTCCCGGGACATTCCCGGGACTTGGGGGGGGGCTAGACGAAGCTTCTGCGTCGCCGCCCACCCCCTGCCCCGCTCCGCCTCGGCCCGCCCCGCTCCGCCTCGGCCCGCCCCGCCTCGGCCCGCTCCGCTCCGCCTCGCCCCGCCTCGGCCCGCCCCGCTCCGCTGCCAGTCTGTTATGGAAAGGGGCGGGGGTTCTAGGTGGGGGGTGAGCGCGCGCACCGCTGTGGGACACGATGTGAGTGGGGGGGGCACTGGGGACACCTGATGTGAGTGGGGGGGGGCACTGGGGACACCTGATGTGAGTGGGGGGGGCATTGGGGACACCTGATGTGAGTGGGGGGGGCACTGGGGACACCTGATGTGAGGGGGGGGCACCTGATGTGAGGGGGGGGGGCACTGGGGACACCTGATGTGAGGGGGGGGCACTGGGGACACCTGATGTGAGGGGGGGACACCTGATGTGAGGGGGGGGGCACTGGGGACACCTGATGTGAGTGGGGGGACACCTGATGTGAGGGGGGGGCACTGGGGACACCTGATGTGAGGGGGGGAGGGCACTGGGGACACCTGATGTGAGGGGGGGAGGGCACTGGGGACACCTGATGTGAGGGGGGGAGGGCACTGGGGACACCTGATGTGAGGGGGAGCTCCGCCAGGGACTCCTGATGTGAGGGGGAGCTCCGCCAGGGACTCCTGATGTGAGGGGGGGGCTCCGCCAGGGACTCCTGATGTGAGGGGGAGCTCCGCCAGGGACTCCTGATGTGAGGGGGAGCTCCGCCAGGGACTCCTGATGTGAGGGGGGGGCTCCGCCAGGGACACCTGATGTGAGGGGGAGCTCCGCCAGGGACTCCTGATGTGAGGGGGAGCTCCGCCAGGGACTCCTGATGTGAGGGGGAGCTCCGCCAGGGACTCCTGATGTGAGGGGGAGCTCCGCCGGGGACTCCTGGTGTGAGGGGGGGCTCTGCTGGGGACTTCTGATGTGAGGGGGGGCTCCGCTGGGGACTTCTGATGTGAGGGGGGCTCCGCCGGGGACTCCTGGTGTGAGGGGGGCTCCGCCGGGGACTCCTGGTGTGAGGGGGGCTCCGCCGGGGACTCCTGGTGTGAGGGGGGCTCCGCCGGGGACTCCTGGTGTGAGGGGAGCTCCGCCGGGGACTCCTGGTGTGAGGGGGACTCCGCCGGGGACTCCTGGTGTGAGGGGAGCTCCGCCGGGGACTCCTGGTGTGAGGGGGGACTCCGCCGGGGACTCCTGATGTGAGGGGGGCTCCGCCGGGGACTCCTGGTGTGAGGGGGGCTCCGCCGGGGACTCCTGGTGTGAGGGGGGCTCCGCCGGGGACTCCTGGTGTGAGGGGGGCTCCGCCGGGGACTCCTGGTGTGAGGGGGGCTCCGCCGGGGACTCCTGGTGTGAGGGGAGCTCCGCCGGGGACTCCTGGTGTGAGGGGGGACTCCGCCGGGGACACCTTATGTGAGGGGGGCTCCGCCGGGGACTCCTGGTGTGAGGGGGGCTCCGCCGGGGAGTCCTGGTGTGAGGGGGGCTCCGCCGGGGACTCCTGGTGTGAGGGGGGCTCCGCCGGGGAGTCCTGGTGTGAGGGGGGACTCCGCCGGGGACACCTTATGTGAGGGGGGCTCCGCCGGGGACTCCTGGTGTGAGGGGGGACTCCGCCGGGGACACCTGATGTGAGGGGGGCTCCGCCGGGGACTCCTGATGTGAGGGGGGCTCCGCTGGGGACTTCTGATGTGAGGGGGGGCTCCGCTGGGGGCACCTGATGCAAGGACGGACTCTGCTCGGACATCTGAAGCAAGGACGGACGGCTGGTGGCAGGCGACGTGGCAGGTGACACGCTCAGGGATCCCACTGATTCGGCATTATGGTGAGTTGAATGATTTCATTTTATATTACAATGTAATAATAGAAATAATGCGCTTCAATCATCCTGACACCATAACAACCATGGTGCCGGGATGATTGAAGCATTAACACCAGGTGTTTGGAGTATCTTTATCTGCTGATTGTTAAACTTTCTAGAATACACATATTTTTATTGTGTAGGATCTGGGGCTGCTGTCCCGTCATTTCCCTCTCTCTCCCCCTCTCCCCCCCTCTCCATCCCTCATTCATTTCAGACTCTAACCACACCCTCTAGAGCCACGCCCATTTAAGCCACGCCCACAATTTCGCGTAAACCACACCCATTTTTCGGCGCGGCGCGCTTCGCGCGCCGCACTTGTCTGTTTTTGATAGGCCACGCCTGCTGGTGAATGCCCCGCCCCCTAATTATTGGACAGCTCCGCCTACAGCCACAAAAGTGTCCCACATTTTTTTTTTACAATGTTGGCAACTATGGGAGAGAGACAAGCTCTACAAGCTCAGAGCGGAGGTGAAGCGCCTGAGAAGGCAGCGTGAGGGCTTGCATAGCCAGAGACGTGGATCCATGGATCCGGAGATCCAACTGGCCAAGGTCCGGGTTGAACATCAGGAGACCATTGTGTCCATGATGGAAGGCAGAGATGGGCCATTTAAAGAAATGTTTTACAATGATAAAAGGTTTGCGAGGATGACAAAGATGGAGGTGGAGGAGGAGACCCCCAGTTCTGACCCCCTGCCCCCTCAGGGAGAGGTAAGCAGCCCCATGCCTTCCCAGGACTCAGGAGGCATGCTCAGGGCCATCCAGGTAATGGAGTCTCTTGTGCGGGGGGATCAGCTGGCGTTTGGTGATGAGGACATAACTGATAATGTGCCTGATAATGTCAAACCCCAAGCAGGGGATGAATCTGTTTTTGTGTCATCTAACACCATGAGCAATGTAGAAAGTGTGCCCAGTGACACTCAAGTTTCTAATGCTATGTGTAGCAATGTTGTACCTTCTGATGATGCAGCGCAGCAAGAGCTGCATTTAAAAAATGACATTTCTGAAAAGGAACTACAGGTGTCAGCAGAGCCTATTAACTCTCCTTTGGCTGAGTCTAAAGCTGTTTACCCCACAGCTGCTGAAGACTCTACAGTGCAGCATCAGGAGACAGCTGGTATTGCAGCAACTGTGACTATTCCTGATGGGAAATTGAACGTGTGTGTGACTGATAGCAATTGTACAAGTGTGATGGACAATCGTCCCAGCTCAGTCCAAGCAAATAATAATAATGAACAGACTACTGTGACATCAGTGTGGGGTCTTGGCCCTGATAAGCCTACATTTGCTCAGGTGGTACGCTCTGCTCCTGGTAGCTCCGCCCCCAAGCGGGTTTTCCCCCTGCAGCCTACCACTTTGGGCACCCCGGGATCTGGTCTTGGGTCTCTGGCTTCTGCTGGGGGTCCGAGAAGAAATGTGGTAATTCTGAAATGGGAAGGTGGTGCAATCCCTCCAGCACGGCGTGCAGTGGTGGATTTGATTCTGGAGATGGGCTTTGGGGCAAATGACCTGTATGCTCTAATACATGTAGCTGGGACACGGGATTATACTATTAGTTTCACCAGGCCAGAGGGTCTTGACCTGTTCTGGGAGCGATATGAGGCTCGGTGCAGGTCAAGACCTGAATGGGAAGGCCTGGCCCCAGTTGCGGTTTCGCAAAGGTCAACGGTGAAAAAGATAACCATCATACTCACCAATGAGAGTGTTCCTGCTCGGGACCTAGTGGTCTGGTTAAGGAACTATGGGGAGGTTTTGACTAAGCCCAGCAAAATCCTTGATGAGCGTAACATCTGGACTGGGGGTTGGTCAGTAACAGTCAGGTTGGCCAGGGATGGGAATGTTGTCCGTCACCTGCCCTCCTCAGCTTTTATAGGGAGGGATAGGATGACTATTTTCTACCCTGGTCAGCCGAAGCTGTGTCACCGCTGTGGAGAAAAGGGGCATTTGAGCTCTTCCTGTTCAGCCTTGATATGTTCAGTGTGTCGGGGTCAGGGTCATATGTCCAAAGATTGCACCGAGATGATCAGGTGCAACCTGTGCCTGCGCCTTGGCCACCCCTACAGCAGATGTCCTGAAGCCTGGCACAATATGGAGAAGGAGGTAATTGATGACATGTCAGGGCTGGACAGGATGGAGGGTGAGGCCCCTGGTGTACCATCCTCCTCTGCGGTGACCGACTCCCCTGGTCCTGCTCAGGGTCCCTCCCCAGTTCCTGTGGCCACCCCTCCTGTGTCTGTAAGTATTCCTTCTGTATCTGTCTCTGTGTCCCCCCAGCCTACTGTACCCTCTCCTCATATGTCAGAACCTTTCAGGTCTGTGCCCCCCGAGTCAGTTACCCCCCAGGAGTCTACCCCTCCTAAGTCTGATTCAAAGGGAGCACCCCCCCCACCAGGAGTGGTAGTGGGTACTAAAAAGGTCGCTTCTGCCTCTCTAAAGGAGTCTTCTGTAAAGACATCAAAGACAAAAATAAGAGATGAGGGCATCTCTGAAGCTGACCTGCAGTACCTGGAGGAGAGAAGGAAGGTTGGGAAGCGGAAGAAGCAGGTGGTGAGGACGGAACAGGCTCCAGTGCCTGTCTCCAACCGTTATAGGTCCTCTAATTGGGATATTTCCTCATCTGGAGCTTCTTCGGAGCGAAGTTCTGACTCTGAGATGGAGTTTGAGGCGGCCTCAAGAAAGAGAGAGGTTTCTGGTGATGAGCAGCAGAGGGGAGCTAAGAAGCAATCCACCCAATAACCCAAATGGTGGTTCCCCCTCCGTTAAAAGTGGTGACAATAAATGTCGCCAGCATTAAGTCAGTAAGAGCTCGTTCTATGGCCTTCTTTTTGTTCAGCCAATTAGATGCTGAAATTTTATTTTTGCAAGAGACTAGGCTCACCTCCTTGGAAGATATTCGTATGGCCAAGAGAGAGCGGAGGTATGGTCCATCTTACTGGTCTCTTGCGGCCGAGCCTTACGGCGGTGTGGCGGTGTTGTTTAAAACCGGCATGGTAACTGTCCGGCGGGTTATTGAGGTGGAGATTGGGAGATGTATGGTCTTAGACGTCCTTGTGGGAGGGCAGGACCTGCGCCTAATTAATGTCTATGGGCCGCACACAAAGTGGGACAGGAAATGCCTTTCTACAAGGATCAAGCCATTTCTTTTTACATCCCGGCAAGTGGTCTTTGGAGGTGACTTTAATACAGTAACTAGGCCCAAGGACAGGAAGGACTTCAAGGACAGGCTGGGATATGATAGCGTTTTTTTAAATAGTATGGTTAGGGATGCTGGTCTTGTGGATGTGCACATTAAGCACCTCCCGGATGACACTGGGTTCACCTTTCATCGAGGTAATAGTCAGAGTAGAATAGATAGGTTTTTTTTGAAAGAGACCTCTGCTTTCTCACCCCCAGTGGTGCAGGCAGTAGAGTTTTCCGATCACTGTATGCTATCTGTGGCCCTGAATGCTTCAGACACCCCTCAGAGGGGTAAGGGCATCTGGAGATTGAATTCGACTCTACTCAAGGAAGAACATGTTAGACAATCCTTTGAGGATTTCTTTCAGGTACAGGTGACACAGGTGACCATCCTGGACTTTTGTAGCAGCAAGGCTGAGTGGTGGGAGCTGACCAAAAAGAGGATTGCTGGATTCTTCAGGGGCCTAGCCAATAGAAAGCAGTTTAATAAATACATGACCTACCAACGTTTACGGAGGAAGCTGGATATTCTTGTCTCGAGAGGAGGAGATCCTGGGGCAATCTCTGAAGTGAAACTCCTTCTCAGGAAGTGTCAATATGACCGGCATGCCTCTTTGGTTCTGGAGAGGGACTCTGGGAAATACCACTCGCCTGACCCTTACCAGAACTGCAAACAAGGTGTAGCTGTTAAAACGGTCGTTGGCCTTAAGGACAGTACAGGTTCCTTGACAAAGTCCAGGTCAGGGATTCTGGAGGTCGTGAGGTCCTTTTATGCTGACCTTCTTGGGAGGAAAGAGCTTGACCGTGACAAGATGGAAAGCTTTTTGGACTCTACTCCAGGTCTAAATGATGAAGATGTCCCATTGATGAATTTGACAGAGGAGATCACAGTTGAAGAGGTGATGAGGGCAATTGAACAACTTGCCATCAAAAAGTCTCCTGGACCGGATGGCTTGACGGCTGAGTTTTACAAAGCCTTTAAGTCTATTCTGGCCCCACATTTGGTAGAGGTTTTTAACAGTTGCCTTGCTGAGGAGGTGCTTTCTCCTTCCATGAGGCACTCGGCTGTGATTCTTCTTTCAAAGGGTAAAGATCCTTTGATGATTGAGAATTGGCGCCCCATCAGCCTTCTTAATGTCGATAGAAAGATACTGGCAAAGATATTTTTCTGGCGCCTATCGTCAGTAGCAGAGTCTTTGCTTTCTCGCCATCAGCACTGTTCGGTCCAGGGTAGGTGCACCTTCACAGCGGTTTTAGCTGTCCGGGAGGCCTTGGAGCGGTGCAGGGCTGCAGGCTGGGGAAAGTATTTGCTGACATTGGATCAGGCAAAGGCTTTTGATCGTGTTAACCATGAGTACCTGTGGTTGCTCCTTAGTAAGTACGGTCTGCCGGGTGGTTTTGTCGATTGGTTGAAAGTCTTGTATAAAGGGGCAGAAAGCTTTCCTCTTGTTAATGGTTGGGTTGGGTTGGGTTGGGCAGTCCTTTGAGGTTGGCTCCGGGGTGCGCCAGGGTTGTCCCCTGAGTCCCCTGCTCTATGTGTTTGCAATCGACCCTTTCATCAGGAGGCTAGAGAGCGGCATGTTTTGTGGGGTGCCAGTGGGTCTCCCGGGTGAGCCGCCTTTGAGGGTTGTTACCTATGCGGACGATGTGTCGGTGATTGTCACCCGGGCGGATGAAGCAGAGGAGGTGGTCTCTCTGACATCACGGTATTCTGAAGCATCAGGCTCCGAGATCAATCAGGAAAAGACTGAAGTTTTCTGGATGGGAAAGGAAGGTGAAGGGTTTGATCTCCCGGACACCTTTCCAGTGCCCCAGGAAAGAATTAAGATTCTAGGCATTGAATTTGGACCCGGCGATTATGGCCTCAAAAACTGGGAAGGCAGACTGGAAATTGCCAATACTAAGGTGGTCATCTGGAAGAGATGGAAGTTATCTATGAGGGAAAGGGTTGATCTGATTAAGACTTACCTGATTCCGATCTTCTTGTATGTCAGCTTTGTCTGCATCTTGCCAGTGTCTCTCTATGCTAGGGTCAGTAGTGTGTTCTTCCAGATGTTGTGGGGGAACAGACTGAACCCCATCAAGAGGAATGTCACCTATCTATCCAGGAGGGAGGGTGGCTTAGGTATGGTCAACCAAGTTCTTTTCACTGCTTTTTCTCAAGTTTAACATTGGTAATATGATTGCAGTGGAACCTCCTGGATGGGTAGGCATATTTAGATCTTGGTTTAGGCCTTTTCTACGACTTTGGGAAGAAGGTGACCAAGTGAAGAATCTCAGGGGTCATTGTGGTCAGCTACCAGCCTATGTCACTCCGTGCCTGAAGTTACTACGGCAGTGGCGATTGTCGGCTGAAGATCTCAGATCGGTTCCGAGGAAAGTCCTTATGAGTCGAGTCTTGAGCGAAGTCTTTCATGACCCACTGGCCTTAGGGGATTGCCCAGGCCCAGTTTTGAGGGCAGGGTTAAGACTGATTAATTTGGATAGAGTCCCCCTTAAATTTAGGGATCTGGCCTGGTTGTGCTTCCATGGGAGGCTTTATGTTAGGGGCAATTTGAAATTCCGCAGTGGGGTGGATCGTAGCTGTCCTCGGGAGGAGTGTGCAGGCGAGGAGGAGACTATGGACCATTTTCTGCTTCATTGCCCTTTTAACATAGAGGTGTACAAACAGGTGGGGCGGGCCCTCGGTGTCCCTTTCCTCTCCAGGCTGGGTTATGCTGAGTGGGTGTACGAAGCATTCAATACTGGTGGGGTTTTTTGTTTAGATACACTTTTTCTAGTTAGCCTAGTAGTCCGTTCTTTCACTTGGAACGCACGGTGTCAGGTCTGCATTCGGCATAAAATCCTTCCTGTTCAGGTGGTGGTGTATGACATTCTGCATGAGGTGGAGAAGATTCGGGTGCTCGAGAGAGACAAGCGGAGTCAGGGGGCTTGGTTGAAGGCGTGGAGGGGTTTCAAGCCTCCCTGACTGCCAGGAGTCTCTTTCCCGGGTGTGGCTGTCTGTCTCTTATCACCCTAGATTATTATTTTTTTGGATTAATTTTTGATAAATGGCTGCGTACATAGGTGATGGGTTGTGCCTCTTAGGCCCTCTCTGCTGCTTTATGTAAATAGTTTTCTAAAAATGTTTTGGTAGTGGATTATGTATATATTGTAAATATTCTGAACATGGATGTGTATTCCTTGGATTTCTGTTGAAGTTTTGTACTATGGTTTTGTTTTTTACTTTTGTATAAAATTGGTTGCTTTATTCTTTTCAATAAAAGATCAATAGTGCCCCATCATTGGTATCAGTGGGAGGAATAGTGCCCCATCATTGGTGTCAGTGGGAGGAATAGTGCCCCATAATCGGTGTCAGTAGGAGGAATAGGGCCCCATCATTGGTGTCAGTGGGAGGAATAGTGCCCCGTCATTGGTGTCAGTGGGAGGAATAAGGCCCCTGTAACGGAGATGTAGGTGTAGCAGACACACACGGAGAGTAGGAGTACTCAGAATACTTTTTATGTAACAGTAGCAGGGTTAACACACAGCCAGGTAGCAGCTATCACAGCCGGGCAAAGCAAGAGTCCAGAATCCAGTATAAATGCACAGCGGGGTAGCAGAATCTGTGTTGGTAAAGGGTAATACGCTCCAGGCTGGCCAAACACAGGGATCAGCGATGGTCAGAAAGGCGCCTGTCGCGAAAACCAATGACATTTCTTTCATCTATGGAGACCTCCTGCAAATGCTGCCGTCTTTTCTCTGAGTATCTTGGCATAAGTGGATGAACCCCATAGACCACTTGAGGGGTGTCAGCAGGTGTTGGAGGCATCCATTCACTTTGGGGGGTGGAAAAAAACAGTTCCTCCTCCAGTGGTAGTTCAACATAGTTGACCAGACGAGTGGGGCAGCGGTTCCTGGGGCCTGGAAGTGCCCAGTCTGGTTACAACCATAGCACTGACGCTCCTGGGGTGGGCCAGATGGTTGAGCCCGGTAAAGAGGTGGTGGAGAGGGTCCCAGAGCTGGGAGGCCGGGTTGCCGGAAGAGGGGCGTAGGAGGGTTAAGGAGCGGGCGGGCAATGTCCTGGGCCTTAGGCGGTTCGGCCACCCGGTTTTTCCAATGTGGCTTGATGGTGATAACCTCGTCGGCCAGGGCAGCCGCTTGCTCGAGAGTGGCAGGGTTCCTTTCCTTCACCCACTCTCGCACTTCCGCGGGACATTGGTTATAGAACTGCTCCTTCAGAAAGGGCTGAATAACGTGTTCAAGGGTTAGGGCCTGTTCTCCCTCCAGCCAGCACCGGCAGGCCCGGGATATCTTGTGTGCATACATTTTAAAGGATGGTTCAGAGTGACAAGAAAGGTCACAGAATTGGATCCGGTGGGTTTCTGGGGTTACAGCGTAGTGTTCTACCACAGTCTGTTTGACCATAGGGTAGTCATGATTCCATTGGGTGTCCATTGTCCGGTATGTGGCAGCTGCACCCCCTTCCAGCAGGCCGACCAGGTGCCGCACCCAGTCTGTACAGGGTACATTCAGTAGTTGACATAAGTGTTCGAAGTCCTGGAAAAATCCTTCCACATCCCCCGTAGCTTCACAAAAGGGCTTAAAGTCCTTACGAGTCACCCTTGGTGGGTCAGGTCTAAGAGCTCTTGGGCTGAGGAGAGAATCTCGTCCTCTGGGGTCTACTCTGGTTTCTCTCTCTTGAGCTCTCCGGATTGCATGCGGCCTGTCCTCCAAGGTGGCTTCGGAGCCCAGGATGGCCATCTCTTCCTCATACTAGGCGACCCAGGGGCTCCTGGGGCTTGCAACAGTGGAAGAAGTGTGTTCTGTCTCTGGCTGAAGACCATGCATGCTGTCAGATGCTTACAGGTTGTCTTCGATGGCAGTGACCAGTTCATCCTTGGACAGACCCCTATGGCCTTAGCCTAGTTCCCTGGCCTTTTCTTGCAAACTCGCCACCGTCCAATTCTTATATTCACTACCCCAGGCTAGTTCCAGCGCTAGGAGGTTATTGCTTTCCATTATCCTCTTCTGCAGTCTGATCCCACCGCTGCCAACCAGTTGTAATGGAGATGTAAGTGTAACAGACACACACGGAGAGTAGGAGCACTCAGAAGGCTTTTTATGTAACGGTAGCAGGGTTAATACACAGCCAGGTAGCAGCTATCACAGCCGGGCATAGCAAGAGTCCAGAATCCAGTATAAATGCACAGCGGGGTAGCAGAGTCTGTGTTGGTAAAGGGTAATACGCGCCAGGCTGGCCAAACAAAGGAAGTAGAAGAGTTCTGGCAAGTAGGGGTAGTCCGTGCCCAGTCTTGTATACATAAGATTAAAGTTCGCTCTACTCACAGCGTAAGTGATCACAGGGTTAATGCAAGCTCAGGATGGCACACAGCCAAGGGTAATCCACTCCCTGGATGGCACACAGCCAAGGGTAATCCACTCCCTGGATGGCACACAGCCAAGGGTAATCCACTCCCTGGATGGCACACAGCCAAGGGTAATCCACTCTCGATGGCACACAGCCAAGGCTAATCCACTCTCGATGGCACACAGCCAAGGCTAATCCACTCTCGTTGGCACACAGCCAAGTGTAATCCACTCCCTGGATGGCACACAGCCAAGGGTAATCCACTCCCTGGATGGCACACAGCCAAGGGTAATTCACTCTCAATGGCACACAGCCAAGGGTAATTCACTCTCGATGGCACACAGCCAAGGGTAATCCACTCTCGATGGCACACAGCCAAGGGTAATTCACTCTCGATGGCACACAGCCAAGGGTAATCCACTCTCGATGGCACACAGCCAAGGGTAATCCACTCTCAGGATGGCACACAGCCAAGGGTAATCCACTCTCAATGGCACACAGCCAAGGGTAATCCACTCTCAATGGCACACAGCCAAGGGTAATCCACTCTCGATGGCACACAGCCAAGGGTAATCCACTCTCGATGGCACACAGCCAAGGCTAATCCACTCTCGTTGGCACACAGCCAAGTGTAATCCACTCCCTGGATGGCACACAGCCAAGGGTAATCCACTCCCTGGATGGCACACAGCCAAGGGTAATCCACTCCCTGGATGGCACACAGCCAAGGGTAATTCACTCTCGATGGCACACAGCCAAGGATAATTCACTCTCGATGGCACACAGCCAAGGGTAATTCACTCTCGATGGCACACAGCCAAGGGTAATTCACTCTCGATGGCACACAGCCAAGGGTAATCCACTCTCGATGGCACACAGCCAAGGGTAATCCACTCTCGATGGCACACAGCCAAGGGTAATCCACTCTCGATGGCACACAGCCAAGGGTAATTCACTCTCGATGACACACAGCCAAGGGTAATCCACTCCCTGGATGGCACACAGCCAAGGGTAATCCACTCCCTGGATGGCACACAGCCAAGGGTAATTCACTCTCGATGGCACACAGCCAAGGATAATTCACTCTCGATGGCACACAGCCAAGGGTAATTCACTCTCGATGGCACACAGCCAAGGGTAATTCACTCTCGATGGCACACAGCCAAGGGTAATCCACTCTCGATGGCACACAGCCAAGGGTAATCCACTCTCGATGGCACACAGCCAAGGGTAATTCACTCTCGATGGCACACAGCCAAGGGTAATCCACTCTCGATGGCACACAGCCAAGGGTAACACACAACTGCCTTTCTTCCAGCACATGTTTCAACAGAGCAAATCCCCCAGACACACTTCCCTCCCACCCTTGGAAACAGGGCGGGTTAAACTGTCCAATGACAATGGCCACACAGGTCAGGTGTATTCAAACCTATCAGCAGGGGGCTGCTGGAGGAGTTCCCCCTCCCTCCACATGGACATCCATCCCATAATATACGTTTCTTCCAAGGTAGACACAAACAATGGAATACAACCACACCCCAAACGATCCCAGCAGGGGACAGCTCTCTGGGGTGTAAGGGACAAGGAGGGGCAGAGACTGTGACAACCCAGACCTATAATATCCGGCCTGTCCCCCAGAACTGCAACCGATTGAAGAGAATCCTTCATTGGCTGGAACAAAAAAATAGAAAAAAATTCCTGAAAGGATGTTAGAAAAAACTGATCTGCACATGGGGGGCGGGGCATTCTTCTGCCGTGTCCTTCAATGAATGGAGGAGAGAATCGATCATCTCTGGGCTGGTTAACACCTTCCTGCCCGGCCTATAGCAGAATGACGACCGGGCGGTGCCTCCCCCTTCCTGACTGAACGTCATATGACATCCTTCAGAATGCGCCGATCGTGCACGCCCCCGGAGGTGTGCAGCGCGGTGATCGGTGGTAATCACGGTAAAGAGCCTATGATGTAGACTTGTCCCATTGGACACAGATGAGCACAGTGTAAATAGGAAGATGCCGAATTAACGACATTCCTCTCCTCACACTGACAGCACATGAGAGGAGAGGAGAGCCGATAAGCCGCATTCCTCAGTGGGGACATCTGCATTGATTATCAGTTCCCATCAGTGACGCCTGTCGGTGCTCATCGGTGACGCTTGTCGGTGCTCATCGGTGACGCCTGTCGGTGCTCATCAGTGACGCCTGTCGGTGCTCATCAGTGACGCCTGTCGGTGCTCATCAGTGACGCCTGTCGGTGCTCATCAGTGACGCCTGTCGGTGCTCATCAGTGACGCCTGTCGGTGCTCATCAGTGACGCCTGTCGGTGCTCATCAGTGACGCCTGTCGGTGCTCATCAGTGACGCCTGTCGGTGCTCATCACTGACGCCTGTCGGTGCTCATCACTGACGCCTGTCGGTGCTCATCACTGACGCCTGTCGGTGCTCATCACTGACGCCTGTCGGTGCTCATCAGTGACGCCTGTCGGTGCTCATCAGTGACGCCTGTCGGTGCTCATCAGTGACGCCTGTCGGTGCTCATCAGTGACGCCTGTCGGTGCTCATCAGTAAAGCCTGTCGGTGCTCATCAGTGACGCCTGTCGGTGCTCATCAGTGACGCCTGTCGGTGCTCATCAGTGACGCCTGTCGGTGCTCATCAGTGACGCCTGTCGGTGCTCATCAGTGACGCCTGTCGGTGCTCATCAGTGACGCCTGTCGGTGCTCATCACTGACGCCTGTCGGTGCTCATCAGTGACGCCTGTCGGTGCTCATCAGTGACGCCTGTCGGTGCTCATCAGTGACGCCTGTCGGTGCTCATCAGTGACGCCTGTCGGTGATCATCAGTAATGCCTGTCGGTGCTCATCAGTGACGCCTGTCGGTGCTCATCACTGACGCCTGTCGGTGCTCATCACTGACGCCTGTCGGTGCTCATCAGTGACGCCTGTCGGTGCTCATCAGTGACGCCTGTCGGTGCTCATCAGTGACGCCTGTCGGTGCTCATCAGTAAAGCCTGTCGGTGCTCATCAGTGACGCCTGTCGGTGCTCATCAGTGACGCCTGTCGGTGCTCATCAGTGACGCCTGTCGGTGCTCATCAGTGACGCCTGTCGGTGCTCATCAGTGACGTCTGTCGGTGCTCATCAGTGACGCCTGTCGGTGCTCATCAGTAACGCCTGTCGGTGCTCATCAGTAACGCCTGTCGGTGCTCATCAGTGACGCCTGTCGGTGCTCATCAGTGATCCCTGTCGGTGCTCATCAGTAATGCCTGTCGGTGCTCATCACTGACGCCTGTCGGTGCTCATCACTGACGCCTGTCGGTGCTCATCAGTGACGCCTGTCGGTGCTCATCAGTGACGCCTGTCGGTGCTCATCAGTGACGCCTGTCGGTGCTCATCAGTGACGCCTGTCGGTGCTCATCAGTGACGCCTGTCGGTGCTCATCAGTGACGTCTGTCGGTGCTCATCAGTGACGCCTGTCGGTGCTCATCAGTGACGCCTGTCGGTGCTCATCAGTGATCCCTGTCGGTGCTCATCAGTGACGCTTGTCGGTGCTCATCAGTGACGCCTGTCGGTGCTCATCAGTGACGCCTGTCGGTGCTCATCAGTGATCCCTGTCGGTGCTCATCAGTGACGCTTGTCGGTGCTCATCAGTGACGCCTGTCGGTGCTCATCAGTGATCCCTGTCGGTGCTCATCAGTGACGCTTGTCGGTGCTCATCAGTGACGCCTGTCGGTGCTCATCAGTGATCCCTGTCGGTGCTCATCAGTGACGCCTGTCGGTGCTCATCAGTGATCCCTGTCGGTGCTCATCAGTGACGCCTGTCGGTGCTCATCAGTGACGCCTGTCGGTGCTCATCAGTGATCCCCGTCGGTGCTCATCAGTGATCCCTGTCGGTGCTCATCAGTGACGTCTGTCGGTGCTCATCAGTGATCCCTGTCGGTGCTCATCAGTGATCCCTGTCGGTGCTCATCAGTGATCCCTGTCGGTGCTCATCAGTGACGTCTGTCGGTGCTCATCAGTGACCCCTGTCGGTGCTCATCAGTGACGTCTGTCGGTGCTCATCAGTGATCCCTGTCGGTGCTCATCAGTGACGTCTGTCGGTGCTCATCAGTGACGTCTGTCGGTGCTCATCAGTGATCCCTGTCGGTGCTCATCAGTGACGTCTGTCGGTGCTCATCAGTGATCCCTGTCGGTGGTCATCAGTGACGCCTGTCGGTGCTCATCAGTGATCCCTGTCGGTGCTCATCAGTGACGTCTGTCGGTGCTCATCAGTGACGTCTGTCGGTGCTCATCAGTGATCCCTGTCGGTGCTCATCAGTGACGTCTGTCGGTGCTCATCAGTGACGTCTGTCGGTGCTCATCAGTGACGCCTGTCGGTGCTCATCAGTGACGTCTGTCGGTGCTCATCAGTGACGCCTGTCGGTGCTCATCAGTGATCCCTGTCGGTGCTCATCAGTGACGCCTGTCGGTGCTCATCAGTGACCCCTGTCGGTGCTCATCAGTGACGCCTGTCGGTGCTCATCAGTGACGCCTGTCGGTGCTCATCAGTGATCCCCGTCGGTGCTCATCAGTGACGCCTGTCGGTGCTCATCAGTGACGTCTGTCGGTGCTCATCAGTGACGTCTGTCGGTGCTCATCAGTGACGCCTGTCGGTGCTCATCAGTGACGCCTGTCGGTGCTCATCAGTGACGCCCATCAGTGCTGCTGTCAGGGTTGGGCTCTTGGTCCTCTCTTCTCAGCTCTCAGGTTGCTCAGCTGTCGGATAGTTGCCAGCACTCATCGTTCCACAGTGGCTCACCTGGAGATCATTTCCTGCTCGTCAGTCCTGCCTACAGCCGGCCCCTTCTGGCTATTTAAACTGCCTGGTTCATTTTTTCTTGTGCCTTCGCCTTGGACAACATATCTGGAGACTCTGCTGTGTTCCTGTTGAAGACTTGCCTGGCTGACGTCCCTTCTGGTTCCTGATCCTGTCTGCTGCCTCTGACTACACTGATCTCTGGCTCCCTGATTTACTGGCTTGTTCTGACTACCCGCTTTGGCTACCTGGCTATGTTTTGACTACGTTTTCTATTTGTACCATTTTTACCATTATATTAAGAGGTGTGATTTTTACTGCATTTTCTGTCTCCGTCTGATTCATGGTTCCTGACAGCTGCCAATCAGTGACGCCTATCAGTGGTACCTATCAGTGTCTCATATTAGTGCCTCCTCATCAGTGCAGCCTATCAGTGCCTACCACCTCTTCCATCAGTGAAGGAAAAAATAACCCCCCCCCCTAAAATTTTCAGTCTTTTTCGCCTGTGTAGTAAAAGATAAATAAAACCCCAGTGGTGATTAAATACCAGCAAAAGAAAGCTCTATTTGTGTGATAAAATGATAAAAATGTCCTATGGGTAAAATGTTACATGACCGTGTAATTGTCAAAGTGTGACAGCGCTGAAAGCTGGAAGTTGGCCTGGACAGGTAGGGGGATGGGAGTGCCCGGTATTGAAGGGGTTAATATAAGGACACTTACCCTTCCATGGATCCAGCGATGTCCTCATCCGGGGCCATTCTTCAATCGGCTTCGGGTGCAGGCGCCAGGAAACTGAACTGTGGACTCCCGGGTGTGACAGCTGGGGGTGTCCACTGCACACGTGTGAGCCATGCGGTGTTCTGTGAATGGACCGGTGTGTGTGTCCCAGAAGGCTGCAGGGGGAAGGAGGGCGGGGCAATTAAGCGGAACTTCCCCTTATGGGTGGAGTTCCGCTTTAACCAGCAGGAAGATTAGGAAACCATCACTTGGAAGGAGATTGTACTTTAAATCAATAAAACAAAAACATTTTATTAAAACATTGTCTGAAATCCTCAGCAGAGAAGAGACGGGGCCCCGCATGGTGCGCACTCAGCAGATCTTTATTGGAAGAAGGAAGAGTCACATAAATAGGCTATGGGGGCCCCTCCATACAGTCACTGCAGGTAAGTTGTGGAGTAGTGGGGCCCCTCCATACAGTCACTACAGGTAAGTTCAGAGTAGTGGGGCCCCTCCATACAGTCACTGCAGGTAAGTTGTGGAATAGTGGGGCCCCCCCATACAGTCACTGCAGGTAAGTTGTAGAATAGTGGGGCCCCCCCATACAGTCACTGCAGGTAAGTTGTGGAATAGTGGGGCCCCCCCATACAGTCACTGCAGGTAAGTTGTGGAATAGTGGGGCCCCTCCATACAGTCACTGCAGGTAAGTTCAGAGTAGTGGGGCCCCTCCATACAGTCACTGCAGGTAAGTTCAGAGTAGTGGGGCCCCTCCATACAGTCACTGCAGGTAAGTTGTGGAATAGTGGGGCCCCTCCATACAGTCACTGCAGGTAAGTTGTGGAATAGTGGGGCCCCTCCATACAGTCACTACAGGTAAGTTCAGAGTAGTGGGGCCCCCTCCATACAGTCACTGCAGGTAAGTTCAGAGTAGTGGGGCCCCCTCCATACAGTCACTGCAGGTAAGTTGTGGAATAGTGGGGCCCCTCCATACAGTCACTGCAGGTAAGTTGTGGAATAGTGGGGCCCCTCCATACAGTCACTAGAGGTAAGTTCGGAGTAGTGGGGCCCCCCCATACAGTCACTGCAGGTAAGTTGTGGAATAGTGGGGCCCCTCCATACAGTCACTGCAGGTAAGTTCAGAGTAGTGGGGCCCCCTCCATACAGTCACTGCAGGTAAGTTGTGGAATAGTGGGGCCCCTCCATACAGTCACTGCAGGTAAGTTCAGAGTAGTGGGGCCCCTCCATACAGTCACTGCAGGTAAGTTCAATGTAGTGCCCCCCCATACAGTCACTGCAGGTAAGTTGTGGAATAGTGGGGCCCCTCCATACAGTCACTGCAGGTAAGTTGTGGAATAGTGGGGCCCCTCCATACAGTCACTGCAGGTAAGTTGTGGAATAGTGGGGCCCCTCCATACAGTCACTGCAGGTAAGTTCAGAGTAGTGGGGCCCCTCCATACAGTCACTGCAGGTAAGTTGTGGAATAGTGGGGCCCCCCCATACAGTCACTGCAGGTAAGTTGTGGAATAGTGGGGCCCCCCCATACAGTCACTGCAGGTAAGTTGCGGAATAGTGGGGCCCCTCCATACAGTCACTGCAGGTAAGTTCAGAGTAGTGGGGCCCCCCAAAATAGTCACTGTAGGTAAGTCCTGAGAGGAGAACCATCGGTCACACACAGTGAGGAGGACCCGGAGAGGTGACATCATCCAGGAGGCGTGGCGGCAGAGGATCTTCTCCTTCATTCTGGAATGTCATTGGGACTCCTGGCTCTGTCTGTGGATCAGCTCAGCGTAAATCCCCCTCCTCCGCAGCAGTTCATGATGAGTCCCGCTCTGATGGGAAAGAGAAGAGTATAAAGGGGTCTTCATCGGCACCCCACAATCTCACCTTCTTACAGGTTGGGCCCCCTGCAGGTCTATGTGTGACCTTTGACCTTCACCACTTGCCGACTGCGATATGTATACAGTATATACGTTGCAGTGTGCAAGTGGTTTACCGGGATTATGGGTACCCCCTCCCCCTCCCCGGTGTTTCTACAGCTTACCGTTTTTGCCGAGAGACGATCCAGCGGTGCTGCCGGCTGCTCCCATAGGCAATCAAACAGTAGATACCCTTTGATCACCTCTATGGCCTTGGAGGACCCGAGTGACCTCACGTCTGATCCAGGCTGGGAGTAAATTAGTTTTTTTTAAAGCAAAAGATCAAAAAACATTTTTTTTTGTTCTTTTGCTTTAAGGTAGAGGAGAGATTTCGGGTCTTTTTGACCCCCCAGATCTCTCCATAAAGAGGACCTGTCATCATTTGGGATGTTTACATTCCTGGTAATAGGAATAAAAGCGATCAAAAAAAGTGTAAAAAAAACTCAAATAAGAAAAAAATAAAATAAATTTAAAGTGCCCCCATCCTTCCGAGCTCGCACGCAGAATAAAACGCATACGTAAGTCGCGCACGCTTCTGTAAACGGCGTTCACACCACGGATGTGAGGTATCGCCGCGAATATTAGAGCGATAATTCCAGCACTAGACCTCCTCTAACTCCAACCTGTAAAAGGCGTTTAAAGCGTAAAGATTTTTGATTAACGTAGCGTGTCGCCATTTCCACGAGCGGGCGCAATTTTAAAAGCATGACATGTTCCGTATCTATTTACTCGGCGTAACATCATCTTTCACATTTTACGAACGATTGCGGCAAATATTGCATTTTATTTTTTTTCTTAAATCATTAATCATTAACCACTTCACACAAATCGCAGTACCTGTACGTCGGTACTTTGGCGCTAAATAACGATGTTATGGCAGCAGCTAGCTCCATAACCCCCGGTATTTTCGGAACGGCGTGCGTTTCTCTTTAAAGGTAAAAGTGGTCTCTGCAGCGGATTCCCCGCAAGATCACTTTTAATCGGTGGCAGGAGAGGCCCCCCCCCCCCCCCCCCCTCCCGCCGCGCTTTAGTTGTCTCCACCGTTTACCGGAGTCATCAGTAGCGGCGGAAACGACCGCGTCCACTCCGATCACAGCCTGGATGCCGAATGAATGGGGGAAGATGGCCACCGCTCGGCTCCATAGCATTGGAGGGCGGAAGTGACATCAAACGTCACTTCCACCCAATGGTCTTAAAGGGGACTTATTTTTTCTTATTACGTTTAATTTTTTTTTTTATTGCATTGTAAATATGAGATGTGACGTCGTTTTAAATCCCCAGATCTCTCCATAAAGAGGACCTGTCATGCTTTTTTCTATTACGGGATGTTTACATTCCTTCTAATAGGAAGAACAGTGACCAAAATTTTTTTTAATCGGATAGTGTAAAAATAAAAAGGTAAAATAAATAAGAATGTATTTATTTATTTTTTTAAAGTGCCCCGTCCCACCGTGCTCACGCGACGTGAGCGGCGCCCGCATACGAAAACGGTGTTCAAACAACACATGTGAGGTATCGCCGCGATCGTTGGAGCGAGAGCAATAATTCTATCCCTAGACCTCCTCTGTAACTCAAAATTGGTAACCTGTAAAATTTTTTAAACGTCGCCTCTGGAGATTTTTAAGTGCTAAAAAGTTTGTCGCCATTCCACAAGCGGGCGCAATTTTTGAAGCGTGACATGTTGGGTATCAATTTACTCGTGGTAACATTATCTTTCACAATATAGAACAAAATTGAGCTAACTTAACTGTTGTCTTATTTCTTTAACTCAAAAAAAGTGTATTTTCTCCCAAAAAATTTTGCTTGTAAGACCGCTGCGCAAATACGGTGTGACAGAAAGTATTGCAATGACCGCCATTTTATTTTCTAGGGTGTCTGAAAAAAATATATATATATAAATGTTTGGGGGTTCTAAGTAATTTTCTAGCAAAAAAAAAAAAAAAAAGATTTTAACTTGTAAACAAGTGTCAAAAAGAGGTTCGGTCCACCCAAAAATGTAATATCCACTTTTCAGAACCCTCCCCCCCCTCCGGTGTCACATTTGGCACCTTTCAGGGGGGAGGGGGGAGCAGATATCTGTCTAATACAAGTATTTGCTCCCACTTCCTGGCATAGATCACTGCGGTGATCTACGCCACTTCCGGCGCCTACACTGTCCTCCCCCGCTGTATTCTGGGAGACACAGAACACAGCAGAGACCAGAGAGGACGTTCAGCGCGGCTCACGCATGCGCAGTAGGGAACCAGGAAGTGAAGCTGCACGGCTTCACTTCCTGATTCCCTTACCGAGGATGGATGGACAGATCGGCTTCGGCTGCCGACACCGCGGGCTCCCTAGACAGGTAAGTGTCCATATATTAAAAGTCAGCAGCTGCAGTATTTGTAGCTGTTGGCTTTTAATTTTTTTTTTTTTTTCGGCAGACCTCCGCTTTAAGTGGTAAAGTATATTTTTTCCCCCAAAAAATTGCATTTGTAAAACCTCTACGCAATTACTGTGACATGAAAAATTGCAACGATCGCCAGTTTATTCTCTAGGGTCTCTGCTAGAAAAAAAAAAAACATATAATGTTTGGGGGGTTCTAAGTAATTTTCTAGCAAAAAAAATACTGATTGAAACTTGTAAACAAAAAGTGTTCAATGTCTGTCATGTGACTTTGCAATGGCTGCCCTTACGTGGCACTGACACCAATATGAAGCATCATGGGATGGGACGGGGGAGGGGACACCGCTGTGCATGTCTGGTGATGATGAGGACAAAGCATTGGAATTCCTGGCCACTCACCTCAACCACGCGGCCTTTAGACAGGACCACGATGATATCCGCGTCCGCGATGGTGCTCAGCCGATGAGCGATCACCAAGACGGTGCGCCCCGTGGCAGCGCGCTCCAGAGCCAGCTGTACCGTCCTCTCCGACTCCGCGTCCAGAGCGCTCGTAGCTTCGTCCAGAATTAACACCCGCGGGTCTTTTAGAAGGGCGCGAGCAATGGCCACCCTCTGCTTCTGACCTCCGGAGAGGGTCACCCCACGCTCACCTGCCAAGAGAGGAAATGGGCGCCGGTCACCTCTGATGTGTGTTATGAGAAGACGGCCCTCTGTGGACCCGGCTGGTTCCTGGCCGCAGGTACAGCGGGGAAAAAAAGTATTTAGTCACCACCAATTGTGGAAGTTCTCCCACCTGAAAAGATGAGAGAGGCCTGTAATTGTCATCATAGGTAGACCTCAACTATGAGAGACAAAATGTGGAAACAAATCCAATCACATTGTCTGATTTTTGAAAGAATTTATTTGTAAATTATGGTGGAAAATAAGTATTTGGTCTCCTACAAACAAGCGAGATTTCCGTCTCTCACAGACCTCTATCTTCTTCTATAAGAGGCTCCTCTGTCCTCCACTCATTACCTGTATTAATGGCACCTGTTTGAACTTGTTATCAGTATAAAAGACACCTGTCTACAACCCCAAACAGTCACACTCCAAACTCCACTATGGTGAAGACCAAAGAGCTGTCGAAGGACACCAGAAACAAAATTGTAGACCTGCACCAGGCTGGGAAGACTGAATCTGCAATAGGCAAGCAGCTTGGTGTGAAGAAATCTACTGTGGGAGCAATAATTAGAAAATGGAAGACATACAAGACCACTGATAATCTCCCTCCATCTGGGGCTCCACGCAAGATCTCACCCCGTGGGGTCAAAATGATCACAAGAACGGTGAGCAAAAATCCCAGAACCACACGGGGGGACCTAGTGAATGACCCGCAGAGAGCTGGGACCAACGTAACAAAGGCTACCATCAGTAACACACTACGCCGCCAGGGACTCAGATCCTGCAGTGCCAGACGTGTCCCCCTGCTTAAGCCAGTACATTTCCGGGCCCGTCTGAGGTTTACTAGAGAGCATTTGGATGATCCAGAAGAGGATTGGGAGAATGTCATATGGTCAGATGAAACCAAAGTAGAACTGTTTGGTAGAAACACAACTCGTCGTGTTTGGAGGAGAGAGAATGCTGAGTTGCAACCAAAGAACACCATACCTACTGTGAAGCATGGGGGCGAAAACATCATGCTTGGGGGCTGTTTCTCTGCAAAGGGAAAAGGATGACTGATCCGTGTACATGAAGAATGAATGTATTGTGAGATTTTGATTGTATTGTGAGATTTTGATTGTATTGTGAGATTTTGAGTGCAAACCTCCTCCCATCAGCAAGGGCATTGAAGATGAAACGTGGCTGGGTCTTTCAGCATGACAATGATCCCAAACACACCGCCCGGGCAATGAAGGAGAGGCTTCATAAAAAGCATTTCAAGGTCCTGGAGTGGCCTAGCCGGTCTCCAGATCTCAACCCCATAGAAAACCTTTGGAGGGAGTTGAAAGTCCGTGTTGCCCAGCGACAGCCCCAAAACATCACTGCTCTAGAGGAGATCTGCATGGAGGAATGGGCCAACATACCAGCAACAGCGTGTGACAACCTCGTGAAGACTTACAGAAAACGTTTGACCTCTGTCATTGCCAACAAAGGAGATATAACAAAGTATTGAGATGAACTTTTCATATTCACCAAATACTTATTTTCCACCAGAATTTGCAAATAAATTCTTTCAAAAATCAGACAATGTGATTGGATTTGTTTCCACATTTTGTCTCTCATAGTTGAGGTCTACCTATGACGACAATTACAGGCCTCTCTCATCTTTTTAGGTGGGAGAACTTCCACAATTGGTGGTGACTAAATACTTTTTTGCCCCGCTGTAAGTGATACCCGGGGGGAGGGGGGGGTCCAGTATTGCCTACAAGGCTCACCCAGCACGGTGTCGTAGCCATCTGGAAAGTTCCGGATGAAGTCATCAGCGTTTGCCAACTTGGCAGCTTGGAAGACTTCGGCGTCAGAAGCCTCCGGCCTCCCGAAGCGAATATTCTCCAGGACGGATGTGCCAAACAGGACAGGCTCCTGAGGGGGACAAGAATCAGTCAAGACACGGAAAATTTCAGTGTATTCTCCATGCTGCACAGTACAAGGCATGGAAATCCTATGCCAGCCCAACACAGCTCTATGTAACCCATATCCCCCCATAACAGCACATTGTGACCCTCCTTATCACCAAGGTGGGGGTGGGGGATTCATTACATTCTGGTCAGCAGGATGAACCCTCCCCCAATCACCAGGCTTCCTGGACAATGCCCATCTGGGTTTCTATACTACACCCACCGGCCACTTTATTAGGTCCACCCGGTCAATTGCTCGGTAACAAAAATTGCTAATCAGCCAATCACATGCCAAAAACCCAATGCATTTCAGCATCTAGACGTGGTGAGGACGACGTTCTGAAGTTCAAACCAACTTCTGGAAGGATTAGAGCTTCTGTTGGGCTTCATACTACAATTTGGGGCTCCGTTAGATAGATTTTCCCCCACTTCCTGTCTCAATGACACAATGGCTCCACTAGGCAGGAAGTGAGAGTAGCTCTATAACAGTAGCAATGACAGAAGGAAACTGGGGTGGTCTTTGGGGGGGAGGGGGGGCTTCTTCCAGAGGGGATTTACCTTTCACGTCCTGCTGTGACAGGAAGTGACTGGGAAACTCCCCCGATGAGACACATCCCATCCCCCACCCACAACTGGAGAACATTTAGTCTTCTATATACTTGAACTTGTGTGTGATCGGGGCGATGTACCTGATTGATGAATCCAATGACTTCTCCTCTGAGCCATGAAGGGTCCAGAGAGCGAATGTCCACTCCATCCAGCTCCACCGCCCCCCGGACAGGGTCATAGAACCGCTCCAACAGGGCCGCAATGGTGGACTTCCCTGAATCAGAACAAACAGAAACCTTATACAATGTATCAGTGAGGATGAAATGTGAGTACAATGTATCCACTTCCTGAAGATCCGGTGCTGGGGCCAATCAAACGGTCCCTCCGCAGCTCCTCTGTTCCCAGGGGCCCCATATCATCAATGTCTGCAGTGTTCTGTCTGCTCCTACTCTTCTCTGGGGCCCCCAGATGTGCATGGTCTGCTCCTCCTCACCCTATGGGCCCCCAGGTGTGCACTGTCTGCTCCTCCTCACCCTATGGGCACCCAGGTGTGCATGGTCTGCTCCTCCTCACCCTATGGGCACCCAGGTGTGTATGGTCTGCTCCTCCTCACCCTGTGGGCCCCCAGGTGTACATGGTCTGCTCCTCCTCACCCTATGGGCACCCAGGTGTGCATGGTCTGCTCCTCCTCACCCTATGGGCACCCAGGTGTGTATGGTCTGCTCCTCCTCACCCTGTGGGCCCCCAGGTGTACATGGTCTGCTCCTCCTCACCCTATGGGCACCCAGGTGTGTATGGTCTGCTCCTCCTCACCCTATGGGCCCCCAGGTGTGCATGGTCTGCTCCTCCTCATTCTATGGGCCCCAGGTGTGTATGGTCTGCTCCTCCTCACCCTGTGGGCCCCCAGGTGTACATGGTCTGCTCCTCCTCACCCTGTGGGCCCCCAGGTGTGTATGGTCTGCTCCTCCTCACTCTGTGGGCCCCCAGGTGTGCATGGTCTGCTCCTCCTCACTCTATGGGCCCCCAGATGTGCATGGTCTGCTCCTCCTCACTCTGTGGGCCCCCAGGTGTACATGGTCTGCTCCTCCTCACCCTATGGACCCCCAGGTGTACATGGTCTGCTCCTCCTCACTCTATGGGCCCCCAGATGTGCATGGTCTGCTCCTCCTCACCCTGTGGGCCCCTAGGTGTACATGGTCTGCTCCTCCTCACTCTATGGGCCCCCAGATGTGCATGGTCTGCTCCTCCTCACCCTATGGACCCCCAGGTGTACATGGTCTGCTCCTCCTCACCCTATGGGTCCCCAGGTGTGCATGGTCTGCTCCTCCTCACCCTATGGGTCCCCAGGTGTGCATGGTCTGCTCCTCCTCACCCTATGGGTCCCCAGGTGTGCATGGTCTGCTCCTCCTCACCCTATGGGCCCCCAGGTGTGCATGGTCTGCTCCTCCTCACTCTATGGGCCCCCAGGTGTGCATGGTCTGCTCCTCCTCACTCTATGGGCCCCCAGGTGTGCATGGTCTGCTCCTCCTCACTCTATGGGCCCCCAGGTGTACATGGTCTGCTCCTCCTCACCCTATGGGCCCCCAGGTGTGCATGGTCTGCTCCTCCTCACCCTATGGACCCCCAGGTGTACATGGTCTGCTCCTCCTCACCCTATGGGTCCCCAGGTGTGCATGGTCTGCTCCTCCTCACCCTATGGGCCCCCAGGTGTACAAGGTCTGCTCCTCCTCACTCTATGGACCCCCAGGTGTACAAGGTCTGCTCCTCCTCACTCTATGGGCCCCCAGATGTGCATGGTCTGCTCCCCCTCACCCTATGGACCCCCAGGTGTGCATGGTCTGCTCCTCCTCACTCTGTGGGCCCCTAGGTGTGCATGGTCTGCTCCTCCTCACTCTGTGGGCCCCCAGGTGTGCATGGTCTGCTCCTCCTCACTCTATGGGCCCCCAGGTGTGCACGGTCTGCTCCTCCTCACTCTATGGGCCCCCAGGTGTGCATTGTCTGCTCCTCCTCACTCTATGGTCCCCCCGGTGGGCATGGTCTGCTCCTCCTCACTCTATGGGCCCCCAGGTGTGCATGGTCTGCTCCTCCTCACCCTATGGGCCCCCAGATGTGCATGGTCTGCTCCTCCTCACTCTATGCCCCCCCAGGTGTGCATGGTCTGCTCCTCCTCACCCTATGGGCCCCCAGATGTGCATGGTCTGCTCCTCCTCACCCTGTGGGCCCCTAGGTGTACATGGTCTGCTCCTCCTCACTCTATGGGCCCCCAGATGTGCATGGTCTGCTCCTCCTCACTCTGTGGGCCCCCAGGTGTGCATGGTCTGCTCCTCCTCACCCTATGGACCCCCAGGTGTACATGGTCTGCTCCTCCTCACCCTATGGGTCCCCAGGTGTGCATGGTCTGCTCCTCCTCACCCTATGGGTCCCCAGGTGTGCATGGTCTGCTCCTCCTCACCCTATGGGCCCCCAGGTGTGCATGGTCTGCTCCTCCTCACTCTATGGGCCCCCAGGTGTGCATGGTCTGCTCCTCCTCACTCTATGGGCCCCCAGGTGTGCATGGTCTGCTCCTCCTCACTCTATGGGCCCCCAGGTGTACATGGTCTGCTCCTCCTCACCCTATGGGCCCCCAGGTGTGCATGGTCTGCTCCTCCTCACCCTATGGACCCCCAGGTGTACATGGTCTGCTCCTCCTCACCCTATGGGTCCCCAGGTGTGCATGGTCTGCTCCTCCTCACTCTATGGACCCCCAGGTGTACAAGGTCTGCTCCTCCTCACTCTATGGGCCCCCAGATGTGCATGGTCTGCTCCCCCTCACCCTATGGACCCCCAGGTGTGCATGGTCTGCTCCTCCTCACTCTGTGGGCCCCTAGGTGTGTATGGTCTGCTCCTCCTCACTCTGTGGGCCCCCAGGTGTGCATGGTCTGCTCCTCCTCACTCTATGGGCCCCCAGGTGTGCACGGTCTGCTCCTCCTCACTCTATGGGCCCCCAGGTGTGCATTGTCTGCTCCTCCTCACTCTATGGTCCCCCCGGTGGGCATGGTCTGCTCCTCCTCACTCTATGGGCCCCCAGGTGTGCATGGTCTGCTCCTCCTCACCCTATGGGCCCCCAGATGTGCATGGTCTGCTCCTCCTCACTCTATGCCCCCCCCAGGTGTGTATGGTCTGCTCCTCCTCACCCTATGGGCCCCCAGATGTGCATGGTCTGCTCCTCCTCACCCTATGGGCCCCCAGATGTGCATGGTCTGCTCTCCCTCACCCTACGGACCCCCAGCTGTGCACAATCTCCACCTATTCTTCTCCAGGACCCCCAGCTGTGCAGTCTGCTCCTACTCACCCTATGGGCACTCAGCTGTGCATGGTCTGCTCCTGCTCTTCCCGGGGCCCCAACTGTGCACAGCCTGCTCCTGCTCTTCTCCAGGGCCACCAGCTATACAAGGTCTGCTTCTTCTCTTCCCTTTGGCCCCCAGGTGTGTACAGTTTGCTCCTACTCCTCATATGGGCCCTCAGAAGGCAGAGTCTGCTCCAGCCCCTCAGAATGACACTGTCTACTCCAACTCCTTCCTGGGGCCCTCAGCTGTGTACTGCCTGTTTATACTGCTCCCCAAGTCCCCCAGCTGTGTCCCGCTCCTTCCCGGGGCCCCCAGCTGTGCACAGTCAGCTCCCGCTCCTCCCCGGGCCCCCAGCTGTGCACAGTCAGCTCCTGCTCCTCCCCGGGGCCCCCAGCTGTGCACAGTAAGCTCCCGCTCCTCCCTGGGGCCCGCTCTATGCCCAACTGCAAGTAGAGCATCCATTATTTAATAAAATTTACAGTCTATATCTATATTATTCATCTGATACAAAATCTCCAATGATCTCAGGGTAATCCAACATGTCCTCTCACCTCCCCCAGATTGTCCCACGATGGCCACCGTCTTCCCGGAGGGGATGTGAAGGTTAAATCCGTGTAGGACCTCCTGGCCGGGCCGTGTGGGGTAACTGCAGGAGAGGAAGTTGTATGTATGAATATCAGAAACACTTTGTAACTATGGGGTTCACCCAACACAATCCATTCCGGACCCCCTACATGTGTCCGTAGTATAATGACATACTCCATGATGTATATATACACCCAGTATGGAGGGGTCAGGAGGAGACGTGTACTTCAAGGTGTATATGGGGTCACAGATGATTTGGGGGGGGGGGGGTGACAGATGATTTGGGGGTCACACATTACCTGAAGTAGATGTCTCGGAAATGTATCTCCCCTTTGAACGTCGGTAATTTGGAGCCTCCTTTAAGGGGGATCTCCGGCTCCAGACACATGAACTCAAAGACACGCCCTCCAGCGCTGAGACCGCGGACCACCTGACACACAGGAGAGACCCCTATGAGACACAGCGGAGTGATCAACGGGGTCTTCAATACAAGGAAAACCCATGGAGAATAACCAATATTAGAAAACGTTTCTACACCGATCACAGGGCAACCGGAACGTCTGTTATTTCCAATTTAGTTTTGGGATCAACCCCGAGAGGAATTCTCTTCTCTTCCTGTTTTATGTGATATCCATCATCTGGACAGGAAGTGAGGGGACTCTCTGTCCTGGGGACACACAGCAAGGTTCTACACCTTCACTATACTACAGAATGTGTTATTATTGCTGCCTGTGTCCCCACTGTGTGATCGCCCCTCAATTCCTGTGGGATTTCCCCTAATTTCTTAAGGGATTCCCCCCACTCACTGCACAATTTCCATTCAATTCCTGGGGGGGGGGGGGGGTTCCTCATTTCTGGGGGATTTTCCCTAATTTCCTATAGGATTTTCACAGATTCCTGGGAGATTTCCTCTAATTTCTTGAGGGTTACCCCCAATTCCTGTGGGATTTCCATTCATTTCCTGTCAGATTTCCCTCTATCTATTCCTGAAGGATTTACCCTAATTTCTCGGGGGTTCTCCCCATTTTCTACAAGATTTCCCCTCAATTCCTGTGGGATTTCCCCCCAATCCAGTCCTGAGGGGTTTACCCTAATTTCTCAGAGGTTCCTCCATTTCCTGTGGGATTTCCCCTCATATGGTGGGGAGCTCCCCTAATTTCTTGTCATATTTCCCGATTCCTGGGGGATTTACCCTAATTTCTTGAGATTTTCACTCATATTCTGGGGGATTCCCTTTTATTTCTTGTGGGATTTCCTCTAATGTCTGGGGGTTCCCCTCATTTCCTGTAGGATTTCCTTTTGCTTCCAAGGGGATTTCCCCCTCCCCATTTCCTGTGGGACTTCCCCACATATTTCTTTTTTTTGGGGGGGGGGGGGGTTCCGTCATTTCTTGTGGGATTTCTCATAATTACTGGGGGGACTTACTCTAATTTCCCCTCACTTCCTGTGGGATTTCTCCTGATATTTTTAGGGACACCCCCCCCCCATTTTTTGTAGGATTTCCCCTCACTTTCTGTGGTATTTTAACTCATATTCCCTGTTATTCCTTGGAGGTTCATCTCATTTCCTATGGGAATTCCCCAGATTCCTGGGGGGATTTCCCCTCCTTTTTTGAGGGTTCCCCTTATTTGTTGTGGGGTGCCCCCTCATCTTCTGGGAATTTCCCCTCATTTTCTGGGGGTTGCCCCCACATTATCTGGGGATTTCCCCTTATTCCCTGTAGGATTTTTCCTTATTCCCTCCCACCCCATCTCCTTCTGACACCCCTCAAAGAGACAGGAAGAAAAGAAGGAGTCTCTCATTTGGGGGTCACAGATACTGACCCTTCCCCCCACTCTGCCCAGGACTGAAGAAGGAAAGCCTTCTGATTGGAGTTGGAATTTAATGATCCCAACATTTACTTCAGCTTTCCTCTCATATTGTGGGGGGTTCCCCTCATTTCCTGTCAGATTTCCAGATTCCTGGAGAATTTACCCTAATTTCTGGGGATTTTCACTTAATTCCGGGGGGATTATTCCATTTATTTCTTGTGGGATTTCCTCAAATTGCTTCGGGTTCCCCTAATTTCCAGCAGGAGTTCCCCTAGATTCCAGGGGAATTGCCAATCATTTCTTGGGGTTCCCCCCATTTCCTGTGGGACTTCCCCAATTCCTGGAAGATTTCCCTAATTTCTTGGGATTTCCTTTCATGTGTCTCCCATTTGAGGGACACAGATACTGACCCTTCCCCCACTTCACTCAGGACTGAAGAAAAGCCTTCTGACTGGAGTTGGACTTTAATGATCCCAACATTTACTTTACATTTCCTGTCAGACTTCCCCTGATTCCTGGGGGGATTTACCCAAATTTCTTGGGATCTTCCTTCAATTCCAGGGGGAATTCCCTTAATTTCTTGTGGGATTTCCTCTAATTGCTTCAGGTTCCCCTCATTTCCTGCAGGATTTCCCCTAGATTCCAGGGGGATTGCCCCTCATTTCTTAGGGTCCCCCCCCCCCCCCCATTTCCTGTGGAACCTCCTCCAATTACCGGGGGATGTATTTCTTGGGATTTACCCTCAACTCTTGTGGTATTTCCTCTCACTTCGTGTGGGACTTCTCATTATTTGAGGTGTCCCCCCCCCCCCCCATTTTTCTGTAGGATTTTCCCCTCACTTTCTGTGGGATTTCAACTCACTATTTGGGGGTTACCTTTATTCCTGTGGGATTTCCCCAATTCCTGGGAAGATTTACCCTAAATTCTTTGTTCCCCTAATTTTTTGAGCGATTGTCCCTAATTCCTTGGGGGTTTCATCTCAGTTCCTGTGAGATTTCCCCATATTCTTGGGGGATTGCCCTCATTTCCTGTGGAAATTCCCCAGCTTCATTTCCCGGGGGGTTGCCCCCACATTATCTGGGGATTTCCCTTTACTTCCTGTAGGATTTTCCCTTATTTCCCCCATCTTCTTCTGACACCTCTCAAAGAGACAGAAGAAAAACCTTCTGACTGGAGTTGGACTTTAATGATCCCAACATTTACTTCGACTTTCTGGCGTCACTCACCTGGCCGAACAGAACCGACATGTTGGCCATGGACCTGAGGGAGAGGAAAGGGAGAATCAGGGGGAACGTTCTACAAATACGACCCCCCCACTTCCTGGCCGGAGAACTGACCTCTGCACAGTCTGAGACGCCACCAGGAAGGACATGAGATCACCGGCTGAGAGCTCATTCCCGGCCATCAGAGACCCGCCGGCAAAGATGGTTCCCAGGACAATACCTGCAGAGAAAACCCAGAGGGTCCGTACCAAGAAATCACAGACGTCAGAGAGAGATAGAGAGGGGAGAGAGAAGCCTGGGAACCCAACACGGGGTATACACAACAGAGCACACCCCACATACAACCTTACACGGAGTATACACACCCCACATACAACCTTACACGGGGTATACACACCCCACATACAACCTTACACGGAGTATACACACCCCACATACAACCTTACACGGAGTATACACACCCCACATACAACCTTACACGGAGTATACACACCCCACATACAACCTTACACGGAGTATACACACCCCACATACAACCTTACACGGAGTATACACATCACACATACAACCTTACACAGAGTATACACATCACACATACAACCTTACACGGAGTATACACATCACACATACAACCTTAGACGGGGTATACACAGCACACATACAACCTTACACAGAGTATACACATCACACATACAACCTTACACGGAGTATACACATCACACATACAACCTTACACAGAGTATACACAGCAGACATACAACCTTTCACGGGGTATACACAGCACACCCCACATACAACCTTACACGGGGTATACACAGCACACCCCACATACAACCTTACATGGAGTATACACATCACACATACAACCTTACACGGGGTATACACAGCACACATACAACCTTACACGGGGTATACACAGCACACATACAACCTTACACGGAGTATACACATCACACATACAACCTTACACGGAGTATACACAGCACACCTCACATACAACCTTACACGGGGTATACACAGCACACATACAACCTTACATGAGGTATACACAGCACACCCCACATACAACCTTACACGGAGTATACACAGCACACCCCACATACAACCTTACACGGGGTATACACAGCACACCCCACATACAACCTTACACGGGGGTATACACAGCTCACATACAACCTTACACGGGGTATACACAACACACATACAACCTTACACGGGGTATACACAACACACATACAACCTTACATGGGGTATACACAACACACATACAACCTTACATGAGGTATAAACACCCCACATACAACCTTACATGGGGTATACACAGCACACATACAACCTTACACGGGGTATACACATCACACATACAACCTTACACGGGGTATACACAGCACACATACAACCTTACACGGGGTATACACAGCACACATACAACCTTACACGGGGTATACACAGCACACATACAACCTTACACGGGGTATACACAACACACATACAACCTTACACGGGGTATACACAGCACACATACAACCTTACATGAGGTATAAACACCCCACATACAACCTTACATGGGGTATACACAGCACACATACAACCTTACACGGGGTATACACAGCACACATACAACCTTACACGGGGTATACACAACACACATACAACCTTACACGGGGTATACACAACACACATACAACCTTACACGGGGTATACACAGCACACATACAACCTTACACGGGGTATACACAGCACACATACAACCTTACACGGGGTATACACAGCACACATACAACCTTACACGGGGTATACACAGCACATATACAACCTTACACGGGGTATACACAGCACACATACAACCTTACACGGGGTATACACAGCACACATACAACCTTACACGGGGTATACACAGCACACATACAACCTTACACGGGGTATACACAACACACATACAACCTTACACGGGGTATACACAGCACATATACAACCTTACACGGGGTATACACAGCACACCCCACATACAACCTTACACGGGGTATACACAGCACACCCCACATACAACCTTACACGGGGTATACACATCACACCTCACACAGACAGAGTATATACTATAAATAAAGCATATGGAGACAGAGAGGAAAGTGCTGGCGTATTATTTACAGTTGAGGGCGACGTTGGAGAGTCCCTGGAAAAATGCGATCCCGATCCCCAGAACCTCATTCATCTGGGCCGATCGATCCACTTCCATGGAGTACAACCTGGGGACAAGATTTCACTTTACATTCCGGAGACATCACACACACAGTATACGGAATTATCCAATCAGAAAATGATGATTTACTCTCCGTGCCACATCCCTGATGCATCAAAACTATCACAATAGGAAGGGTATGAGACTTTCAGGGAACAGCAAATTTTGGTCAAATCAAATTTATTCAAAATTGATAAGATGCAAGCAAAGTTCAATTCATATAACAATAGATTGCAATCAAATATAATTGTGTATAAAACCAATCGATTTCAATACTGTAGAAATGCACATGATAGTCTGTACAGCTTGACGCGTTTCTTGGACAAAGTCCTCTTCGTCAGGACAGACTTTCTATACATGCCAGCTAGATAGAGTAATGCCTGCTCTAGGGAGTCGGGAGGGTCCCAGGTAGAGGCAGCTCCACCCTACAGACAGGAGGCCTGGTCTAGGAGGTCGGGAGGGTCCTAGTAGGAGACGGCTCCACCCTACAGACAGGAGGCCTGGTCTAGGGGGTCGGAGGAGTCCCAGGTGGAGACGGCTCTACCCTACAGATGGGAGGCCTGATCTAGGAGGTCGGGAGGGTCCCAGGTGGAGACGGCTCCACCCTACAGATGGGAGGCCTGGTCTAGGAGGTCAGGAGGGTCCCAGGTGGAGACCGCTCCACCCTACAGATGAGAGGCCTGGTCTAGGTCGGGAGGGTCCCAGGTGGAGACGGCTCTACCCTACAGATGGGAGGCCTGATCTAGGAGGTCGGGAGGGTCCCAGGTGGAGACAGCTCCACCCTACAGATGGGAGGCCTGGTCTAGGGGGTCAGGAGGGTCCCAGGTGGAGACCGCTCCACCCTACAGATGGGAGGCCTGGTCTAGGTCGGGAGGGTCCCAGGTGGAGACGGCTCCACCCTACAGACAGGAGGCCTGGTCTAGGAGGTCGGGAGGGTGCCAGGTGGAGACGGCTCCATCCTACAGATGGGAGGCCTGGTCTAGGAGGTCGGGAGGGTCCCAGGTAGAGATGGCTCCACCCCACAGATGGGAGGCCTGGTCTAGGAGGTCAGGAGGGTCCCAGGTGGAGATGGCTCCCCCCTACAGACGGGAGGCCTGGTCTAAGGAGTCGGAAGGGTCCCAGGTGGAGACAATTCCACCCTACAGATGGGAGGCCTGGTCTAGGAGGTCGGGAGGGTCCCAGGTGGAGACGGCTCCACCCTACAGACAGGAGGCCTGGTCTAGGTCGTCAGGAGGGTCCCAGGTGTAGATAGCTCCATCCTACAGATAGGAGGCCTGGTCTAGGAGGTCGGGAGGGTCCCAGGTGGAGACGGCTTCACCCTACAGACGGGAGGCCTGGTCTAAGGAGTCGGAAGGGTCCCAGTAGGAGACTGCTCCACCCTACAGACGGAAGGCCTGGTCTAGGAGGTCGGGAGGGTCCCAAATGGAGACAGCTCCACCCTACAGACGGAAAGGCCTGGTCTAGGAGGTCGGGAGGGTCTCAGGTGGAGATAGCTCCACCCTACAGACAGGAGGCCTGGTCTAGGAGGTCGGGAGGGTCCCAGGTGGAAACGGCTCCACCCTACAGACAGGAGGCCTGGTCTAGGAGGTCGGGAGGGTGCCAGGTGGAGACGGCTCTATCCTACAGATGGGAGGCCTGGTCTAGGAGGTTGGGAGGGTCCCAGGTAGAGATGGCTCCACCCCACAGATGGGAGGCCTGGTCTAGGAGGTCAGGAGGGTCCCAGGTGGAGATGGCTCCCCCCTACAGACGGGAGGCCTGGTCTAAGGAGTCGGAAGGGTCCCAGGTGGAGACAATTCCACCCTACAGATGGGAGGCCTGGTCTAGGAGGTCGGGAGGGTCCCAGGTGGAGACGGCTCCACCCTACAGACAGGAGGCCTGGTCTAGGTCGTCAGGAGGGTCCCAGGTGTAGATAGCTCCATCCTACAGATAGGAGGCCTGGTCTAGGAGGTCGGGAGGGTCCCAGGTGGAGACGGCTTCACCCTACAGACGGGAGGCCTGGTCTAAGGAGTCGGAAGGGTCCCAGTAGGAGACTGCTCCACCCTACAGACGGAAGGCCTGGTCTAGGAGGTCGGGAGGGTCCCAAATGGAGACAGCTCCACCCTACAGACGGAAAGGCCTGGTCTAGGAGGTCGGGAGGGTCTCAGGTGGAGATAGCTCCACCCTACAGACAGGAGGCCTGGTCTAGGAGGTCGGGAGGGTCCCAGGTGGAAACGGCTCCACCCTACAGACAGGAGGCCTGGTCTAGGAGGTCGGGAGGGTGCCAGGTGGAGACGGCTCTATCCTACAGATGGGAGGCCTGGTCTAGGAGGTTGGGAGGGTCCCAGGTAGAGATGGCTCCACCCCACAGATGGGAGGCCTGGTCTAGGAGGTCAGGAGGGTCCCAGGTGGAGATGGCTCCACCCTACAGACGTGAGGCCTGGTCTAAGGAGTCGGAAGGGTCCCAGGTGGAGACAATTCCACCCTACAGATGGGAGGCCTGGTCTAGGAGGTCGGGAGGGTCCCAGGTGGAGACGGCTCCACCCTACAGACAGGAGGCCTGGTCTAGGAGGTCAGGAGGGTCCCAGGTGTAGATAGCTCCATCCTACAGATAGGAGGCCTGGTCTAGGAGGTCGGGAGGGTCCCAGGTGGAGACGGCTTCACCCTACAGACGGGAGGCCTGGTCTAAGGAGTCGGAAGGGTCCCAGTAGGAGACTGCTCCACCCTACAGACGGAAGGCCTGGTCTAGGGGGTCGGGAGGGTCCCAAATGGAGACAGCTCCACCCTACAGACGGAAAGGCCTGGTCTAGGAGGTCGGGAGGGTCTCAGGTGGAGATAGCTCCACCCTACAGACAGGAGGCCTGGTCTAGGAGGTCGGGAGGGTCCCAGGTGGAAACGGCTCCACCCTACAGACTGAAGGCCTGGTCTAGGAGGTCGGGAGGGTCTCAGGTGGAGATGGCTCCACCCTACAGACAGGAGGCCTGATCTAGGAGGTCGGGAGGGTCCCAGGTGGAGATGGCTCCACCCTACAGACAGGAGGCCTGGTCTAGGAGGTCAGGAGGGTACCAGGGGGAGACGGCTCTACCCTACAGACGGGAGGCCTGGTCTAAGGAGGTCAGGAGGGTACCAGGGGGAGACGGCTCCACCCTACAGACTGAAGGCCTGGTCTAGGAGGTCGGGAGGGTCTCAGGTGGAGATGGCTCCACACTACAGACAGGAGGCCTGGTCTAGGAGGTCGGGAGGATCCCAGGTGGAGACGGCTCCAGAAGAAAGAGACAGGAGGTCTCTAGAAGTCTAAGGTTGCAGGTGGCAGTCTGAGCATGTGTGTCTGCAGGAGGCAGATGTGGCCCGCGATCGAGCAGCACGAAGCTGAGCAAATAAGCTCCACGAGGGAGTTTGATTAAGTAACTGTGAGTAAGCAAGGAGGCTAAATTGTGTGTATACAGTGATGGTGGAACCCCCTGCGAGGGAAGATTACTGTTTGAACTTTCTTTTCTGTTCCTTTAATAAAAGTGGGCTGCCATGCCCTTATAAAGAGTCTGGTGTGGCACGTTTTCTGGAAAAATGCATGCGCCACTTGAACCTAATCACCCCGATATCTTACAATTGGTGGAGGATGCGGGCACAGATGGCGCAGGTCCAGATCCTCGCCTGACAGAAACCGTGAGTGTCAAGAGACTGTGTGTGTTGCTATTGCTGTGTGAGGCGAAGTGATGTGTCTCAGCCTTAAGGAGACACCAAAAATTCTTCTGAAGGAACGGTGTTTCTTTTACTACAAGAATGCATGCTGTTACCCGTAGCAACAAAGCCAAGGTCAATCGTGAGACCTATGGTGGAATAATCCTGATGAGAGTCCTGGCTGGTGGGCTCAAGAGAAACCCTTAAAACCAGTTAGAGAGTGCTGGAGAAGTTCTGCAGGGAGAGTGCGGTCTCCCATAGCAACCAGTGAAGTGTCGTCTGGATGGTGGGGCTGCTATGAAGAGGTGGCTCACTATTCCCACAAGGAGGGCTGGGAGGCCTGAGAGTCTTTCATTTCACCCTGTGACCGCATAGGTAAGTACAGCTGGAGAGAACAACCGGCTCACCGGAAGTTCAAGAGGAGATCGGTTGCCCGTAGCAACGGCTGTGATTTAAAGTCTGCAGACTGGGTGAGAAAGGCTGACTATGTGATGGAAGTGGAAGTGACCCCAAACGGGAGATCCCCTGTTTGTGCCTCGCTGCAGTGCTCTGTTCAGTGGGGAGGAAAGGGTTAAATCTAAAGCTGATAACCTGCTGCTTAACCACTTAAGGACTGGCCTATTTTTCAGACTTGTTGTTTACAAGTTAAAATCATTTTTTTTTCTGCTAGAAAATTGCTTAGAAAAAAAATATATTTTTTTGGGGGGGGGGTTCTAACACCCTAGAGAATAAAATGGCAGTCGTTGCAATACTTTCTGTCACACCGTATAAAAAGCGCACTTTTTTGGGAAAAAAAATTAACTTTTTTGAATTAAACAATAAGACAACATTAAAGTTAGCCCAATTTTTTTTCAAATTGTGAAAGATACTGTTACACTGAGTAAATTGATGTCAACAGTGCACCCGCTCGTGGAAACGGCGACAAACTTTTACCCTTAAAAATCTCCATAGATGACGTTTAAAATTTTTTTCAGGTTACCAGTTTTGAGTCACCGAGGAGGTCTAGGGCTAGAATTATTGCTCTCGCTCTACCGATCGCGGTGATACCTCACATGTGTGGTTTGAACACTGTTTTCATATGCGGGCGCCGCTCACGTATGCATTCGCTGCTGCGCGCGAGCTCGGCGGTACGGGGTGCGTTTAAAAATTTGTTTTTTTTTCTTATTTAATTTACCTTTTAATTTTATTTTTTACACTGTTCTTTAAAAAAAAAAATAAATGTGTCACTTTTATTCCTATTAGAAGGAATGTAAACATCTCTTGTAATAGAAAAAATCATGACAGGTCCTCTTATATATGAGATCTGGGGGGTCACATGACTTCACATCTCATATTTACACTAAAATACAATTTAAAATAAAAAGGAAAAATGTAAATGTCGTTTAAAAAAAAAATAAAGTAAAATAAAATGTTGCTTTAAGAGCGGGGGGGGGGGGGGGGGGGGGCATCTTCCTCTCACTGTCAGGGGAAAAGATGCGACCGGCGGATCCGGTAATTGGCGGAGACGATCGGAGCGCAGTGGGGGGGCCCCCTGATAAAAGTGATCTTGCGGTGAATCCGCCACTGAGACCACTTTTATCTGAAAGCGGACCGCCCGCCGGTGAAGAGGATATGGGGGGTTATAGTAGCATTCTGTTGCCATAACAACGCTATTCCCCTTCAAACAGCGGAGGAGGGGCCAAACTGGTCAGAACCGGGTACCGCCCCCCTAATCTGCAATGTGACAATGAGAGCCGCCATGTGATTGGATGATTGGAGAACTCACACACTCTCCACAATGAGAGCCGGGATGTGATTGGATGATTGGAGAACTCACACACTCTTCACAATGAGAGCCGGGATGTGATTGGATGATTGGAGAACTCACACACTCTCCACAATGAGAGCCGGGATGTGATTGGATGATTGGAGAACTCACACACTCTCCACAATGAGAGCCGGGATGTGATTGGATGATTGGAGAACTCACACACTCTCCACAATGAGAGCCAGGATGTGATTGGATGATTGGAGAACTCACACACTCTCCACAATGAGAGCCGCCATGTGATTGGATGATTGGAGAACTCACACACTCTCCACAATGAGAGCCGGGATGTGATTGGATGATTGGAGAACTCACACACTCTTCACAATGAGAGCCGGGATGTGATTGGATGATAGGAGAACTCACACACTCTCCACAATGAGAGCCGGGATGTGATTGGATGATAGGAGAACTCACACACTCTCCACAATGAGAGCCGGGATGTGATTGGAGAACTCACACACTCTCCACAATGAGAGCCGGGATGTGATTGGATGATTGGAGAACTCACACACTCTCCACAATGAGAGCCGGGATGTGATTGGATGATTGGAGAACTCACACACTCTCCACACTGAGAGCCGGGATGTGATTGGATGATTGGAGAACTCACACACTCTCCACACTGAAAGCCGGGATGTGATTGGATGATTGGAGAACTCACACACTCTCCACAATGAGAGCCGGGATGTGATTGGAGAACTCACACACTCTCCACACCGAGAGCCGCCATGTGATTGGATGATTGGAGAACTCAGACTGAATATAAAGGGAACACTCACTCCACCTCTCTGTCTTCCATAGCGAACGCTCTGACCGTCCGTACGTTCCCCAGAGCCTCGTCTGCAACTCCAGTGGCTTTGGCAATCTGAATAAAGGAAACAGATCACATGACTGGAGGGGTGGAGAGGAGGAGAGAGATCACATGACTGGAGGGGTGGAGAGGAGGAGAGAGATCACATGACTGGAGGGGTGGAGAGGAGGAGAGAGATCACATGACTGGAGGGGCGGAGAGAGATCACATGACTGGAGGGGTGGAGAGGAGGAGAGAGATCACATGACTGGAGGGGTGGAGAGGAGGAGAGAGATCACATGACTGGAGGGGTGGAGAGGAGGAGAGAGATCACATGACTGGAGGGGTGGAGAGGAGGAAAAAGATCACATGACTGGAGGGGTGGAGAGGAGGAAAAAAGATCACATGACTGGAGGGGTGGAGAGGAGGAGAGAGATCACATGACTGGAGGGGTGGAGAGGAGGAGAGAGATCACATGACTGGAGAGATGGAGAAGAGGAGAGAGATCACATGACTGGAGAGATGGAGAGGAGGAGAGAGATCACATGACTGGAGGGGTGGAGAGGAGGAGAGAGATCACATGACTGGAGTGGTGGAGAGGAGGAGCGAGAGATCACATGACTGGAGGGATGGAGAGAGATCACATGACTGAAGAGATGGAGAGGAGGAGAGAGATCACATGACTGGAGGGATGGAGAGGAGGAGAGAGATCACATGACTGGAGGGATGGAGAGGAGGAGAGAGATCACATGAATGGAGGAATGGAGAGGAGGAGAGAGATCACATGACTGTAGGGATAGAGAGGAGGAGAGAGATCACATGACTGGAGAGATGGAGAGGAGGAGAGAGATCACATGACTGGAGGGGTGGAGAGGAGGAGAGAGATCACATGACTGGAGGGATGGAGAGGAGGAGAGAGATCACATGACTGGAGGGATGGAGAGGAGGAGAGAGATCACATGACTGGAGAGATGGAGAGGAGGAGAGAGATCACATGACTGGAGGGATGGAGAGGAGGAGAGAGATCACATGACTGGAGGGATGGAGAGGAGGAGAGAGATCACATGACTGGAGGGATGGAGAGGAGGAGAGAGATCACATGACTGGAGAGATGGAGAGGAGGAGAGAGATCACATGACTGGAGAGATGGAGAGGAGGAGAGAGATCACATGACTGGAGGGATGGAGAGGAGGAGAGAGATCACATGAATGGAGGGATAGAGAGGAGGAGAGAGATCACATGACTGGAGGGGTGGAGAGGAGGAGAGAGATCACATGACTGGAGCGATGGAGAGGAGGAGAGAGATCACATGACTGGAGGGATGGAGAGGAGGAGAGAGATCACATGACTGGAGGGATGGAGAGGAGGAGAGAGATCACATGACTGGAGAGGTGGAGAGGAGGAGAGAGATCACATGACTGGAGAGATGGAGAGGAGGAGAGAGATCACATGACTGGAGGGGTGGAGAGGAGGAGAGAGATCACATGACTGGAGAGATGGAGAGGAGGAGAGAGATCACATGACTGGAGGGGTGGAGAGGAGGAGAGAGATCACATGAATGGAGGGATAGAGAGGAGGAGAGAGATCACATGACTGGAGAGATGGAGAGGAGGAGAGAGATCACATGACTGGAGAGATGGAGAGGAGGAGAGAGATCACATGACTGGAGAGATGGAGAGGAGGAGAGAGATCACATGAATGGAGGGATAGAGAGGAGGAGAGAGATCACATGACTGGAGGGATGGAGAGGAGGAGAGAGATCACATGACTGGAGGGATGGAGAGGAGGGAGATCACATGACTGGAGAGATGGAGAGGAGGAGAGAGATCACATGACTGGAGAGATGGAGAGGAGGAGAGAGATCACATGACTGGAGGGATGGAGAGGAGGAGAGAGATCACATGACTGGAGGGATGGAGAGGAGGAGAGAGATCACATGACTGGAGGGATGGAGAGGAGGAGAGAGATCACATGAATGGAGTGATAGAGAGGAGGAGAGAGATCACATGACTGGAGGGATGGAGAGGAGGAGAGAGATCACATGACTGGAGGGGTGGAGAGGAGGAGAGAGATCACATGACTGGAGGGATGGAGAGGAGGAGAGAGATCACATGACTGGAGAGATGGAGAGGAGGAGAGAGATCACATGACTGGAGGGGTGGAGAGGAGGAGAGAGATCACATGACTGGAGAGATGGAGAGGAGGAGAGAGATCACATGACTGGAGGGATGGAGAGGAGGAGAGAGATCACATGACTGGAGGGATGGAGAGGAGGAGAGAGATCACATGACTGGAGGGGTGGAGAGGAGGAGAGAGATCACATGACTGGAGAGATGGAGAGGAGGAGAGAGATCACATGACTGGAGGGATGGAGAGGAGGAGAGAGATCACATGACTGGAGGGATGGAGAGGAGGAGAGAGATCACATGACTGGAGAGATGGAGAGGAGGAGAGAGATCACATGACTGGAGAGGAGGAGAGAGATCACATGACTGGAGAGGAGGAGAGAGATCACATGACTGGAGAGGAGGAGAGAGATCACATGACTGGAGAGATGGAGAGGAGGAGAGAGATCACATGACTGGAGGGGTGGACAGGAGGAGAGAGATCACATGACTGGAGGGATGGAGAGGAGGAGAGAGATCACATGACTTGAGGGATGGAGAGGAGGAGAGAGATCACATGACTGGAGAGATGGAGAGGAGGAGAGAGATCACATGACTGGAGAGGAGAGAGATCACATGACTGGAGGGATGGAGAGGAGGAGAGAGATCACATGACTGGAGAGATGGAGAGGAGGAGAGAGATCACATGACTGGAGGGGTGGAGAGGAGGAGAGAGATCACATGACTGGAGGGGTGGAGAGGAGGAGAGAGATCACATGACTGGAGGGATGGAGAGGAGGAGAGAGATCACATGACTGGATTGGTGGAGAGGAGGAGAGAGATCACATGACTGGAGAGATGGAGAGGAGAGAGATCACATGACTGGAGAGGAGGAGAGAGATCACATGACTGGAGAGGAGGAGAGAGATCACATGACTGGAGGGATAGAGAGGAGGAGAGAGATCACATGACTGGAGAGATGGAGAGGAGGAGAGAGATCACATGACTGGAGGGGTGGAGAGGAGGAGAGAGATCACATGACTGGAGGGATGGAGAGGAGGAGAGAGATCACATGACTGGATTGGTGGAGAGGAGGAGAGAGATCACATGACTGGAGGGGTGGAGAGGAGGAGAGAGATCACATGACTGGAGGGATGGAGAGGAGGAAAGAGATCACATGACTGGAGAGATGGAGAGGAGGAGAGAGATCACATGACTGGAGAGGTGGAGAGGAGGAGAGAGATCACATGACTGGAGAGATGGAGAGGAGGAGAGAGATCACATGACTGGATTGGTGGAGAGGAGGAGAGAGATCACATGACTGGAGAGATGGAGAGGAGAGAGATCACATGACTGGAGAGGAGGAGAGAGATCACATGACTGGAGAGGAGGAGAGAGATCACATGACTGGAGGGATAGAGAGGAGGAGAGAGATCACATGACTGGAGAGATGGAGAGGAGGAGAGAGATCACATGACTGGAGGGGTGGAGAGAGGAGAGAGATCACATGACTGGAGGGATGGAGAGGAGGAGAGAGATCACATGACTGGATTGGTGGAGAGGAGGAGAGAGATCACATGACTGGAGGGGTGGAGAGGAGGAAAGAGATCACATGACTGGAGAGATGGAGAGGAACACAATATGGCGCCCCCACCTGGGGGTACGCAGAATGCGGGGGGGGGGGGGTCTTACCTGCTCCTGGGCACGGCGCGATAATCTGCGCAGGAAGGAGCCAATCAGGGCCCCGGCCCCCACCAACACGGGCATCACTACCACCAGCAGGCCGGTCAGCTTGGGAGAGATGTAATAGAGGGACACAAAGCAGCCCAAAGTCTGAGTGCTGTTCCTGAGACCCTGCGGAGAATTACGGGACGGGTCACCCCAAATATGACGAGACCACCCAACAGTCACCCCCAATGTATGATAAATAAGAATCCCATGAAGGACAATCTACACACCCCACCCCCGACCCTTCTACCTGTACAGGTGCCACCTGCCCCATACAAACCCAACAGAATACAGACCCCACCCCCGATCCTTCTACCTGTACAGGTGCCACCAGCCCCATACAGGCCCAACAGAATACAGACCCCACCCCCGACCCTTATACCTGTACAGGTGCCCCCTTCCCCCATACAAACCCAACAGAATACAGACCCCACCCCCGACCCCTCTACCTGTACAGGTGCCCCCTTCCCCCATACAAACCCAACAGAATACAGACCCCGCCCCTGACCCCTCTACCTGTACAGGTGCCACCAGCCCCATACAAACCCAACAGAATACAGACCCCGCCCCCGACCCCTCTACCTGTACAGGTGCCACCAGCCCCATACAAACCCAACAGAATACAGACCCCGCCCCCGACCCCTCTACCTGTACAGGTGCCACCAGCCCCATACAAACCCAACAGAATACAGACCCCACCCCCGACCCTTCTACCTGTACAGGTACCACCAGCCCCATACAAACCCAACAGAATACAGACCCCACCCCCGATCCTTCTACCTGTACAGGTGCCACCAGCCCCATACAAACCCAACAGAATACAGACCCCACCCCCTGACCCTTCTACCTGCACAGGTGCCACCTGCCCCATACAGGCCCAACAGAATACAGACCCCACCCCCGACCCCTCTACCTGTACAGGTGCCCCCTTCCCCCATACAAACCCAACAGAATACAGACCCCACCCCCGACCCCTCTACCTGTACAGGTGCCACCTGCCCCCATACAAACCCAACAGAATACAGACCCCCACCCCGACCCTTCTACCTGTACAGGTGCCACCTACCCCATACAAACCCAACAGAATACAGACCCCACCCCCGATCCTTCTACCTGTACAGGTGCCACCTGCCCCATACAAACCCAACAGAATACAGACCCCCACCCCCGACCCCTCTACCTGTACAGGTGCCACCTGCCCCATACAGGCCCAACAGAATACAGACCCCACCCCCGACCCTTCTACCTGTACAGGTGCCACCTGCCCCATACAGGCCCAACAGAATACAGACCCCACCCCCGACCCCTCTACCTGTACAGGTGCCACCTACCCCATACAAACCCAACAGAATATAGACCCCACCCCCGACCCCTCTACCTGTACAGGTGCCACCTGCCCCATACAAACCCAACAGAATACAGACCCCTCCCCTGACCCCTCTACCTGTACAGGTGCCACCTGCCCCATACAAACCCAACAGAATACAGACCCCCACCCCCGACCCCTCTACCTGTACAGGTGCCACCTGCCCCATACAGGCCCAACAGAATACAGACCCCACCCCCGACCCCTCTACCTGTACAGGTGCCACCTGCCCCATACAAACCCAACAGAATATAGACCCCACCCCCGACCCCTCTACCTGTACAGGTGCCACCTGCCCCATACAAACCCAACAGAATACAGACCCCTCCCCTGACCCCTCTACCTGTACAGGTGCCACCTGCCCCATACAAACCCAATAGAATACAGACCCCCACCCCCGACCCCTCTACCTGTACAGGTGCCACCTGCCCCATACAAACCCAAAAGAATACAGACCCCCACCCCCGACCCCTCTACCTGTACAGGTGCCACCTGCCCCATACAAACCCAAAAGAATACAGACCCCCACCCCCGACCCCTCTACCTGTACAGGTGCCACCTGCCCCATACAAACCCAACAGAATACAGACCCCTCCCCCGACCCCTCTACCTGTACAGGTGCCACCTGCCCCATACAAACCCAACAGAATACAGACCCCTCCCCCGACCCTTCTACCTGTACAGGTGTCACCAGCCCCATACAAACCCAACAGAATACAGACCCCACCCCCGACCCTTCTACCTGTACAGGTGCCACCGGCCCCATACAAACCCAACAGAATACAGACCCCACCCCCGATCCTTCTACCTGTACAGGTGCCACCGGCCCCATACAAACCCAACAGAATACAGACCCCACCCCCGATCCTTCTACCTGTACAGGTGCCACCTGCCCCATACAAACCCAACAGAATACAGACCCCACCCCCGACCCTTCTATCTGTACAGGTGCCACCTGCCCCATACAAACCCAACAGAATACAGACCCCCACCCCCGACCCCTCTACCTGTACAGGTGCCACCTGCCCCATACAGGCCCAACAGAATACAGACCCCACCCCCGACCCCTCTACCTGTACAGGTGCCACCTGCCCCATACAAACCCAACAGAATATAGACCCCACCCCCGACCCCTCTACCTGTACAGGTGCCACCTGCCCCATACAAACCCAACAGAATACAGACCCCTCCCCTGACCCCTCTACCTGTACAGGTGCCACCTGCCCTATACAAACCCAATAGAATACAGACCCCCACCCCCGACCCCTCTACCTGTACAGGTGCCACCTGCCCCATACAAACCCAAAAGAATACAGACCCCCACCCCCGACCCCTCTACCTGTACAGGTGCCACCTGCCCCATACAAACCCAAAAGAATACAGACCCCCACCCCCGACCCCTCTACCTGTACAGGTGCCACCTGCCCCATACAGGCCCAACAGAATACAGACCCCACCCCCGACCCCTCTACCTGTACAGGTGCCACCTGCCCCATACAAACCCAACAGAATACAGACCCCTCCCCCGACCCCTCTACCTGTACAGGTGCCACCTGCCCCATACAAACCCAACAGAATACAGACCCCTCCCCCGACCCTTCTACCTGTACAGGTGTCACCAGCCCCATACAAACCCAACAGAATACAGACCCCACCCCCGACCCTTCTACCTGTACAGGTGCCACCGGCCCCATACAAACCCAACAGAATACAGACCCCACCCCCGATCCTTCTACCTGTACAGGTGCCACCTGCCCCATACAAACCCAACATAATACAGACCCCACCCACGACCCTTATACCTGGTCTAGGAGGTCAGGAGGGTCCCAGGTGGAAACGGCTCCACCCTACAGACTGAAGGCCTGGTCTAGGAGGTCGGGAGGGTCTCAGGTGGTGATGGCTCCACACTACAGACAGGAGGCCTGGTCTAGGAGTTCGGGAGGATCCCAGGTGGAGACGGCTCCACCCTACAGACTGAAGGCCTGGTCTAGGAGGTCGGGAGGGTCTCAGGTGGAGATGGCTCCACACTACAGACAGGAGGCCTGGTCTAGGAGTTCGGGAGGATCCCAGGTGGAGACGGCTCCAGAAGAAAGAGACAGGAGGTCTCTAGAAGTCTAAGGTTGCAGGTGGCAGTCTGAGCATGTGTGTCTGCAGGAGGCAGATGTGGCCCGCGATCGAGCAGCACGAAGCTGAGCAAATAAGCTCCACGAGGGAGTTTGATTAAGTAACTGTGAGTAAGCAAGGAGGCTAAATTGTGTGTATACAGTGATGGTGGAACCTCCGGCGAGGGAAGACTACTGTTTGAACTTTCTTTTCTGTTCCTTTAATAAAAGTGGGCTGCCATGCCCTTATAAAGAGTCTGGTGTGGCACGTTTTCTGGAAAAATGCATGCGCCACTTGAACCTAATCACCCCGATATCTTACAATTGGTGGAGGATGCGGGCACAGATGGCGCAGGTCCAGATCCTCGCCTGACAGAAACCGTGAGTGTCAAGAGACTGTGTGTGTTGCTATTGCTGTGTGAGGCGAAGTGATGTGTCTCAGCCTTAAGGAGACACCAAAAATTCTTCTGAAGGAACGGTGTTTCTTTTACTACAAGAATGCATGCTGTTACCCGTAGCAACAAAGCCAAGGTCAATCGTGAGACCTATGGTGGAATAATCCTGATGAGAGTCCTGGCTGGTGGGCTCAAGAGAAACCCTTAAAACCAGTTGGAGAGTGCTGGAGAAGTTCTGCAGGGAGAGTGCGGTCTCCCATAGCAACCAGTGAAGTGTCGTCTGGATGGTGGGGCTGCTATGAAGAGGTGGCTCACTATTCCCACAAGGAGGGCTGGGAGGCCTGAGAGTCTTTCATTTCACCCTGTGACCGCATAGGTAAGTACAGCAGGAGAGAACAACCGTCTCACCGGAAGTTCAAGAGGAGATCGGTTGCCCGTAGCAATGGCTGTGATTTAAAGTCTGCAGACTGGGTGAGAAAGGCTGACTATGTGACGGAAGTGGAAGTGACCCCAAATGGGAGATCCCCTGTTTGTGCCTCGCTGCAGTGCTCTGTTCAGTGGGGAGGCAAGGGTTAAATCTAAGGACCCGCCTATTTTTCAGACTTGTTGTTTACAAGTTCACATCAGTTTTTTTTTTTTGCTAGAAAATTACTTAGAAAAAAAAAAATATATAATGTTTGGGGGTTCTAACACCCTAGAGAATAAAATGGCGGTCGTTGCAATACTTTATGTCACACCGGATTTGCGCAGCGGTCTTACAAGCGCACTATACAAACTTACAGCCCCATACAAACCCAACAGAATACAGACCCCTCCCCCGACCCTTCTACCTGTACAGGTACCACCTGCCCCATACAAACCCAACAGAATACAGACCCCTCCCCCGACCCTTCTACCTGTACAGGTGCCACCGGCCTCATACAAACCCAACAGAATACAGACCCCACCCCCGACTCTTCTACCTGTACAGGTGCCACCAGCCCCATACAGGCCCAACAGAATACATACCCCACCCCCGACCCCTCTACCTGTACAGGTGCCCCCTTCCCCCATACAAACCCAACAGAATATAGACCCCTCCCCCGACCCCTCTACCTGTACAGGTGCCACCTGCCCCATACAAACCCAACAGAATACAGACCCCCACCCCCGACCCCTCTACCTGTACAGGTGCCACCTGCCCCATACAAACCCAACAGAATACAGACCCCCCACCCCCGACCCCTCTACCTGTACAGGTGCCACCTGCCCCATACAAACCCAACAGAATACAGACCCCCACCCCCGACCCTTCTACCTGTACAGGTGTCACCAGCCCCATACAAACCCAACAGAATACAGACCCCTCCCCCGACCCCTCTACCTGTACAGGTGCCACCAGCCCCATACAAACCCAACAGAATACAGACCCCACCCCCGACCCTTCTACCTGTACAGGTGCCACCAGCCCCATACAGGCCCAACAGAATACAGACCCCACCCCCGATCCTTCTACCTGTACAGGTGCCACCAGCCCCATACAGGCCCAACAGAATACAGACCCCCACCCCCGATCCTTCTACCTGTACAGGTGTCACCAGCCCCATACAAACCCAACAGAATACAGACCCCACCCGACCCTTCTACCTGTACAGGTGCCACCAGCCCCATACAAACCCAATAGAATACAGACCCCCCACCCCCGACCCTTCTACCTGTACAGGTGCCACCAGCCCCATACAGGCCCAACAGAATACAGACCCCCACCCCCGATCCTTCTACCTGTACAGGTACCACCAGCCCCATACAAACCCAACAGAATACAGACCCCCCACCCCCGACCCTTCTACCTGTACAGGTGCCACCAGCCCCATACAGGCCCAACAGAATACAGACCCCCACCCCCGATCCTTCTACCTGTACAGGTGTCACCAGCCCCATACAAACCCAACAGAATACAGACCCCACCCCCGATCCTTCTACCTGTACAGGTGCCACCAGCCCCATACAGGCCCAACAGAATACAGACCCCCATCCCCGAGCCTTCTACCTGTACAGGTACCACCAGCCCCATACAAACCCAACAGAATACAGACCCCACCCCCGACCCTTCTACCTGTACAGGTGGCACCAGCCCCATACAAACCCAACAGAATACAAACCCCACCCCCGACCCGTCTACCTGTACAGGTGCCACCAGCCCCATACAAACCCAACAGAATACTAACCCCACCCCCGACCCCTCTACCTGTACAGGTGCCACCAGCCCCATACAGGCCCAACAGAATACAGACCCCACCCCCGACCCCTCTACCTGTACAGGTACCACCAGCCCCATACAAACCCAACAGAATACAGACCCCCACCCCCGATCCTTCTACCTGTACAGGTGTCACCTGCCTCATACAGGCCCAACAGAATACAGACCCCCACCCCCGATCCTTCTACCTGTACAGGTACCACCAGCCCCATACAAACCCAACAGAATACAGACCCCCACCCCCGATCCTTCTACCTGTACAGGTACCACCAGCCCCATACAAACCCAACAGAATACAGACCCCCCACCCCCGACCCTTCTACCTGTACAGGTGCCACCAGCCCCATACAGGCCCAACAGAATACAGACCCCCACCCCCGATCCTTCTACCTGTACAGGTGTCACCAGCCCCATACAAACCCAACAGAATACAGACCCCACCCCCGATCCTTCTACCTGTACAGGTGCCACCAGCCCCATACAGGCCCAACAGAATACAGACCCCCATCCCCGAGCCTTCTACCTGTACAGGTACCACCAGCCCCATACAAACCCAACAGAATACAGACCCCACCCCCGACCCTTCTACCTGTACAGGTGGCACCAGCCCCATACAAACCCAACAGAATACAAACCCCACCCCCGACCCGTCTACCTGTACAGGTGCCACCAGCCCCATACAAACCCAACAGAATACTAACCCCACCCCCGACCCCTCTACCTGTACAGGTGCCACCAGCCCCATACAGGCCCAACAGAATACAGACCCCACCCCCGACCCCTCTACCTGTACAGGTACCACCAGCCCCATACAAACCCAACAGAATACAGACCCCCACCCCCGATCCTTCTACCTGTACAGGTGTCACCTGCCTCATACAAACCCAACAGAATACAGACCCCACCCCCGACCCTTCTACCTGTACAGGTGCCACCTGCCCCATAAATGCCCAACAGAATACAGACCCCACCCCGACCCTTTTACCTGTACAGGTGCCACCTGCCCCATAAATGCCCAACAGAATACAGACCCCCACCCCCGATCCTTCTACCTGTACAGGTGTCACCAGCCCCATACAAACCCAACAGAATACAGACCCCACCCCCGACTCTTCTACCTGTACAGGTACCACCAGCCCCATACAAACCCAACAGAATACAGACCCCTCCCCCGACCCTTCTACCTGTACAGGTACCACCAGCCCCATACAAACCCAACAGAATACAGACCCCACCCCCGACCCTTCTACCTGCACAGGTGCCACCTGCCCCATACAAACCCAACAGAATATAGACCCCACCCCCGACCCCTCTACCTGTATAGGTGCCCCCTTCCCCCATACAAACCCAACAGAATACAGACCCCACCCCCGACCCCTCTACCTGTACAGGTGCCACCTGCCCCCATACAAACCCAACAGAATACAGACCCCCACCCCCGACCCTTCTACCTGTACAGGTGCCACCTGCCCCATACAAACCCAACAGAATACAGACCCCCACCCCCGACCCCTCTACCTGTACAGGTGCCACCTGCCCCATACAGGCCCAACAGAATACAGACCCCACCCCCGACCCCTCTACCTGTACAGGTGCCACCTGCCCCATACAAACCCAACAGAATACAGACCCCTCCCCCGACCCCTCTACCTGTACAGGTGCCACCTGCCCCATACAAACCCAACAGAATACAGACCCCCACCCCCGACCCCTCTACCTGTACAGGTGCCACCTGCCCCATACAAACCCAACAGAATACAGACCCCCACCCCCGACCCCTCTACCTGTACAGGTGCCACCTGCCCCATACAGGCCCAACAGAATACAGACCCCACCCCCGACCCATCTACCTGTACAGGTGCCACCTGCCCCATACAAACCCAACAGAATATAGACCCCACCCCCGACCCCTCTACCTGTACAGGTGCCACCTGCCCCATACAAACCCAACAGAATACAGACCCCTCCCCTGACCCCTCTACCTGTACAGGTGCCACCTGCCCCATACAAACCCAATAGAATACAGACCCCACCCCCGACCCCTCTACCTGTACAGGTGCCACCTGCCCCATACAAACCCAAAAGAATACAGACCCCAACCCCCGACCCCTCTACCTGTACAGGTGCCACCTGCCCCATACAGGCCCAACAGAATACAGACCCCACCCCCCGACCCCTCTACCTGTACAGGTGCCACCTGCCCCATACAAACCCAACAGAATATAGACCCCACCCCCGACCCCTCTACCTGTACAGGTGCCACCTGCCCCATACAAACCCAACAGAATACAGACCACTCCCCCGACCCCTCTACCTGTACAGGTGCCACCTGCCCCATACAAACCCAACAGAATACAGACCCCCACCCCCGATCCTTCTACCTGTACAGGTGTCACCAGCCCCATACAAACCCAACAGAATACAGACCCCCACCCCCGATCCTTCTACCTGTACAGGTGCCACCAGCCCCATACAGGCCCAACAGAATACAGACCCCACCCCCGACCCTTATACCTGGTCTAGGAGGTCAGGAGGGTCCCAGGTGGAAACGGCTCCACCCTACAGACTGAAGGCCTGGTCTAGGAGGTCGGGAGGGTCTCAGGTGGTGATGGCTCCACCCTACAGACAGGAGGCCTGGTCTAGGAGGTCGGGAGGGTCTCAGGTGGTGATGGCTCCACACTACAGACAGGAGGCCTGGTCTAGGAGTTCGGGAGGATCCCAGGTGGAGACGGCTCCACCCTACAGACTGAAGGCCTGGTCTAGGAGGTCGGGAGGGTCTCAGGTGGAGATGGCTCCACACTACAGACAGGAGGCCTGGTCTAGGAGTTCGGGAGGATCCCAGGTGGAGACGGCTCCAGAAGAAAGAGACAGGAGGTCTCTAGAAGTCTAAGGTTGCAGGTGGCAGTCTGAGCATGTGTGTCTGCAGGAGGCAGATGTGGCCCGCGATCGAGCAGCACGAAGCTGAGCAAATAAGCTCCACGAGGGAGTTTGATTAAGTAACTGTGAGTAAGCAAGGAGGCTAAATTGTGTGTATACAGTGATGGTGGAACCTCCGGCGAGGGAAGACTACTGTTTGAACTTTCTTTTCTGTTCCTTTAATAAAAGTGGGCTGCCATGCCCTTATAAAGAGTCTGGTGTGGCACGTTTTCTGGAAAAATGCATGCGCCACTTGAACCTAATCACCCCGATATCTTACAATTGGTGGAGGATGCGGGCACAGATGGCGCAGGTCCAGATCCTCGCCTGACAGAAACCGTGAGTGTCAAGAGACTGTGTGTGTTGCTATTGCTGTGTGAGGCGAAGTGATGTGTCTCAGCCTTAAGGAGACACCAAAAATTCTTCTGAAGGAACGGTGTTTCTTTTACTACAAGAATGCATGCTGTTACCCGTAGCAACAAAGCCAAGGTCAATCGTGAGACCTATGGTGGAATAATCCTGATGAGAGTCCTGGCTGGTGGGCTCAAGAGGAACCCTTAAAACCAGTTGGAGAGTGCTGGAGAAGTTCTGCAGGGAGAGTGCGGTCTCCCATAGCAACCAGTGAAGTGTCGTCTGGATGGTGGGGCTGCTATGAAGAGGTGGCTCACTATTCCCACAAGGAGGGCTGGGAGGCCTGAGAGTCTTTCATTTCACCCTGTGACCGCATAGGTAAGTACAGCTGGAGAGAACAACCGTCTCACCGGAAGTTCAAGAGGAGATCGGTTGCCCGTAGCAACGGCTGTGATTTAAAGTCTGCAGACTGGGTGAGAAAGGCTGACTATGTGACGGAAGTGGAAGTGACCCCAAATGGGAGATCCCCTGTTTGTGCCTCGCTGCAGTGCTCTGTTCAGTGGGGAGGCAAGGGTTAAATCTAAGGACCCGCCTATTTTTCAGACTTGTTGTTTACAAGTTCACATCAGTTTTTTTTTTTTGCTAGAAAATTACTTAGAAAAAAAAAATATATAATGTTTGGGGGTTCTAACACCCTAGAGAATAAAATGGCGGTCGTTGCAATACTTTTATGTCACACCGGATTTGCGCAGCGGTCTTACAAGCGCACTATACAAACTTACAGCCCCATACAAACCCAACAGAATACAGACCCCTCCCCCGACCCTTCTACCTGTACAGGTACCACCTGCCCCATACAAACCCAACAGAATACAGACCCCTCCCCCGACCCTTCTACCTGTACAGGTGCCATCAGCCCCATACAAACCCAACAGAATACAGACCCCACCCCCGACTCTTCTACCTGTACAGGTGCCACCAGCCCCATACAGGCCCAACAGAATACATACCCCACCCCCGACCCCTCTACCTGTACAGGTGCCACCAGCCCCATACAAACCCAACAGAATACAGACCCCACCCCCGACCCTTCTACCTGTACAGGTGCCACCAGCCCCATACAGGCCCAACAGAATACAGACCCCACCCCCGACCCTTCTACCTGTACAGGTGCCACCAGCCCCATACAGGCCCAACAGAATACAGACCCCCACCCCCGACCCTTCTACCTGTACAGGTACCACCAGCCCCATACAAACCCAACAGAATACAGACCCCACCCCCGACCCTTCTACCTGTACAGGTGCCACCTGCCCCATACAAACCCAACAGAATACAGACCCCCACCCCCGACCCCTCTACCTGTACAGGTGCCACCTGCCCCATACAAACCCAACAGAATACAGACCCCCACCCCCGACCCCTCTACCTGTACAGGTGCCACCTGCCCCATACAAACTCAACAGAATACAGACCCCACCCCCGACCCTTCTACCTGTACAGGTGTCACCAGCCCCATACAAACCCAACAGAATACAGACCCCACCCCCGATCCTTCTACCTGTACAGGTGCCACCAGCCCCATACAGGCCCAACAGAATACAGACCCCCACCCCCGATCCTTCTACCTGTACAGGTGTCACCAGCCCCATACAAACCCAACAGAATACAGACCCCACCCCGACCCTTCTACCTGTACAGGTGCCACCAGCCCCATACAAACCCAACAGAATACAGACCCCCCACCCCCGACCCTTCTACCTGTACAGGTGCCACCAGCCCCATACAGGCCCAACAGAATACAGACCCCCACCCCCGATCCTTCTACCTGTACAGGTACCACCAGCCCCATACAAACCCAACAGAATACAGACCCCCACCCCCGATCCTTCTACCTGTACAGGTGTCACCAGCCCCATACAAACCCAACAGAATACAGACCCCACCCCCGATCCTTCTACCTGTACAGGTGCCACCAGCCCCATACAGGCCCAACAGAATACAGACCCCCATCCCCGATCCTTCTACCTGTACAGGTACCACCAGCCCCATACAAACCCAACAGAATACAGACCCCACCCCCGACCCTTCTACCTGTACAGGTGGCACCAGCCCCATACAAACCCAACAGAATACAAACCCCACCCCCGACCCTTCTACCTGTACAGGTGCCACCAGCCCCATACAAACCCAACAGAATACAGACCCCACCCCCGACCCTTCTACCTGTACAGGTGCCACCAGCCCCATACAAACCCAACAGAATACTAACCCCACCCCCGACCCCTCTACCTGTACAGGTGCCACCAGCCCCATACAGGCCCAACAGAATACAGACCCCACCCCCGACCCCTCTACCTGTACAGGTACCACCAGCCCCATACAAACCCAACAGAATACAGACCCCCACCCCCGATCCTTCTACCTGTACAGGTGTCACCTGCCTCATACAAACCCAACAGAATACAGACCCCACCCCCGACCCTTCTACCTGTACAGGTGCCACCTGCCCCATAAATGCCCAACAGAATACAGACCCCACCCCGACCCTTTTACCTGTACAGGTGCCACCTGCCCCATAAATGCCCAACAGAATACAGACCCCCACCCCCGATCCTTCTACCTGTACAGGTGTCACCAGCCCCATACAAACCCAACAGAATACAGACCCCCCACCCCCGACCCTTCTACCTGTACAGGTGCCACCAGCCCCATACAAACCCAACAGAATACAGACCCAACCCCCGACCCTTCTACCTGTACAGGTGCCACCAGCCCCATACAAACCCAACAGAATACAGACCCCACCCCCGACCCTTCTACCTGTACAGGTACCACCAGCCCCATACAAACCCAACAGAATACAGACCCCTCCCCCGACCCTTCTACCTGTACAGGTACCACCAGCCCCATACAAACCCAACAGAATACAGACCCAACCCCCGACCCTTCTACCTGCACAGGTGCCACCTGCCCCATACAAACCCAACAGAATATAGACCCCACCCCCGACCCCTCTACCTGTACAGGTGCCCCCTTCCCCCATACAAACCCAACAGAATACAGACCCCACCCCCGACCCCTCTACCTGTACAGGTGCCACCTGCCCCCATACAAACCCAACAGAATACAGACCCCACCCCCGACCCTTCTACCTGTACAGGTGCCACCTGCCCCATACAAACCCAACAGAATACAGACCCCCACCCCCGACCCCTCTACCTGTACAGGTGCCACCTGCCCCATACAGGCCCAACAGAATACAGACCCCACCCCCGACCCCTCTACCTGTACAGGTGCCACCTGCCCCATACAAACCCAACAGAATACAGACCCCTCCCCCGACCCCTCTACCTGTACAGGTGCCACCTGCCCCATACAAACCCAACAGAATACAGACCCCCACCCCCGACCCCTCTACCTGTACAGGTGCCACCTGCCCCATACAAACCCAACAGAATACAGACCCCCACCCCTGACCCCTCTACCTGTACAGGTGCCACCTGCCCCATACAGGCCCAACAGAATACAGACCCCACCCCCGACCCCTCTACCTGTACAGGTGCCACCTGCCCCATACAAACCCAACAGAATACAGACCCCTCCCCTGACCCCTCTACCTGTACAGGTGCCACCTGCCCCATACAAACCCAATAGAATACAGACCCCCACCCCCGACCCCTCTACCTGTACAGGTGCCACCTGCCCCATACAGGCCCAACAGAATACAGACCCCACCCCCGACCCCTCTACCTGTACAGGTGCCACCTGCCCCATACAAACCCAACAGAATATAGACCCCACCCCCGACCCCTCTACCTGTACAGGTGCCACCTGCCCCATACAAACCCAACAGAATACAGACCACTCCCCCGACCCCTCTACCTGTACAGGTGCCACCTGCCCCATACAAACCCAACAGAATACAGACCCCACCCCCAACCCCTCTACCTGTACAGGTGCCACCTGCCCCATACAAACCCAACAGAATACAGACCCCCACCCCCGATCCTTCTACCTGTACAGGTGTCACCAGCCCCATACAAACCCAACAGAATACAGACCCCACCCCCGATCCTTCTACCTGTACAGGTGCCACCGGCCCCATACAAACCCAACAGAATACAGACCCCACCCCCGATCCTTCTACCTGTACAGGTGCCACCAGCCCCATACAGGCCCAACAGAATACAGACCCCACCCCCGACCCTTATACCTGGTCTAGGAGGTCAGGAGGGTCCCAGGTGGAAACGGCTCCACCCTACAGACTGAAGGCCTGGTCTAGGAGGTCGGGAGGGTCTCAGGTGGTGATGGCTCCACACTACAGACAGGAGGCCTGGTCTAGGAGTTCGGGAGGATGTTCTGCAGGGAGAGTGCGGTCTCCCATAGCAACCAGTGAAGTGTCGTCTGGATGGTGGGGCTGCTATGAAGAGGTGGCTCACTATTCCCACAAGGAGGGCTGGGAGGCCTGAGAGTCTTTCATTTCACCCTGTGACCGCATAGGTAAGTACAGCAGGAGAGAGCAACCGGCTCACCGGAAGTTCAAGAGGAGATCGGTTGCCCGTAGCAACGGCTGTGATTTAAAGTCTGCAGACTGGGTGAGAAAGGCTGACTATGTGACGGAAGTGGAAGTGACCCCAAATGGGAGATCCCCTGTTTGTGCCTCGCTGCAGTGCTCTGTTCAGTGGGGAGGCAAGGGTTAAATCTAAGGACCCGCCTATTTTTCAGACTTGTTGTTTACAAGTTCACATCAGTTTTTTTTTTTTGCTAGAAAATTACTTAGAAAAAAAAAAAAATATAATGTTTGGGGGTTCTAACACCCTAGAGAATAAAATGGCGGTCGTTGCAATACTTTATGTCACACCGGATTTGCGCAGCGGTCTTACAAGCGCACTATACAAACTTACAGCCCCATACAAACCCAACAGAATACAGACCCCTCCCCCGACCCTTCTACCTGTACAGGTACCACCAGCCCCATACAAACCCAACAGAATACAGACCCCTCCCCCGACCCCTCTACCTGTACAGGTGCCCCCCTTCCCCCATACAAACCCAACAGAATACAGACCCCTCCCCCGACCCTTCTACCTGTACAGGTGTCACCAGCCCCATACAAACCCAACAGAATACAGACCCCTCCCCCGATCCTTCTACCTGTACAGGTACCACCTGCCCCATACAAACCCAACAGAATATAGACCCCACCCCCGACCCTTCTACCTGTACAGGTGTCACCTGCCTCATACAAACCCAACAGAATACAGACCCCACCCCCGACCCTTCTACCTGTACAGGTGCCACCTGCCCCATAAATGCCCAACAGAATACAGACCCCACCCCGACCCTTTTACCTGTACAGGTGCCACCTGCCCCATAAATGCCCAACAGAATACAGACCCCCACCCCCGATCCTTCTACCTGTACAGGTGTCACCAGCCCCATACAAACCCAACAGAATACAGACCCCACCCCCGACCCCTCTACCTGTACAGGTGCCACCTGCCCCATACAAACCCAACAGAATACAGACCCCTCCCCCGACCCTTCTACCTGTACAGGTGTCACCAGCCCCATACAAACCCAACAGAATACAGACCCCTCCCCCGATCCTTCTACCTGTACAGGTACCACCTGCCCCATACAAACCCAACAGAATATAGACCCCACCCCCGACCCTTCTACCTGTACAGGTGTCACCTGCCTCATACAAACCCAACAGAATACAGACCCCACCCCCGACCCTTCTACCTGTACAGGTGCCACCTGCCCCATAAATGCCCAACAGAATACAGACCCCACCCCGACCCTTTTACCTGTACAGGTGCCACCTGCCCCATAAATGCCCAACAGAATACAGACCCCCACCCCCGATCCTTCTACCTGTACAGGTGTCACCAGCCCCATACAAACCCAACAGAATACAGACCCCACCCCCGACCCATACAAACCCAACAGAATACAGACCCCACCCCCGACCCTTCTACCTGTACAGGTGCCACCTGCCCCATACAAACCCAACAGAATACAGACCCCACCCCCGACCCTTCTACCTGTACAGGTACCACCAGCCCCATACAAACCCAACAGAATACAGACCCCTCCCCCGACCCTTCTACCTGTACAGGTACCACCAGCCCCATACAAACCCAACAGAATACAGACCCCACCCCCGACCCTTCTACCTGTACAGGTGCCACCTGCCCCATACAAACCCAACAGAATATAGACCCCACCCCCGACCCCTCTACCTGTACAGGTGCCACCTGCCCCATACAAACCCAACAGAATACAGACCCCTCCCCCGACCCCTCTACCTGTACAGGTGCCACCTGCCCCATACAAACCCAACAGAATACAGACCCCCACCCCCGACCCCTCTACCTGTACAGGTGCCACCTGCCCCATACAAACCCAACAGAATACAGACCCCACCCCCGACCCCTCTACCTGTACAGGTGCCACCTGCCCCATACAAACCCAACAGAATACAGACCCCACCCCCGACCCTTCTACCTGTACAGGTGCCACCTACCCCATACAAACCCAACAGAATACAGACCCCACCCCCGACCCTTCTACCTGTACAGGTGCCACCAGCCCCATACAGGCCCAACAGAATACAGACCCCCACCCCCGACCCTTCTACCTGTACAGGTGCCACCTACCCCATACAAACCCAACAGAATACAGACCCCACCCCAGACCCTTCTACCTGTACAGGTGCCACCAGCCCCATACAGGCCCAACAGAATACAGACCCCCACCCCCGACCCTTCTACCTGTACAGGTACCACCAGCCCCATACAAACCCAACAGAATACAGACCCCACCCCCACCCAAATGTTTACCTTGCAGAACCAGTAAAAGAACCAGCAAGAAAACAACGAAATTTAGGTCTACTGCTAATGGAAAAGAGTTCAATATTCGAGAGCTCATTACCTGCCACAGTACCCACGTCACTTACGTGTTAGAGTGCCCATGTCGGAAGCAATATGTAGGAAGGACAACGAGAGAGCTGCATGTCAGGGTCAGAGAACACATTAAAAACATCAAGAAAGGTTTTAACAAACACAGCGTGTCCAGGCATTTCAGAGATTACCACAATAGAGACCTGGCACAGATGACCTTTTACGCAATAGATAAAATCAAGGGTCACTGGAGAGGCGAAAATAAAAAAATTAAGGTCTCACAAAACGAAACCAAGTGGATATTCTTATTAGATACCCTGCAGCCTATGGGCATGAACATCGACCTTGACCTCAACTGCTTCCTAACAAATTATTAATATTCATATCAAATATGGGAGACATAGAGCACCTATACTCTCGACACATAAACACTCTGACATCTAATTACCCCCTTTTTCCTTCTTCCCTATAAATGAGCAGAAAGTACCGCAATAGGATATAAATATGAAAAATAACCAACAGACCCAGTACACCCTCTAGTATATATATATATACACGCACGAATAGTATAATACAGATTTCGAAATTAACCCTTCTCCTCCCGTTTTATTCTTCCTGTCTTCCTTAAGCCATTTTATACTAGTATATATATATTTTTATACTGTCTTTTATAATATTTTTTATAATTGTTTACATATATCTTCTTCATATAGTCCATGTATGGGACATAATATCCAGAAAGAAATGCTAAATATAAAAAAATCTAAGATTCCTTTCTCACGTACGCACGATAAAAGTAATTACTCTTAAAAATAAGGATATATAATGTATAAATGTGGACACCCTAAAAGATTAATATATACAACAAGCCCCCCTTAAAAATAAAAATATGTTCCCCCTCTCTTCAGATACACAAAAAATGCCATATAATATATGAAGTTAAGTTTTATTTATTTAATTAATTTTTTTCCAATTTTTTCCAATTTATTTTATTTATTTATTTTAATTTAAGAACGATATGTATTTAGTAAGCTCCCATTTAAGTATTCCTCATGATCCTCTATGTGCTCCTCATGATTTTAATTTTAATTTTAATTTTTACTTGCATTGATTTTTATGTATTCTTTATGTTTCTTTATGTATTTCTTATGGGTTTTAAATCATTTTGAATTTAGTATGATTTTTAGCGTCATATAAAGCAAGCCGATTAATGTACAATAAACCTTTTATAGTGTGTGATAGATTTAACACCATATATCTGCAGTTGACATCAATAGGGAGATCTATTTACGGTCTCCATTGTCCACAAAAACACAGGCAAAATGGCCGCCGGACTATGCAATACAAACAATGGGGAGAATTGTTTACGGTCTCCATTGTCCACAAAAACATAGGCAAAATGGCCGCCGGTCTCATCAATAGGGAGATCTATTTACGGTCTCCATTGTCCACAAAAACACAGGCAAAATGGCCGCCGGACTATGCAATACAAATACACAGAGACAGGTAACTTGAACTACTGTCTAAAAATAGCTCAGGCAAAATGGCCACTAGTAGTCCCACTGCTATTAACACAGGAAGTCGGACTTCTGTCTGCAAAATACAAACAAAATGGCCGCGGACGAACTTCCGGTCCGCGGGAAAATGGATGCCAATTGAAAATTTAACAAGGGGACACCACACACACTATATAAGGATGGGAAGACACAACACAGGTCACGCTCCCGTAGACATCCTAACGACGAAACGCGTAGGGCGTGGCCTAATCTGTGCTTCCCAAACATCACCTCCTGTACCAGCGCTGAAGGATATTAATGACGGTTTTGACGTTTTTACCATTTCGCTTGATTTTTACTGTAAAAGTGTGAGTACCCTTTCATTTTGTGTAATAAAACTTTTTTAAAGCAATTTTACGCTATGGGCACTTCCTCTCTCTTTATATATGATATACCACGATCCTGAGCCCGCCAGCGATCGCTGTACAGTGGCGATAAAACTGTAACTGCCTACTACCCCCGCAGGGGTGAAGTGATCTGGTGAGTGGCTGCACTTTCAGAGCAAAGAGATATTATAAGTGAAGGATTATCACCACAGCACAAGAATATGACACAAGAGACTTACTAAAGAATTTTGAAGCACGTTTGCACTTTATCTTGTCACTGTTGCCTTTTGGATTGCACCAGCACATTTGCACTTTATCTTGTTATTGTAATTTTCCTTAGGAACAGATTTCCTACACCCCCTCCCCACCTCCCTATCTCACTCCCTTCTCCCTCCCCCCCCCCCCCCTTTCTTCCCTCCCTAGCAATATTACATATGTAAGCATTTAAGTTATGTCTATGTATCACCTATGATTGCACAATATTGCAACAGAATATTTAATTGACACATGCACGGTATACTTGGGAATTCATATTGTTAATTTGTATTTAATATTTGATATATGCACGGTGCACCTAAGAATTTATTTTAATCTAGTAACCTATATGGAGGTAGGAAACTAAATAGGAACAGCGCCAAACCCTTCTATCATTTCTAATATATCTCAGCTGTCCCCATTTTAGGGTGACTGCCTGTTGGGAGGCAGCAGTTCCAAACTTCACCAATTAAGTCTTTATGTCCACTGCGCGGGTTCACCATCCCTTTACCAACAGAATACAGACCCCACCCCCGACCCTACTACCTGTACAGGTGCCACCTGCCCCATACAAACCCAACAGAATATAGACCCCACCCCCGACCCCTCTACCTGTACAGGTGCCACCTGCCCCCATACAAACCCAACAGAATACAGACCCCACCCCCGACCCTTCTACCTGTACAGGTACCACCAGCCCCATACAAACCCAACAGAATACAGACCCCTCCCCCGACCCTTCTACCTGTACAGGTGCCACCAGCCCCATACAAACCCAACAGAATACAGACCCCACCCCCGACCCTTCTACCTGTACAGGTGCCACCTGCCCCCATACAAACCCAACAGAATACAGACCCCACCCCCGACCCTTCTACCTGTACAGGTGCCACCGGCCCCATACAAACCCAACAGAATACAGACCCCACCCCCGACCCTTCTACCTGTACAGGTGCCACCGGCCCCATACAAACCCAACAGAATACAGACCCCACCCCCGACCCTTCTACCTGTACAGGTGCCACCTGCCCCATACAAACCCAACAGAATACAGACCCCGCCCCCGACCCTTCTACCTGTACAGGTGCCACCTACCCCATACAAACCCAACAGAATACAGACCCCACCCCCGACCCTTCTACCTGGTCTAGGAGGTCGGGAGGGTTCCAGGTGGAGATGGCTCCACACTACAGACAGGAGGCCTGGTCTAGGAGTTCGGGAGGATCCCAGGTGGAGACGGCTCCAGAAGAAAGAGACAGGAGGTCTCTAGAAGTCTAAGGTTGCAGGTGGCAGTCTGAGCATGTGTGTCTGCAGGAGGCAGATGTGGCCCGCGATCGAGCAGCACGAAGCTGAGCAAATAAGCTCCACGAGGGAGTTTGATTAAGTAACTGTGAGTAAGCAAGGAGGCTAAATTGTGTGTATACAGTGATGGTGGAGCCTCCGGCGAGGGAAGACTACTGTTTGAACTTTCTTTTCTGTTCCTTTAATAAAAGTGGGCTGCCATGCCCTTATAAAGAGTCTGGTGTGGCACGTTTTCTGGAAAAATGCATGCGCCACTTGAACCTAATCACCCCGATATCTTACAATTGGTGGAGGATGCGGGCACAGATGGCGCAGGTCCAGATCCTCGCCTGACAGAAACCGTGAGTGTCAAGAGACTGTGTGTGTTGCTATTGCTGTGTGAGGCGAAGTGATGTGTCTCAGCCTTAAGGAGACACCAAAAATTCTTCTGAAGGAACGGTGTTTCTTTTACTACAAGAATGCATGCTGTTACCCGTAGCAACAAAGCCAAGGTCAATCGTGAGACCTATGGTGGAATAATCCTGATGAGAGTCCTGGCTGGTGGGCTCAAGAGGAACCCTTAAAACCAGTTGGAGAGTGCTGGAGAAGTTCTGCAGGGAGAGTGCGGTCTCCCATAGCAACCAGTGAAGTGTCGTCTGGATGGTGGGGCTGCTATGAAGAGGTGGCTCACTATTCCCACAAGGAGGGCTGGGAGGCCTGAGAGTCTTTCATTTCACCCTGTGACCGCATAGGTAAGTACAGCAGGAGAGAACAACCGTCTCACCGGAAGTTCAAGAGGAGATCGGTTGCCCGTAGCAACGGCTGTGATTTAAAGTCTGCAGACTGGGTGAGAAAGGCTGACAATGTGACGGAAGTGGAAGTGACCCCAAATGGGAGATCCCCTGTTTGTGCCTCGCTGCAGTGCTCTGTTCAGTGGGGAGGCAAGGGTTAAATCTAAGGACCCGCCTATTTTTCAGACTTGTTGTTTACAAGTTCACATCAGTTTTTTTTTTTTTGCTAGAAAATTACTTAGAAAAAAAAAAATATATAATGTTTGGGGGTTCTAACACCCTAGAGAATAAAATGGCGGTTGTTGCAATACTTTATGTCACACCGGATTTGCGCAGCGGTCTTACAAGCGCACTATACAAACTTACAGCCCCATACAAACCCAACAGAATACAGACCCCTCCCCCGACCCTTCTACCTGTACAGGTACCACCAGCCCCATACAAACCCAACAGAATACAGACCCCTCCCCCGACCCCTCTACCTGTACAGGTGCCCCCTTCCCCCATACAAACCCAACAGAATACAGACCCCACCCCCGACCCTTCTACCTGTACAGGTGCCACCTGCCCCATACAAACCCAACAGAATACAGACCCCACCCCCGACCCTTCTATCTGTACAGGTGCCACCAGCGCCATACAAACTCAACAGAATACAGACCCCACCCCCGACCCTTCTACCTGTACAGGTGCCACCTGCCCCATACAGGCCCAACAGAATACAGACCCCACCCCCGACCCTTCTACCTGTACAGGTGCCACCTGCCCCATACAGGCCCAACAGAATACAGACCCCACCCCCGACCCCTCTACCTGTACAGGTGCCACCTGCCCCATACAAACCCAACAGAATATAGACCCCACCCCCGACCCCTCTACCTGTACAGGTGCCACCTGCCCCATACAAACCCAACAGAATACAGACCCCCACCCCCTCTACCTGTACAGGTGCCACCTGCCCCATACAGGCCCAACAGAATACAGACCCCCACCCCCGACCTCTCTACCTATACAGGTGCCACCTGCCCCATACAAACCCAACAGAATATAGACCCCACCCCCGACCCCTCTACCTGTACAGGTGCCACCTGCCCCATACAAACCCAACAGAATACAGACCCCCACCCCCGACCCCTCTACCTGTACAGGTGCCACCTGCCCCATACAAACTCAACAGAATACAGACCCCACCCCCGACCCTTCTACCTGTACAGGTGCCACCAGCCCCATACAAACTCAACAGAATACAGACCCCACCCCCGACCCTTCTACCTGTACAGGTGTCACCAGCCCCATACAAACCCAACAGAATACAGACCCCACCCCCGACCCTTCTACCTGTACAGGTGCCACCTGCCCCATACAAACCCAACAGAATACAGACCCCACCCCCGACCCTTCTACCTGTACAGGTGTCACCAGCGCCATACAAACCCAACAGAATACAGACCCCACCCCCGACCCCTTTACCTGTACAGGTGCCACCTACCCCATACAAACCCAACAGAATACAGACCCCACCCCCGACTCTTCTACCTGTACAGGTACCACCTGCCCCATACAAACCCAACAGAATACAGACCCCACCCCCGACCCTTCTACCTGTACAGGTGCCACCGGCCCCATACAAACCCAACAGAATACAGACCCCACCCCCGATCCTTCTACCTGTACAGGTGCCACCAGCCCCATACAGGCCCAACAGAATACAGACCCCCACCCCCGATCCTTCTACCTGTACAGGTGTCACCAGCCCCATACAAACCCAACAGAATACAGACCCCACCCGACCCTTCTACCTGTACAGGTACCACCAGCCCCATACAAACCCAACAGAATACAGACCCCTCCCCCGACCCCTCTACCTGTACAGGTGTCACCAGCCCCATACAAACCCAACAGAATACAGACCCCTCCCCCGACCCCTCTACCTGTACAGGTGTCACCAGCCCCATACAAACCCAACAGAATATAGACCCCACCCCCGACCCTTCTACCTGTACAGGTGCCACCTGCCCCATACAAACCCAACAGAATACAGACCCCCCACCCCCGACCCTTCTACCTGTACAGGTGCCACCAACCCCATACAGGCCCAACAGAATACAGACCCCACCCCCAACCCCTCTACCTGTACAGGTGTCACCTGCCTCATACAAACCCAACAGAATACAGACCCCACCCCCGACCCTTCTACCTGTACAGGTGCCACCTGCCCCATAAATGCCCAACAGAATACAGACCCCACCCCGACCCTTTTACCTGTACAGGTGCCACCTGCCCCATAAATTCCCAACAGAATACAGACCCCCACCCCCGATCCTTCTACCTGTACAGGTGTCACCAGCCCCATACAAACCCAACAGAATACAGACCCCCCACCCCCGACCCTTCTACCTGTACAGGTGTCACCAGCCCCATACAAACCCAACAGAATACAGACCCCACCCCCGACCCTTCTACCTGTACAGGTGCCACCTGCCCCATACAAACCCAACAAAATACAGACCCCACCCCGACCCTTCTACCTGTACAGGTGTCACCAGCGCCATACAAACCCAACAGAATACAGACCCCACCCCCGACCCCTCTACCTGTACAGGTGCCACCTACCCCATACAAACCCAACAGAATACAGACCCCACCCCCGACTCTTCTACCTGTACAGGTACCACCTGCCCCATACAAACCCAACAGAATACAGACCCCACCCCCGACCCTTCTACCTGTACAGGTGCCACCTACCCCATACAAACCCAATAGACTACAGACCCCACCCCCGACTCTTCTACCTGTACAGGTACCACCTGCCCCATACAAACCCAACAGAATACAGACCCCACCCCGACCCTTCTACCTGTACAGGTGCCACCTGCCCCATACAAACCCAACAGAATACAGACCCCACCCCCGACCCTTCTACCTGTACAGGTGCCACCTGCCCCATACAAACCCAACAGAATACAGACCCCACCCCCGACCCTTCTACCTGTACAGGTGCCACCTGCCCCATACAAACCCAACAGAATACAGACCCCCGACCCCTCTACCTATACAGGTGCCACCTGCCCCATACAAACCCAACAGAATAGAGACCCCCACCCCCGACCCCTCTACCTGTACAGGTGCCACCTGCCCCATACAAACTCAACAGAATACAGACCCCACCCCCAACCCCTCTACCTGTACAGGTGCCACCTGCCCCATACAAACCCAACAGAATACAGACCCCCACCCCCGACCCCTCTACCTGTACAGGTGCCACCTGCCCCATACAAACTCAACAGAATACAGACCCCCACCCCCGACCCCTCTACCTGTACAGGTGCCACCTGCCCCATACAAACTCAACAGAATACAGACCCCACCCCCGACCCTTCTACCTGTACAGGTGTCACCAGCCCCATACAAACCCAACAGAATACAGACCCCACCCCCGACCCCTCTACCTGTACAGGTGCCACCGGCCCCATACAAACCCAACAGAATACAGACCCCATTCCCGACCCTTCTACCTGTACAGGTGCCACCGGCCCCATACAAACCCAACAGAATACAGACCCCACCCCCGATCCTTCTACCTGTACAGGTGCCACCAGCCCCATACAGGCCCAACAGAATACAGACCCCCACCCCCGATCCTTCTACCTGTACAGGTGTCACCAGCCCCATACAAACCCAACAGAATAAAGACCCGACCCTTCTACCTGTACAGGTGCCACCAGCCCCATACAAACCCAACAGAATACAGACCCCCACCCCCGACCCTTCTACCTGTACAGGTGCCACCAGCCCCATACAAACCCAACAGAATACAGACCCCCCACCCCCGACCCTTCTACCTGTACAGGTGCCACCAGCCCCATACAAACCCAACAGAATACAAACCCCACCCCCGACCCTTCTACCTGTACAGGTGCCACCAGCCCCATACAAACCCAACAGAATACAGACCCCACCCCCGACCCTTCTACCTGTACAGGTACCACCAGCCGATCCTTCTACCTGTACAGGTGTCACCAGCCCCATACAAACCCAACAGAATACAGACCCCTCCCCTGACCCTTCTACCTGTACAGGTGCCACCAGCCCCATACAAACCCAACAGAATACAGACCCCACCCCCGACCCTTCTACCTGTACAGGTACCACCAGCCCCATACAAACTCAACAGAATACAGACCCCACCCCCGACCCTTCTACCTGTACAGGTGCCACCTACCCCATACAAACCCAACAGAATACAGACCCCACCCCCGATCCTTCTACCTGTACAGGTGTCACCAGCCCCATACAAACCCAACAGAATACAGACCCCCACCCCCGATCCTTCTACCTGTACAGGTGCCACCAGCGCCATACAAACCCAACAGAATACAGACCCCACCCCCGACCCTTCTACCTGTACAGGTGCCACCAGCGCCATACAAACCCAACAGAATACAGACCCCACCCCCGACCCTTCTACCTGTACAGGTGCCACCTGCCCCACCTTGGTAGGTCAATCAGAGGCAGGCGGGGGCCCCTATAATACACTCACCTGAGAAATGACCTGCTTGAAGGAGGACTTGAACTCCTGGACGTCGGAGGTGAGCCGGTTCACCAAGAGCCCGGTCTTCTGCGTATCGAAGAACGCCATGTCCTGCCTATCACAGAGGAAATAAATGAGATGACAGGAGGTGGGGGAAGGTAAGTGATGATTCCCGGACACTTACCTCAGCAGAGACGTAAACAAGGCTTTCCTCATCCCACCGGCCACTCGCTCCCCGACCCGCGAAAGAAGAACGATGTACCCGCTGGTCAGTGCGCCCTGACAGAGGAAAAGAGACCATACAACCATCATACACGGGGCACTGCCTGACTTTAGAGTGTCAGCTCTTCGTCACACCTCAGTAATGAGCAAAGACAGCAATACAGAGTACACCATCCTCAGTGTATGGGGGAGGGGGGAGAGTGGGAGGAGTCAGGGTATTATTTTACAGATTATGTGATACAAATCTACAAATAACAGATCAATGAATATCTTATAGCCGAGATATTAATCAGAGGGATCCATCTTCTTCTATAGGGGTATGAGGGCCAAAGGATGGGGGTATGAGGGCCAAATGATGGCGGTATGAGGGCAAAATAATGGTGGTATGAGGGCCAAATAATGGGGTTATGGGGGACCAAATGATGGGGTATGAGGGCCAAATGATGGGGTATGAGGGCCAAATAATGGGGTTATGGGGGACCAAATGATGGGGGTATGAGGACCAAATGATGGGGGTATTGAGAACCAAATGATGGGGGTATGAGGGCCAAATGATGGGGGTATGAGGGCCAAATGATGGCGGTATGAGGGCCAAATGATGGGGGTATGAGGGCCAAATGATGGCGGTATGAGGGCCAAATGATGGGGGTATGAGGGTCAAATCATGAGGGTATGAGGGCCAAATCATGGGGGTATGAGGGCCAAATCATGGGGGTATGGGGGACCAAATGATGGGGGTATTGAGAACCAAATGATGGGGTATGGGGAAGCAAATGATGGGGTATGGGGACCCAGATTTTGCTGGCTGGAAGCTGTGGGGGATTTGAGTGGAGAGTGACTGCTGGTGATTGTGGTTGTTTTCTTCTCTGGGGTCTTTTCTAGCAGTTTATTAATTAAGGAGCGGGGTTATAGGTCACAGGTAAGGGGCGGGGTTATAGGTCACAGGTAAGGGGCGGGGTTATAGGTCACAGGTAAGGGGCGGGGTTATAGGTCACAGGTAAGGGGCAGGGTTATAGGTCACAGGTAAGGGGTGGGGTTATAGGTCACAGGTAAGGGGCGGGGTTATAGGTCACAGGTAAGGGGTGGGGTTATAGGTCACAGGTAAGGGGCGGGGTTATAGGTCACAGGTAAGGGGTGGGGTTATAGGTCACAGGTAAGGGGCGGGGTTATAGGTCACAGGTAAGGGGCGGGGGGTTATAGGTCACAGGTAAGGGGCAGGGTTATAGGTCACAGGTAAGGGGCGGGGTTATAGGTCACAGGTAAGGGGCGGGGTTATAGGTCACAGGTAAGGGGCGGGGTTATAGGTCACAGGTAAGGGGCGGGGTTATAGGTCACAGGTAAGGGGCGGGGTTATAGGTCACAGGTAAGGGGTGGGGTTATAGGTCACAGGTAAGGGGCGGGGTTATAGGTCACAGGTAAGGGGCGGGGTTATAGGTCACAGGTGATCCGGGTTCTATATAACTTTTTGCTGGGACAAGTGGTGAGTGAAGAACCAGAATTGAGAAGCGGGGATTATATCGGGGGTCTTCTGACCTGTAAGTAATATCTGAGATTTCCGGTTAGTAATATTATGAGTGTGACGGGGAACACGGGGGAGGGGGTCGCTGTGACAGCTGTGATCGGTTGTCCTTCTGGAATCTCACATTGGAGATCTGGAGGTGGAAATGACAACACGGGGGGGGGGGGGGGGGGGGGGGATGGACAGGGGTCCTCTGCTCACTGATCTGGTGGGCTGGTGGGGTTAATGGGGAGGGTGGAGGGGTAAGTCAGGGTTACCAAGTGAGTTTAATTACCACCTCAATCAACCCGTGTAATTAAAATTAAACATTAAATGTATTCGGTTTTAACCCTTTCGCTGCCAGGTCCGTATGTTTGTAGGGCGGCAGGGGGTATTGCACACAACGGGATTGTGTGTGAAACGGACAGGCAGACTCCTCCCTGTCAGGTGAAAGCCCCCGATCCCCCTCACACCCTCCCGGGACCGGTGCTTCCTCCGCACTCCGCCCCCGCCAACCAGGCCCTGGTTGCCCATTGGTGGGCCCGGTACCTCCATGGCAAGTAGAGGGGGTAGGGGAAGAGCGGACACTGTAAGAGCGGCAAGGATGTGGAATTCCCTTCCACAGGCGGTGGTCTCAGCGGGGAGCATTGATAGCTTCAAGAAACTATTAGATAATCACCTGAATGACCACAACATACAGGGATATACAATGTAATACTGACACATAATCACACAACATACAGGATATATAATGTAATATGACATATAATCACACAACATACAGGATATATAATGTAATATGACATATAATCACACAACATACAGAGATATATAATGTAATATGACATATAATCACACAACATACAGAGATATATAATGTAATATGACATATAATCACACAACATACAGAGATATATAATGTAATATGACATATAATCACACAACATACAGAGATATATAATGTAATATGACATATAATCACACAACATACAGGGATATATAATGTAATATGACATATAATCACACAACATACAGAGATATATAATGTAATATGACATATAATCACACAACATACAGAGATATATAATGTAATATGACATATAATCACACAACATACAGAGATATATAATGTAATATGACATATAATCACACAACATACAGAGATATATAATGTAATATGACATATAATCACACAACATACAGGGATATATAATGTAATATGACATATAATCACACAACATACAGAGATATATAATGTAATATGACATATAATCACACAACATACAGAGATATATAATGTAATATGACATATAATCACACAACATACAGAGATATATAATGTAATATGACATATAATCACACAACATACAGAGATATATAATGTAATATGACATATAATCACACAACATACAGGGATATATAATGTAATATGACATATAATCACACAACATACAGAGATATATAATGTAATATGACATATAATCACACAACATACAGAGATATATAATGTAATATGACATATAATCACACAACATACAGGGATATATAATGTAATATGACATATAATCACACAACATACAGAGATATATAATGTAATATGACATATAATCACACAACATACAGAGATATATAATGTAATATGACATATAATCACACAACATACAGAGATATACAATGTAATATGACATATAATCACACAACATACAGAGATATATAATGTAATATGACATATAATCACACAACATACAGAGATATATAATGTAATATGACATATAATCACACAACATACAGAGATATATAATGTAATATGACATATAATCACACAACATACAGAGATATATAATGTAATATGACATATAATCACACAACATACAGGGATATATAATGTAATATGACATATAATCACACAACATACAGGATATATAATGTAATATGACATATAATCACACAACATACAGAGATATATAATGTAATATGACATATAATCACACAACATACAGAGATATATAATGTAATATGACATATAATCACACAACATACAGGGATATATAATGTAATATGACATATAATCACACAACATACAGAGATATATAATGTAATATGACATATAATCACACAACATACAGAGATATATAATGTAATATGACATATAATCACACAACATACAGGGATATATAATGTAATATGACATATAATCACACAACATACAGAGATATATAATGTAATATGACATATAATCACACAACATACAGGGATATATAATGTAATATGACATATAATCACACAACATACAGAGATATATAATGTAATATGACATATAATCACACAACATACAGAGATATATAATGTAATATGACATATAATCACACAACATACAGAGATATACAATGTAATATGACATATAATCACACAACATACAGAGATATATAATGTAATATGACATATAATCACACAACATACAGAGATATATAATGTAATATGACATATAATCACACAACATACAGAGATATATAATGTAATATGACATATAATCACACAACATACAGAGATATATAATGTAATATGACATATAATCACACAACATACAGAGATATACAATGTAATATGACATATAATCACACACATAGGTTGGACTTGATGGACTTGTGTCTTTTTTCAACCTCACCTACTATGTAACTATGACACACTTCCTGCTCTCCTCCCCTTCTTCTTGTGACCCGCCTCTGACCTCACTTCCGGGTCGCGCTCTCGGTTTGCCAGGGAAGGATGTTTTGCAGTGCGATCCGTATTACAAAACATTCAGTGGAGCACACAGAAGAAACCTCAATAAAGAGAACCTGTCACCTAAAAATCATCACACGGGGGACTTTTTTGTGAAGAAAAAAAAAAAGTTACACCCCAGCACATAAACCCCCACTTACATATACACACACAAACGTAAATGCGTGCGTCGGGGCGCCTACTAGAGCTGCACGATTCTGGACAAAATCAGAATCACAATTTTATTTTCTTGGAATAAAAAGATCACAATGCTCGTGACGTAAAATCTTTCACATTATACAAAAATTTTTTTTTAAATTAAAAAAAAACTGCTCCGCAAATACAGTGTGATATAAAATATTGCAACAACCACCATTTTATTCTCTAGGGTCTCTACTAAAAATATATATATAATGTTTGGAGGGTCTAAGTCATTTTCTAGGAAAAAAAAAAAAAAAAAAGATTTTAACTTGAAACTAACAAATGACAGAAAAAGGTTTTGGCCCCTTTCACACGGGGAGGCGGTTTGCAGGAGTTATTGTGCTAAAAATAGCGCCTGCAAACCGACCTAAAACTGCCTCTACTGTTTCTCCAGTGTGAAGGGCCCCGAGGGCTTTTCACACTGGAGCGGTGCGCTGGCAGGAGAGAAAAAAAAACTCCTGCAAACAGCATCTTTGGAGCGGTGAAGGAGCGGTGTATTCACCGCTCCTGCCCATTGCAATCAATGGGGCAGCGTGGCAATACCGCGGCTTTAGCGGCGCTATGCGAGCGGTTTAAACCCTTTTTCGTCCGCCAGCAGGGGTTAAAACTGCACCGCTAGCGGCCAAATACCGCCGCTAAAACGACGGTAGAGCGGCGCTAAAAATAGCGCCGTTTTACCGCCGACGCCCCCACCGCCCCAGTGTGAAAGAGGCCTTAGTGTTTAACCACTTCAGCCCCGGAACATTTTGCTGGCCAAAGACCGGAGCACTTTTTGCGATTCGGCACTGCGTCGCTTTAACCGACAATTGCGCGGTCGTGCGACGTGGCTCCCAAACAAAATTGACGTCCTTTTTTCCCCACAAACAGAGCTTTTTGGTATTTGATCACCTCTGCGGTTTTTTAATTTTTTGCGCTATAAACAAAAATAGAGCGACAATTTTGAAAAAAACTCATTTTTTACATTTTACTATAATAAATATCCCAAAAATATATAAAAAAACATTTTTTTTCCTCAGTTTAGGCCGATACGTATTCTTTTACATATTTTTGGTAAAAAAAAAAATCGCAATAAGCGATTATTGATTGGTTTGCATAAAAGTTATAGCGTCTACAAAATAGGGGATAGTTTTATGGCATTTTTATTAATTTTTGTTTTACTAGTAATGGCGGCGATCTGCGATTTTTATTGTGACTGCGACATTATGGCGGACATGTTGGACACTTTTGGCGCGATTTTGGGACCATTGTCATTTATACAGCGATCCGTGCTATAAAAATGCATTGATTACTGTGTAAATGACCCTAAAGGGACCTCTTTTTTGGGTCATTGATAGACTTAAACTGGAGAGGTGGCCCCAAACGGCGTGCGATTTCCAAACTAGAAATGGAATGGATCTACAAGATGAACCAGTGGGTTGAATGTAGATATCGAAATAAAACGCATTCATAGACAATGATTGAGATAGGAGTACTGGCGTTTTTTTCCTCTGTTTTATTTTGTATATATTGTTCATTTAGTATCTTTATTATTATTACTTTTTTATATAATTGTAGGAGGAGAACGATTGGACGATCTGCTGTCCCCCCACTCCCAGGTCTGTTTACCATTAGGATTTACCGATTGGCCGACTGATGGGATAGAACCTTCTCCTTAATTACAGAATTCATTATTCTTTGAATTTTTAATATTATTATTTTTTTCTTTCACGGTGCTTTTCTAGATGCCCCATAGATAATGTATTTTTCTCTTTCTTTTCTATTTTTTTTTTAATGGCAACTTGTTATCTACTTGTCACCTTTTTCACAAATTTGTTGGTGGCGATATTATCAGCCATAGTTATTATTCTCCATCTTTTATAACAACTCTCCTCTGGCTAAGCCCCTTTGGAGGTGTTATTTTTTTCGGTTGGTTTTTCATTTATATAAAGGTGTCCATGGTAACCCCCTCTGTCACATATGTTGCTGACCGTTCGCTGCGTGGCATTTATCAGATCGAGGCCTGGCGTTTTCCATTATTTCCTTATCCGTTTTAAGCGCTGAGCGGCGTCCAGACGAAAGCGAGGTCTGGTCCCCCGTCCAGCGCTATATAGGTGATGGTTCGGTGCGTCGCCCCGTGCCCCTTTGAAGACGTCATCTATGACGAAACATGTTGGGGCGTGGCTACACACTGTACGCCATCACGCTGTGCGCCCCATGTTGTAGTAACACGGGTGTTCGCTTTTTATGCCGGCTGTTTTTAAACGTTTTTGTATTCACATTAATTGGCAGAGATATGCTCCCTGCCCTTTTGTAAAAATAAATCTTTTTTAAATTTAGGGCACCATTGGAGCTTTTGTTCCCCCCCCCCTTTTTTTTTTTTTTTGCATTTACGGCTCTTTGGACCAGCGAAGTGCCTCCCTCGAGACTGACGCGCTGGAATTGCCTCCGGTCGGAACGAGGATTCAGACGCCGCCATCCACCCGTCCCTGCAGAGGGCTGTATCTGGACGCTCACAAGACCTCGCTATTTAAAGGGGTCCACCGTGTCCGGTAAGGGTCCATCCTCATTGCCCCCCCTCTGAAGTCACCGGTTGCTGGGATTCTTCTTCCCTCCTTTCTCATCTACATGGGTTGTGTGTAAATGAACTGTGGATATGTGACCCTCCCCCCCCCATATGATTGGTGTATCCTCACTGAACTCTCTATGAATGGACACAATTCACCTTCACTGCTTCTATCTGGTCATTTTTTTACCAATCACTTATCAATTTTGGGATGATTTTAGTTATTTAAACTTGTTTTGGTATAAGATCACTGAATTTATAGTTATTTGTGTTTGTCACATTTTTTTCCATATTTGTTTTCATTATTTATTCACAATATTATTGGTAATTGATATATTCACTTTAGATTGATTTAATCATCTACTTTGTTGCCATTCACTTACACTTTTTAGCCACTGGATTGTAAGCGCACTTAGCATATCCCTCCTGTGTAAATGACACTGGCAGTGAAGGGGTTAACCACTAGGGGGCGGGGGAGGGGTTAAGTGTGTCCCGGGGGCGTGTTTCTAACTGTGGGGGGGGGGGAGGGGCTAGCTGTGACACGTCACTGATCTCTGCTCCGATCAGAGGGAGCTGTGATCAGTGTCCTGTCACTGGGCAGAACGGGGAGATTCTTGTTTACATCACCATCTCCCTGTTCTTCCTCCCTGTGAGGCAATCGAGTCCGCGGGACCCGCGATCCGACTCACGGAGGTCCCGGCCGGCGGCGCGCATGCGATGGCACGGCGGCAAATTTAAAGGGACGTACCTGTGGGCCCATTTGCCTGTCCGTGCCATTCTGCTGACGTACATCGTGGTGCGCCGGTCGGGAAGGGGTTAAACTTCCCTCATTTACAGACCGAAGTCTATTCCACTGACAGATCGTTACAATGTTTATACTAAAGTTCCTCCGATAAAGAATGTTGTGATTCTTGGCAGACGGCCCGGATTTATTTCTTCCTGTCTTTTGATTGCAGAGCAAGAATTCGTGAAATACTTTTATGAAGATCGCAACAGGGAGGAGAAAAAAAAAAAATCGCGATAACGATTCTTGGCGATTAATCGTGCAGCTCTAGCGCCTGCGCGTGAAAACGTTGCTCGTGATACACATGTTGTATATCGCCGCACATGCTGGAGTGAGAGCGATAATTCTACACCAGACCTCCTCCATAACACTAAACCGATGACCTATAGGGGGGGCTTTTACAGCGTCACCTATAGAAAATATCGGGGACTGAAGTCCGTCGCCGTTTCAGGGGCGCACAGGAAATTTAAGGTTGGGCCTCTTTTCACTCATCTTCACCTCGTCTTTTATATTTAACGAAAATTTGGGTCATTTAATATCTTTGTTCTCCCTAAAATTCACGTTAGTGTGTTTTGTTTTTTACTGAAATTCTGCGTTCCCTGGACCTTTGCGGTAATATCATATGACATGAAAAACATTGCAACTACCGCCATTTAATTCTCCGGGGCGTCTGCTTTCCGATAATAAGATATAATATTTGTGGCCTAAAATGATTTTTTTTTTTAAACGTCTCCAAAAAACACAAACAGAGCTCTGACAGCGAAGAGGGTAAAAGGGATGTGGAGGATCCTTAAGGGATCCGGGGGAGGGGCAGGTTGTAGGTGAAGGACCTCCGATGTGAGATTCTGTGCCATGCAGGGAGATTAGAGATCTGAATGTTCGGATAAAGATCTGGAGGAAGGAGGGATTCGGGGTTTCTGGAGCAACAGGCTGACTTTTCATTGGGGTAAAACCTACACTGTATTACCAAAAGTATTGGGACGCCTGCCTTTACACTCACATGAACTTTAATGACATCCCAGTCTGTGGTATAGTTGGACAGAAGCAACACCACCTGCATGCTGCCCCTCCCCTATTCATGGAGGCTCCACCCATCACTCACCTGAGCGGCATACAGGGCCAGTAGTTTGAGGGCGGGGCCCCGCACCTCCTGCAGGTAGTTCCCAGCATGCTCCCGGGTGTAGCGGGACACGACATTCACCAACTCCCCGAGGATGAGCGGGATCTGAATGTTCAGCAGAGCCGCAGCAAACGCCAACTGAGGAGACAAAACACTATGATGTCGTCATATCGCCCACAGAGACCGCGGCGGTGTTCTCATATCGCATCATTATCTGCTCACTGATATCCCTTATAGATGACACTATTCCTAGGGCTCCACCTACTGGCCAAATCTGAGAAGACCGCAAGATTCATCCCAAACCGACACCCCATACACTGTGCTATACATTACACCCCATACACTGTGCTATACATTACACTCTATACACTGTGCTATACATTACACCCCATACACTGTGCTATACATTACACCCCATACACTGTGCTATACATTACACTCTATACACTGTGCTATACATTACACCCCATACACTGTGCTATACATTACACTGTGCTATACATTACACTCTATACATTACACCCCATACACTGTGCTATACATTACACCCCATACACTGTGCTATACATTACACTCTATACACTGTGCTATACATTACACCCCATACACTGTGCTATACATTACACCCCATACACTGTGCTATATATTACACTGTGCTATACATTACACTCTATACATTACACCCCATACACTGTGCTATACATTACACCCCATACACTGTGCTATACATTACACTCTATACACTGTGCTATACATTACACCCCATACACTGTGCTATACATTACACTCTATACACTGTGCTATACATTACACCCCATACACTGTGCTATACATTACACTCTATACACTGTGCTATACATTACACCCCATACACTGTGCTATACATTACACCTCATACACTGTGCTATACATTACACCCCATACACTGTGCTATACATTACACCCCATACACTGTGCTATACATTACACCCCATACACTGTGCTATACATTACACCCCATACACTGTGCTATACATTACACCCCATACACTGTGCTATACATTACACTCCATACACTGTGCTATACATTACACCCCATACACTGTGCTATACATTACACCCCATACACTGTGCTATACATTACACTCTATACACTGTGCTATACATTACACCCCATACACTGTGCTATACATTACACTCCATACACTGTGCTATACATTACACCCCATACACTGTGCTATACATTACACTCTATACACTGTGCTATACATTACACCCCATACACTGTGCTATACATTACACCCCATACACTGTGCTATACATTACACTCTATACATTACACCCTATACACTGTGCTATACATTACACTCTATACACTGTGCTATACATTACACCCTATACACTGTGCTATACATTACACCCCATACACTGTGCTATACATTACACTCCATACACTGTGCTATACATTACACCCCATACACTGTGCTATACATTACACCCCATACACTGTGCTATACATTACACCCCATACACTGTGCTATACATTACACTCCATACACTGTGCTATACATTACACCCCATACACTGTGCTATACATTACACCCCATACACTGTGCTATACATTACACCCCATACACTGTGCTATACATTACACCCCATACACTGTGCTATACATTACACCCCATACACTGTGCTATACATTACACTCCATACACTGTGCTATACATTACACCCCATACACTGTGCTATACATTACACCCCATACACTGTGCTATACATTACACCCCATACACTGTGCTATACATTACACTCTATACACTGTGCTATATATTACACTCCATACACTGTGCTATACATTACACCCCATACACTGTGCTATACATTACACCCCATACACTGTGCTATACATTACACTCCATACACTGTGCTATACATTACACTCCATACACTGTGCTATACATTACACTCCATACACTGTGCTATACATTACACCCCATACACTGTGCTATACATTACACCCCATACACTGTGCTATACATTACACTCCATACACTGTGCTATACATTACACTCTATACACTGTGCTATACATTACACCCCATACACTGTGCTTTACATTACACCCCATACACTGTGCTATACATTACACCCCATACACTGTGCTATACATTACACTCCATACACTGTGCTATACATTACACCCCATACACTGTGCTATACATTACACTCCATACACTGTGCTATACATTACACTCCATACACTGTGCTATACATTACACCCCATACACTGTGCTATACATTACACCCCATACACTGTGCTATACATTACACTCTATACACTGTGCTATACATTACACTCTATACATTACACCCCATACACTGTGCTATACATTACACTCTATACACTGTGCTATACATTACACCCCATACACTGTGCTATACATTACACCCCATACACTGTGATATACATTACACTCCATACACTGTGCTATACATTACACTCCATACACTGTGCTATACATTACACCCCATACACTGTGCTATACATTACACCCCATACACTGTGCTATACATTACACCCCATACACTGTGCTATACATTACACCCCATACACTGTGCTATACATTACACCCCATACACTGTGCTATACATTACACCCCATACACTGTGCTATACATTACACTCTATACACTGTGCTATACATTACACCCCATACACTGTGCTATACATTACACCCCATACACTGTGCTATACATTACACTCTATACACTGTGCTATACATTACACCCCATACACTGTGCTATACATTACACTCCATACACTGTGCTATACATTACACCCCATACACTGTGCTATACATTACACCCCATACACTGTACTATACATTACACTCTATACACTGTACTATACATTACACCCCATACACTGTGCTATACATTACACCCCATACACTGTGCTATACATTACACTCTATACATTACACTCCATACACTGTGCTATACATTACACTCTATACATTACACTCTATACATTACACTCTATACATTACACTCTATACATTACACTCCATACACTGTGCTATACATTACACCCCATACACTGTGCTATACATTACACCCCATACACTGTGCTATACATTACACTCTATACACTGTGCTATACATTACACCCCATACACTGTGCTATACATTACACCCCATACACTGTGCTATACATTACACTCTATACATTACACTCCATACATTGTGCTATACATTACACTCTATACATTACACTCTATACACTGTGCTATACATTACACTCTATATACTGTGCTATACATTACACCCCATACACTGTGCTATACATTACACTCTATACACTGTGCTATACATTACACCCCATACACTGTGCTATACATTACACCCCATACACTGTGCTATACATTACACCCCATACACTGTGCTATACATTACACTCTATACATTACACCCCATACATTGTGCTATACATTACACTCCATACACTGTGCTATACATTACACTCTATACATTACACCCCATACATTGTGCTATACATTACACTCCATACACTGTGCTATACATTACACCCCATACACTGTGCTATACATTACACTCTATACATTACACTCTATACATTACACCCCATACACTGTGCTATACATTACACTCCATACACTGTGCTATACATTACACCCCATACACTGTGCTATACATTACACCCCATACACTGTGCTATACATTACACCCCATACACTGTGCTATACATTACACCCCATACACTGTGCTATACATTACACCCCATACACTGTGCTATACATTACACTCCATACATTACACCCCATACACTGTGCTATACATTACACCCCATACACTGTGCTATACATTACACCCCATACACTATGCTATACATTACACTCCATACACTGTGCTATACATTACACTCCATACACTGTGCTATACATTACACTCCATACACTGTGCTATACATTACACTCTATACATTACACCCCATACACTGTGCTATACATTACACTCTATACACTGTGCTATACATTACACCCCATACAGTGTGCTATACATTACTCTCTATACATTACACTCCATACACTGTGCTATACATTACACTCTATACATTACACTCCATACACTGTGCTATACATTACACCCTATACACTGTGCTATACATTACACCCCATACACTGTGCTATACATTACACTCTATACACTGTGCTATACATTACACCCCATACACTGTGCTATACATTACACTCCATACACTGTGCTATACATTACACTCTATACACTGTGCTATACATTACACCCCATACACTGTGCTATACATTAGCACGCCCCATACACTGTGCTATACATTACACTCCATACACTGTGCTATACATTACAACCCCATACACTGTGCTATACATTACACTCCATACACTGTGCTATACATTACACTCTATACACTGTGCTATACATTACACTCTATACACTGTGCTATACATTACACTCCATACACTGTGCTATACATTACACTCCTATACACTGTGCTATACATTACACCCCATACACTGTGCTATACATTACACCTCATACACTGTGCTATACATTACACCCCATACACTGTGCTATACATTACACTCCATACACTGTGCTATACATTACACTCTATACACTGTGCTATACATTACACCCATACACTGTGCTATACATTACACTCCATACACTGTGCTATACATTACACCCCATACACTGTGCTATACATTACACTCCATACACTGTGCTATACATTACACTCTATACACTGTGCTATACATTACACCCCATACACTGTGCTATACATTACACTCCATACACTGTGCTATACATTACACCCCATACACTGTGCTATACATTACACTCCATACACTGTGCTATACATAACACCCCATATACTGTGCTATACATTACACGCCATACACTGTGCTATACATTACACTCCCATACACTGTGCTATACATTACACTCTATACATTACACTCCATACACTGTGCTATACATTACACCCCATACACTGTGCTATACATTACACCCCATACACTGTGCTATACATTACACTCTATACATTACACTCTATACATTACACTCCATACACTGTGCTATACATTACACTCTATACACTGTGCTATACATTACACCCCATACACTGTGCTATACATTACACCCTATACACTGTGCTATACATTACACCCCATACTACTGTGCTATACATTACACTCCATACACTGTGCTATACATTACACCCCATACACTGTGCTATACATTACACTCTATACATACACTCCATACACTGTGCTATACATTACACCCCATACACTGTGCTATACATTACACCCCATACACTGTGCTATACATTACACTCTATACATTACACTCTATACATTACACTCCATACACTGTGCTATACATTACACTCTATATACTGTGCTATACATTACACCCCATACACTGTGCTATACATTACACCCCATACACTGTGCTATACATTACACTCTATACATTACACTCCATACACTGTGCTATACATTACACCCCATACACTGTGCTATACATTACACCCCCATACACTGTGCTATACATTACACTCTATACATTACACTCTATACATTACACTCCATACACTGTGCTATACATTACACTCTATACACTGTGCTATACATTACACCCCATACACTGTGCTATACATTACACCCTATACACTGTGCTATACATTACACCCCATACACTGTGCTATACATTACACTCCATACACTGTGCTATACATTACACCCCATACACTGTGCTATACATTACACCCCATACACTGTGCTATACATTACACCCCATACACTGTGCTATACATTACACCCCATACACTGTGCTATACATTACACCCCATACACTGTGCTATACATTACACCCCATACACTGTGCTATACATTACACCCCATACACTGTGCTATACATTACACTCTATACACTGTGCTATACATTACACTCCATACACTGTGCTATACATTACACCCCATACACTGTGCTATACATTACACCCCATACACTGTGCTATACATTACACCCCATACACTGTGCTATACATTACACTCCATACATTACACCCCATACACTGTGCTATACATTACACCCCATACACTGTGCTATACATTACACCCCATACACTATGCTATACATTACACTCCATACACTGTGCTATACATTACACTCCATACACTGTGCTATACATTACACCCCATACACTGTGCTATACATTACACTCTATACACTGTGCTATACATTACACTCCATACACTGTGCTATACATTACACCCCATACACTGTGCTATACATTACACCCCATACACTGTGCTATACATTACACCCCATACACTGTGCTATACATTACACTCCTATACACTGTGCTATACATTACACTCCATACACTGTGCTATACATTACACCCCATACACTGTGCTATACATTACACCCCATACACTGTGCTATACATTACACCCCCCATACACTGTGCTATACATTACACTCCATACATTACACCCATACACTGTGCTATACATTACACCCCATACACTGTGCTATACATTACACCCCATACACTATGCTATACATTACACTCCATACACTGTGCTATACATTACACTCCATACACTGTGCTATACATTACACCCCATACACTGTGCTATACATTACACTCTATACATTACACTCTATACATTACACCCATACACTGTGCTATACATTACACTCCATACACTGTGCTATACATTACACCCCATACACTGTGCTATACATTACACCCCATACACTGTGCTATACATTACACCCCATACACTGTGCTATACATTACACCCATACACTGTGCTATACATTACACCCCATACACTGTGCTATACATACATACACTCCATACATTACACCCCATACACTGTGCTATACATTACACCCATACACTGTGCTATACATTACACCCCATACACTTGCTATACATTACACTCCATACACTGTGCTATACATTACACTCCATACACTGTGCTATACATTACACTCCATACACTGTGCTATACATTACACTCTATACATTACACCCCATACACTGTGCTATACATTACACTCCATACACTGTGCTAATACATTACACCTCCATACACTGTGCTATACATTACACTCTATACATTACACTCCATACACTGTGCTATACATTACAACTGCTATACATTACACTCATACACTGTGCTATACATTACACCCCTATACACTGTGCTATACATTACACCCCATACACTGTGCTATACATTACACTATACACTGTGCTATACATTACACCCCATACACTGTGCTATACATTACAACTCTCATACACTGTGCTATACATTACACTCCATACACTGTGCTATACATTACACCCCATACACTGTGCTATACATTACACCCCATACACTGTGCTATACATTACACTCCATACACTGTGCTATACATTACACCCCATACACTGTGCTATACATTACACTCCATACACTGTGCTATACATTACACTCTATACACTGTGCTATACATTACACTCCATACACTGTGCTATACATTACACTCCATACACTGTGCTATACATTACACTCTATACACTGTGCTATACATTACACCCCATACACTGTGCTATACATTACACCTCATACACTGTGCTATACATTACACCCCATACACTGTGCTATACATTACACTCCATACACTGTGCTATACATTACACTCTATACACTGTGCTATACATTACACCCCATACACTGTGCTATACATTACACTCCATACACTGTGCTATACATTACACCCCATACACTGTGCTATACATTACACTCCATACACTGTGCTATACATTACACTCTATACACTGTGCTATACATTACACTCCATACACTGTGCTATACATTACACTCCATACACTGTGCTATACATTACACCCATACACTGTGCTATACATTACACTCCATACACTGTGCTATACATACACCCATATACTGTGCTATACATTACACTCCATACACTGTGCTATACATTACACCCCATACACTGTGCTATACATTACACTCTATACATTACACTCCATACACTGTGCTATACATTACACCCCATACACTGTGCTATACATTACACCCCATACACTGTGCTATACATTACACTCTATACATTACACTCTATACATTACACTCCATACACTGTGCTATACATTACACTCTATACACTGTGCTATACATTACACCCCATACAACTGTGCTATACATACAACCCTATACACTGTGCTATACATTACACCCCATACACTGTGCTATACATTACACTCATACACTGTGCTATACATTACACCCCATACACTGTGCTATACATTACACTCTATACATTACACTCCATACACTGTGCTATACATTACACCCCATACACTGTGCTATACATTACACCCATACACTGTGCTATACATTACACTCTATACATTACACTCTATACATTACACTCCATACACTGTGCTATACATTACACTCTATATACTGTGCTATACATTACACCCCATACACTGTGCTATACATTACACCCCATACACTGTGCTATACATTACACTCTATACATTACACTCCTACACTGTGCTATACATTACACCCCCATACACTGTGCTATACATTACACCCCATACACTGTGCTATACATTACACTCTATACATTACACTCTATACATTACACTCCATACACTGTGCTATACATTACACTCTATACACTGTGCTATACATTACACCCCATACACTGTGCTATACATTACACCCTATACACTGTGCTATACATTACACCCCATACACTGTGCTATACATTACACTCCATACACTGTGCTATACATTACACCCCATACACTGTGCTATACATTACACCCCATACACTGTGCTATACATTACACCCCATACACTGTGCTATACATTACACCCCATACACTGTGCTATACATTACACCCCATACACTGTGCTATACATTACACCCCATACACTGTGCTATACATTACACTCCATACACTGTGCTATACATTACACCCCATACACTGTGCTATACATTACACCCATACACTGTGCTATACATTACACCCCATACACTGTGCTATACATTACACTCTATACACTGTGCTATACATTACACTCCATACACTGTGCTATACATTACACCTCCATACACTGTGCTATACATTACACTCCATACACTGTGCTATACATTACACCCCATACACTGTGCTATACATTACACCCCATACACTGTGCTATACATTACACTGGCCTACTACATTACACTCCATACACTGTGTACATTACACTCATACACTGTGCTATACATTACACCCCATACACTGTGCTATACATTACACTCCATACACTGTGCTATACATTACACTCCATACACTGTGCTATACATTACACTCCATACACTGTGCTATACATTACACTCCATACACTGTGCTATACATTACACTCCATACACTGTGCTATACATTACACTCCATACACTGTGCTATACATTACACTCTATACACTGTGCTATACATTACACCCCATACACTGTGCTATACATTTCACCTCATACACTGTGCTATACATTACACCCCATACACTGTGCTATACATTACACTCCATACACTGTGCTATACATTACACTCTATACACTGTGCTATACATTACACCCCATACACTGTGCTTATACATTACACCCCATACACTGTGCTATACATTACACCCCATACACTGTGCTATACATTACACCCCTATACACTGTGCTATACATTACACTCCATACACTGTGCTATACATTACACCCCATACACTGTGCTATACATTACACTCCATACACTGTGCTATACATTACACTCCATACACTGTGCTATACATTACACCCCATACACTGTGCTATACATTACACCCCATACACTGTGCTATACATTACACCCTATACACTGTGCTATACATTACACTCTATACATTACACCCCATACACTGTGCTATACATTACACTCTATACACTGTGCTATACATTACACCCCATACACTGTGCTATACATTACACCCCATACACTGTGCTATACATTACACTCCATACACTGTGCTATACATTACACTCCATACACTGTGCTATACATTACACCCCATACACTGTGCTATAACATTACACCCCATACACTGTGCTATACATTACACCCCATACACTGTGCTATACATTAACACCCCATACACTGTGCTATACATTACACCCCATACACTGTGCTATACATTACACCCCATACACTGTGCTATACATTACACTCTATACATTACACTCTATACACTGTGCTATACATTACACCCCATACACTGTGCTATACATTACACCCCATACACTGTGCTATACATTACACTCTATACACTGTGCTATACATTACACCCCATACACTGTGCTATACATTACACTCCATACACTGTGCTATACATTACACCCCATACACTGTGCTATACATTACACCCCATACACTGTACTATACATTACACTCTATACACTGTACTATACATTACACCCCATACACTGTGCTATACATTACACTCTATACATTACACTCTATACATTACACTCTATACATTACACTCCATACACTGTGCTATACATTACACTCTATACATTACACTCTATACATTACACTCTATACATTACACTCCATACACTGTGCTATACATTACACCCCATACACTGTGCTATACATTACACCCCCATACACTGTGCTATACATTACACTCTATACACTGTGCTATACATTACACCCCATACACTGTGCTATACATTACACTCTATACATTACACTCCATACATTGTGCTATACATTACACTCTATACATTACACTCTCATACACTGTGCTATACATTACACTCTATAACTGTGCTATACATTACACCCCATACACTGTGCTATACATTACACTCTATACACTGTGCTATACATTACACCCCATACACTGTGCTATACATTACACCCCCATACACTGTGCTATACATTACACCCCATACACTGCGCTATACATTACACTCTATACACTGTGCTATACATTACACTCTATACATTACACCCCATACATTGTGCTATACATTACACTCTATACATTACACTCCATACACTGTGCTATACATTACACTCTATACATTACAACCCATACATTGTGCTATACATTACACTCCATACACTGTGCTATACATTACACCCCATACACTGTGCTATACATTACACTCTATACACTGTGCTATACATTACACTCTATACACTGTGCTATACATTACACTCTATACATTACACTCCATACACTGTGCTATACATTACACCCCATACACTGTGCTATACATTACACCCCATACACTGTGCTATACATTACACCCCATACACTGTGCTATACATTACACTCTATACACTGTGCTATACATTACACCCCATACACTGTGCTATACATTACACTCTATACACTGTGCTATACATTACACCCCATACACTGTGCTATACATTACACTCTATACACTGTGCTATACATTACACCCCATACACTGTGCTATACATTACACTCTATACACTGTGCTATACATTACACCCCATACACTGTGCTATACATTACACTCTATACACTGTGCTATACATTACAACCCCATACACTGTGCTATACATTACACTCTATACATACACTGCTATACATTACACTCTATACATTACACCCCATACACTGTGCTATACATTACACTCCATACACTGTGCTATACATTACACCCCATACACTGTGCTATACATTACACCCCATACACTGTGCTATACATTACACCCCATACACTGTGCTATACATTACACCTCCATACACTGTGCTATACATTACACCCCAATACACTGTGCTATACATTACACTCCATACATTACACCCCCATACACTGTGCTATACATTACACCCCATACACTGTGCTATACATTACACCCCATACACTGTGCTATACATTACACTCCATACACTGTGCTATACATTACACTCCATACACTGTGCTATACATTACACTCCATACACTGTGCTATACATTACACTCTATACACTGTGCTATACATTACACCCCATACACTGTGCTATACATTACACCCCATACACTGTGCTATACATTACACTCTATACACTGTGCTATACATTACACCCCATACACGTGTGCTATACATTACACCCCATACACTGTGCTATACATTAACACCCCATACACTGTGCTATACATTACACTCTATACATTACACTCCATACACTGTGCTATACATTACACCCTATACACTGTGCTATACATTACACCCCATACACTGTGCTATACATTACACCCTATACACTGTGCTATACATTACACCCCATACACTGTGCTATACATTACACCCCATACACTGTGCTATACATTACACTCTATACACTGTGCTATACATTACACCCCATACACTGTGCTATACATTACACTCCATACACTGTGCTATACATTACACCTCTATACACTGTGCTATACATTACACCCCATACACTGTGCTATACATTACACCCCATACACTGTGCTAATACATTACACTCTATACACTGTGCTATACATTACACTCCTATACACTGTGCTATACATTACACTCCATACACTGTGCTATACATTACACTCCATACACTGTGCTATACATTACACACCCATACACTGTGCTATACATTACACCTCATACACTGTGCTATACATTACACCCCATACACTGTGCTATACATTACACTCCATACACTGTGCTATACATTACACTCTATACACTGTGCTATACATTACACCCCATACACTGTGCTATACATTACACTCCATACACTGTGCTATACATTACACCCCATACACTGTGCTATACATTACACTCCATACACTGTGCTATACATT